>NW_019174432.1:1493596-1707526 GCF_002260705.1 Seriola dumerili | reverse complement strand
TTTTGACGTTTTATGCCATACTATACTATGTCGTTTTTATATAGTATAGCATAGTTATATATGCTTTTTAATACCTTCCTATACTATGACTTATGATACATAAATATGACACATTTTCCCTTATATCAAGAGCGATGTTACCACATGTGCCATGTATAAGAGGATATATTATGACATATACGTCATCTGGATATACATTATAAGTTTTTAACATATCAAATACTCATACTAAAATGCAGCTTCATTAAAACAACATGCTTACTAAAATTGTATATGTTTGTATATGATTTTCTTAATTTCTTATTAAATTAATCCATACATGTCTTTCCCTTATATTTACACACATAACGACCATATACTGACAGGCTTTGGAATGGATATATATTTATGTAACATACGTCTATGATATAAACCTATAATATAAACAGACATACTAAAATACATCTCATCTCATTTACTGTTGTTCTTTTTTATGGTCCTCTTGCATGCTCTGTTCTCCAGCACACTGCTGCAGTTTACCAAGGCTACCAGGAAAGGATGCTAAGTTATGTTTTGACATATATATGAACTATATACACGTTTGCAGAGCCACATGAGCAAAGCTTACAGGAGCAGTTGACACGTACAAACTAAAAGCGCAAAAATAAGGAGTGCACAGACCTAGTAGGAGTATTTCGTTACACCCATGTTGTAATTTGAGGTTCAAATTATTATTTTCATTATTTTTTAATCTGGAGATTATTTTCTCGATTAACCAACTAATCATTTAGTCTACGCCAATCACATTTTCCCAGAGTCCTCACTGTCGTCTTCAAATGTCTTATTTTGTCTGAAAACTTGATAAAATTATATAGGTATAAACAAAATGTTATGAAACAAATAAAAGTAGCAACTTCTCACTCAGTAGAGGTTGCAGTCAGAGAATCTTTGGCGTTTTATAGTGAAAAATTACTTAATTGATCGATTGATTATCAAAATAGCAGCCGATTTGTTGTCTGTCAGTTAATTTATCAATTCACCAACTAATCAATGCAGCTGTAGTTGGCAGTGACAAGTGCACTGGAAATAGGTTGTTCCTAATTGGGAGAAAATGGGGTTACCGCCTAAAAATATTAATGAACTAGACTAAAATGTGATTAAAGCTTCCTTCCTCTAATACCTACTGGAGGTGGGCATGCACGCCTCTTTGTCCATACACCTGTGAGGCATTTTATTCATGCACCACTGCTAATAATGTTATTAGCATGCACATGCACATACATTTCACCCTGTGTGAGCACAGATTGCTGTCTGGACCAGAGTGTGCTTGAAACCAACGTTAGACCACTTTCCTCATGTGGAGTTGAGTAGGATTTCTTGGTCTGCATTTTCAGAAAATAACAAATAACATTTATTTTACCAAAGTTTTAGGTAAATAGTCATAGATACAAACTAAATTGCAAATGTGAAAACAAACAAGATGGCACAGGGAGTCAAAACCAGTCTGATTCCAGTCTCTGCCAACTACAGCCAGTAACACAGGTTTGGTAATTGCAGGTCAAAAGACTTCTAGATATTTGGGTTGAATTCAGTTACAAAAGTGAAAGCCTTCAGACTTTTTTGTCACATGTAACTATTGTTTCAACATTTAAAGGTTCCATATTTTCCAAAAACCATCTCAGTGTAGTTTTACGTCTCCTCTCTCAGGCTTCTCTCTGGAGCTCTAATAACAACAGGTCAGTGAGCCAATCAGAAGAGAGGAGGCTCTGAGCCTCTCTTCTGATTGGCTGACTGTTTTCTGAGTGATCAAGTAAAAACAGGTAAACACTCAGAGAAACCAAATCTTCAAAGTTGGATCGTCGATCCAGGTGGGCGGAGATTGGGGCATGGCTGAGGGCTGTGACTGCTGTGTTGTGACATCACAAAGTAACAGAAGTCCTGACGGCTCGTTTTAAGGCACAGTTTCTGAATACAGGCTGTGTGCATTTCTCTGTGGACTGAATGCTTTGATACTTATGGTCATTTACTTTGGTTTAAAACTAACTGAAGATCACCAAAACGCTGCTTCCTGGTAAAATGATCAGATGGATTTGTTTGTGATCTTTCAGTCAAGCTGGTTAACATCCATCTCCTTAAACTCTTGAACAACTCTCAGTGGTTTATTTCTTGGTTGGTTGGTTTTTGGGACCTGGCATTCAGTCTTAATGAACCACACAGACGTTCCTCCCCCTCGAGAGGCCTGAGACACTTTCAGGTGTCACGGTGCAACTGCTTTGTGCCACCTGAGTCTGAATTACATTGTTCTCACCTGCCAGAAAAAAAATTGAATGAAAGAAACAGCCTCTAGAGTCTGAATAAATCATTACAAACATGCCCAGTCTCAAAGCACCTGAAACCCAGTTAACAGTTTTTACAATTTTCTGCAGGTAAAAAGACATTTAGCCTAAAAAAATACATTTGGTGGAAAAATGAAAGTTTTGCAGGTGTCTCCATGTAACTTGTTTACGTATAATGATTGTTTCAGCTGCACTACAGTGAGTTTATTTGTCTGTGGCATGTTGCTCAATTAAAATTAACTTAAAAGCTAATCAGCAGCACAGTGTTTGCTGGGAGAGAGTGGTGCAATATTTAGTAAGAAGAGAAAAATGTCCACATAAGTATTTATTTGACTTCTGTACTTCGGTACACGTTGGGGAGACTTTATCCTTTCCTCCAATACATTTATCTGAAGCCTGGAATTAGTTCTTTTATATTCAATACAAGATAAGCTCAGAAAATGTCACTGTTGCCGGGTAGAAAATCTATTTGTCTCCGAAATGTCAACTCTTTGGGTATGAAGCAATGGAGCCTTATTTTAGTTTGATGGAAACATATTTTTGACAGTTTCAGTGAATTCCTCTAACTGTTTTAAATGAAGGAAAATTACCAAAACTGGTGAAATCTCATGTGTAAAAATGTGAAAATTTCATCTGGATAAAGAGTTGAGATGATAAATGAAATGTGAATATTTTAATCCAGTTGTTTTTCCAGTTTTAGTAATATCATAAAATTTTCACTTGGCAAATTTAGTAATTTCTACCAGTTAATTTGACTCTGACAGGGGCTGTTGTTGACAATGAGCACTTTGAATGCTGGAGTTCATTTTACTGCTTCTACTTTAAGTAGACCTGACCTCGTCTCCACCGCCTGTCTTCCCCACAGGGTGAATGTCGGCTGCGGGCCAGCTGAGGAGCGGGTACTCCTCACAGGTTTACATGCTGTGGCGGATATCTACTGTGAAAACTGTAAAACCACCCTGGGCTGGAAATATGTAAGTCAGTCGGTCCTCTAACTTTCACCCGAGCCCTTTTACTTCCTCGTCTTAATGTTTCCTGATGCACCACTTACACCTGCTGCTGTGTTGTTGTGCAACTGTGCAGTTACTCGGCTTCCGAGTAAAAGGAAAAATTATGCAGTTACAGGTCAAAGGAACAGGGTGGCTCTCATTAAAACATTGCTTGTTAAAACCATGGTGACATTTTTTTTGCTCAGGTTTGTATTTAGGCTCAGAGATTGAGCACACTGTGGTCTCCTAGTGCGCAAGATAATTACAGAGCCGAAAGGTTGGCTGCAGACAGCCAGACTGGTACCTCTGAGAGTCTACAGTGATTAAATGTCAGGCCATTTTGAAGAGGCCTGTCCCAGTAATTGTCTGAAATGACTATAGATGGGTGTAAAATAAGTGAACAAAGTATAAGACGGGCACTCACTTAAAGCAGCTCATTGGGTAACAAAAACAATTAGAGCTGGTTTACAAGGCAAATACTCACAGACACAGACGCTCGTTGACGTCCCGACTCTCCAGACGCTCAGCGGGACTGTGGCACATGCAGCTCTTCACTCTGTCAGACAGACGGTTTAGACATCTGAAAGAGGTGATTTCACTGCATCTCTAAAATCCTGCTTTTCTCAGATGGTAATGAGGCCAGAGAACGTGTTTGATCAAACTGCTGCAAGTGAAAGATTAAAGTAGAAAACCTTTTACTTTTATTTTACATCAGGAGTAAGGAGTAGACACTCAATGGCTGCACCACACAAACAGAGCCAAACACACCTCTGATAATAATGATATTAAAATAATAATAAAAATGATAATTAGATGAAGAGCAGACTGTGCACCAGCAGAATATTGATCCCATCTTCCAGAGTACTATAGGTGCATCATTTTAGACGTATCACCAAAGAGTTTGTAATGAGTGATCCACTGGCAGGTCACCAGGAGTTTTAATATGTGTACTCGTGTTTACTATCTCCATCCTAATATTCTTAGTTTATGTGTTTTTGTAATTAAAGCCTAATCAGCCTAATCATTAATCAGCCTGATTATTATTGTCAGATTTGTATTATTCTCAGGTTTCCACGTCAGTATCAGTATTGGTCAGGTTCTGAGTGAAAGTTGTTCTTGTAACTGAGGTTTTTCTCTTCCTCTGTGTTTTGTGTTTTTCAGGAGCACGCGTTCGAGAGCAGTCAAAAGTACAAAGAGGGAAAGTTCATCATCGAGCTGGCTCACATGATCAAGGACAATGGATGGGAGTGACGCTCCGGTCGCTCTCTTTTATTTTTCTGACCTTGGAATGCTCTTTATTGAACTGCGTGGAGCGACGACCATCGACCCTCCCCTTCCAACAACCACTCCCTCAGAGAGAGAGAGAGAAAAAAAAAAACCAACCCTCCTCCACCAACCTCCACCCGCTTGTCTCCTTTACGTGCACACACCCACCTGCTCATCGTGAAACTGAACAGAACAAATGAAACGAAAGAAAAAAGAAAAAAAAAAACGACGACTAGGAAGGTGGAGCGACTCTTGAAGAATCACGTCACAGGAGTTTCTTTGTCGTCACTTTGAAGATTCTTGCGTTCTCCTTCACAGCTCTGGAGCTTTTGGGTTTGACCCCGCCCCACCCACTCACACTCACCTCGCCTTCCCCCTCCCACCTCCACCCCCCCCCACCGAACCACGCTTACAAGTGATTGTGGTGATATGGCGACCACTGTGCATAAGGAGATAAACTTCACTGAAAGAACATTACTTTGTTGTCCTTATTCCGCCCGCCCAGCGAGACGGACGACTCTGATGACTTTGGTTATTTTAATGTTATTTGCGATAGTTTTAACTTCTGGGTTTGGTAAGGTTTTATGGTTTGATGGCAGATGGATGTTACTGGTTAGCATTTTATTTCCCTGTCAAGTCTGTCATGTTTTGTTTTGTTTACTTGTCGTTGGCTTGTCGTATCTCTGCCTATAGCTGAGCATGCTTTTCTTTGCTAATGTCCAAATGAGCAATCAGGGACGGGTGAGGAGCGGAGGGGAAAGGGAGTTTATTGTAGTTACAAATATGTAGCAGCATTTTGCTTTTTTGTGTGTGTTTTTTTTTAAGTGGCAAAGGATGGGAATTGCAGTAGTGTGGGATTTTATACCTAATATTTTTTTCTGTTTTTATCTTTATTCTTTCTTGTGAATTTCCATTATTTCCCCCCTTCTGGTACTTCTCAGCACTCAAAAAAGCATTGAAAGCAGCACCTAGTATTTGTTTGATGTAAGTATATATATATATATATATATATATATATATATATATATATATATATATGTATGTATACACAAACATATATGTATATATATGAATATTTGTAGTGTTTGGCTAAATGCGATTGTGGCTGGTCCCATTTTGCAGCAGAATCATAAATGAAAGAAACGTGAAAAGGAGCAGAAATAGTTTCTAGACTGGGGAACCTGACATCAGTGTCCACTTGTCATAAAACATTATGGCACACTGTATTATTTCATTGTCTAGTAATGAAATAAAAAAGAGACACAGATATATATATATATATATATATATATATATATATATATATATACATATATATATATATACACACACATACTATGATTACATATCCATAAATACTATGAAAACGTTCGTAGTACATAGATATTGGAACATGGATTCTATATATTTGCTGTCATGCACATATGTATATATGCATATGACTGTGTGTATATATGCACTGTGTGCGGTCAAGCATTACACAGTGGCATACTTGAACAACGCTACTTCGTTTGCACTTTGCAGAGGCCTTCGGTTCATCTCAGTTTAGAGGCAAAACAAAATTTGCTCGCTCTCGTCTGTTTAAAAAAAAAAATGGCCTTCTCACAGATGAACGACAGATTGTTGGAGACGGAGAGAGAAAAATTTTGAGCTTTGACGGTTTGAGGGTTTCGTCGACTCCGTAAGGGACTGTAGTGTGTTTAGCAGCTTTCTGATCATTTGGTTTGACGTCAACAAATTCTGCTTTTCCTCTCAGTTTCAGCTCGATTTCGGAGAGAAACATGTAGTTTCCGATTCTTTGCTACTGTCCTAGAAATCCCGCCATTTCCTCCCCCTCGTGTAGGTCTTTTGCACTTTATGCTTATCCGTCTCTCTCTCTCTCTTAGAGCGTTTGAATTGTCTCATTGTGGATGCCGTCTGCGATTTGCCTCTAAGCCGTATGAATCTTGTGCCTCTTCAAAACATAAACGGCCTCCCCTCTTTTTTTTTTTTTTTTCTGTTGTGCAGTGCATAACTCCGAAACCATGTGAACCGATGTGTCTTCCCCCCCCGCCACCTCTTCTGGTTCAAAGTGGCCCTCGAAATAATGATATTCACCAAAATCCTCATAGAGCTCTGCCCTGTTATTTTGGACAACAGAGACTTGGTATAAATAAACGCATATATTTTCTATGTTAAGATTTAGAGGTGCAAAAACAGATGGATATTCAGTATATTATTTCTAGAAGCATAGAGGAAGGAGGTGTGGACTGTGAGGGAGGCCCAGGGCTTGTTGTTTGACTTTTTTTTATTGGAAGGATAAAAAAAAAGATGGCAGCAGGTCGAGATGGGGCAGGGTGAGATGAGATGAGAGAGATTTAAAAAAAAAAATCAGCAGTGATTGATTACTTTGCCGGCAAGGTCAGTCAGATCACACGACCTTTTATCCTAAAAACAATGACAATGCAAACCCTTAATAGTCAGCAGTGATACCTACTTGAAAATATAAAGGCGTAAACAGCTGAGATATTGGCCCGTGTTACAGTTTTTGTACATAAAGTAACATATTTAAGGTTTTATACGTATTTCTACTGGGTTAGTTCTTTTACTTCCCCAACTTGAAGCACTTTTGTTCACTGTACCTCTGGCTGTGTGCGTGTATGTGTGTGTGTGTGTGTGTATGGGTGCGTGTGGGTGGGGGTGTGTGTGTGTGTGTGTGTGTGTGCATGCATGTGTATTAGCCCACATGCATGCCTGCACACCAAAGTGAACGTTTACTTCCTTTTCCTCAGACAGTTTTATTTCTCTTTTTTTCCCTCTCTTACGTTTGGAAATTTTTATTTTTTTTGTCCTGTTTTCTTTTACAGCTGTTTGGTGTCACTGTCTCTCCCAGTGATCTGAGAGGTCGAGAGCCAGGTTAGTTTGTTTGGAAGTGATTTATCCCCATTTTGTTTGGTTTGTTTTTTCTGTTAGCTTGTTTATTTAGCTTGTGTGGTGAGAGCCCGTTAGAGGGCCGGTGTTTAGGTCTCTGCTGAGCCATGTAGACGTTGAGGGCGAGCTGGAATCTCCCACCATGTCGCAGGGAGAGCCTTTACAAAACCCTTTCACCACCGCAGTCAGTGTCTCCTGTATAGAGGGCTTTCAGACTGATGAAATGCGCCCTCTGGCAGCCACGTTGGAGGTCCTGAGCTGTTGGCAGCGCTGGCTGTGAATATCTGATTGTATTTCCTGAGAACTTTCTCATTTTTGTGCTGGTTTGACGGAAAATTAACTGTTATTTCTCTGATCTATCTGACTTGATTGATTTTTGTGATTATGTTAGCTTCTTTGCTACATCCCAGTTGTGGAGCTGCACCAAGATTCCTTCAAATGCAGGTTTCTCTTGCCCTTATTTGCAGTATTCGGTGTCCCACAATCCACTGCACATCCCTTGTTTAAAGAGCACCTCAGCAGCTAGAGAGGACACTGAGATAAAACCTTTCAGCCTAGAGTTAGGTTAACTCTTTAATGGTGCATTCAAGTGGTCTTCGTCAGTTCGTTAAGTCGGGAACTATGATGTGACCTCATCTGTGTTCCTGTGGTCATTGGTGCTGGTAAACCGGCTACATTTCATGAACAGGAGTTTACTGCTTGGTATCCACCACTCTGTCGGCCATTTCCTGGTGATAAACTTGAAAACTGCTGAGACTGAAAGTTCATTCTTGGCCTTGGAAACAACAACTGACAGAATAATCTTTGTACCAAGGTCCATTTGGTGGCTGTTTCGGAGTGTTAAGTCATATTACATGAGTCGCTCAGTAATGGAACTGTAGATGTTCAAAGTCTTCAAGACTTTTTTTCCTGAGCACTTGTTTGTGTTTGCTTAGAAATCCTTAAAGTGCTCAGAGGAATAGAAATGTGAACATCTATAGCTCTGTGACAACTGTGCAGCTCTGAAAGGTGTTGACTTTAGAAGCTGTTGAGGATCACCTGAATGCACCATTATGGGAGGATGTTGGTCCTCCAAGAGACACACTTTCAAGTGCTGTTAAGGTTGCAGCTCCTGAACTGGGATGAAGCTTCTTGCATCAACACTAACAACAATCAAAACCTTGATGTTTGTCCCAAATCCATAGAGACCACAGCTAAATTTGGAATCTGATCTGCCTTAATATGCAAGTCGCAATTACCAACCAGGCAAGGCGGGGAACTACAGAGGGGCTCTAGACTCCTAGGGGGCCCTAAAAGCCCCAGGTTCATTCCATATTATTTGGGTCTACATACCTTGATTAATCGCATATTTGTCCAAAATTTGAAACTATGACTGGTATGACTGGTATGACTGGACCTCCATCTGGTCTAAAATGTTTAAGCTCGATATTATTTTGTCAGATTGCTTCCATTTTTTCTGCATGTCAAGTAATTAATACACAGAAAACCTCAGGCAAGGCAGCATTAATCTATTGTCTGACAACAACCTTTTATTTTTATTATCAATACATCTGACAGTTATTTTCTTTAATGATTGTCTGGTGTATAAAATGTGAGAAAACAGTGGAAAAGGCCCATTTTTATTTCCTGAAGCCCAAGTTAGCATATTCAGAAAGATATTAAATTTATTATCATAAAAAAACTATGAAAATAACAAATATTTATATTTAAGAAGCTGGTACCAGTGATTTTTTTTGGCATTGCTTAAAAATGGCTGATTAAAAAAACAAAAAAAAAACAATAAATAACTAATCAAAATTGTGTCCAATAGTGGCCCAACAACAAGTCTTTGCCCCAGGGCCCCTAAGACGATAATCCTGCCATGTTACCAGACCATTAATGTCTACTTAAATCGTTACTGAGTGGGCCTACACTGGTCCGACTTTCTTCTCATTACACGCACACAGCCAGTTTCTCCCAAGGGCCTCCAACGTGGCACCAGCAGTGGTTGCTGGGAGATTTGTGACCCGGCTGCAGATCCTCTATACACTCCCTTCAATCAGTCAGTCCAAGTTGAACCAGCAAAAAGCAGTTGCCAGTGTCACCGCCAGTGTGTACCAAATAAGAACCAGGTTCTATCGAATGCGTCAGTGTCATGTGTTAGACGGCAGGAAGGAAGCCAGGGGTTATGTTTGAGTGTCTCCTGGAGATTCAACTGTTAAACCAAAATTAAAGAGGAGAAATCCTGTCACTAATGACATTGTCTTTCTGTAGAATGTTTTGATTCTCTGAACTTAATAGCGTCAAAGCAGCCTGGATGAACAGTGTAGATACTTGCTGCTGAATACTGTTTACTTTTTATTGTTATTTTTGTTTTATTGTGACACTGGCTACCTACTTTTTGAGCTCTGTTACTGTCTAAAACATACCTGAAAGGATGTTGATCAAAGGCAAGATGGTTATACAGGGGAAAAGACTGTACAAGTTCTTTTCTTAGGACTGTTAAAATACAGTTTAAGGTCTAAAGCATGTTGTATTTATAATGGCTATATGTCGTGCCTGTTTTATTATTATTTTTTCCTAAATTTAAAAACAAAAATATTATATGCTTTTTATTTGACTACATTGCTTTGCATTCTGTCTTAGTAAAGCCATGTCACATGTCTGTTTTCACTCTAATGTAAACTATCAAATATCACAATAAATTTTCAATGGCATTAAGTTGTGGATTGTGTGAAGTTGTCATTCATTTTTAAGGTTTTAGCAACTATTTGGGGTGTCTGGTCTTTTATTGAGGGACTGGTTTCTAAAGATGTTTCTCACTCTGTGGTACAATAAAGTTAATCTTGAATAAAGTGAACTAAATAACTTTGTCTAAAGACATATTTCAACTTTTATATTTAATTTAGATTTTTTATGTATACATTTTATATTTTTTATTTATACATTTTCATATGAATTTGCAAATATATTTAAAATCATCAAATATCTTAAGTTCATTCTGAAGATTACGCAACCACGCTGATACTAAGGTTTTACATTTATTTTGTTTTTACAATCATCTTAGATAACTTCAGTACACAGGCATGTCAGTAAGTGTTTAAACGGCTATTACACAGACTTTTCTTTGATTTTGTGTGGTAACTAAGCAAAATGTGTCTGCCTTAAAACTGAATCATTTGTCTTCACATAATTTTAATTGCACAAATAAACAAAAACAAACTGACCAAAAAGTGGACCCTGGATATATAATTTTAGGACATTATGTTATTAGATGTGAGGAGTCATAATGAAAATAAAACAAGAACATCAACATGTTACAGTTTAAAAACAGGAACACAGAGCGGAAAAAAAGAGGAACTTGTCTGTGGCTGTCGTGATAAGTGTGAAAAGGTGATGAAAACTACTTTGACAGTTCACCACAGAGGCTGAACTTCTGATTAAATATTACAGGCCTGGCAGAAAATGTGCCAGAAAATGCCCTTTAAATGTAAAACAATTACTGAAGCATGAAATTCACTGGTTGCCCTGCTGTGTAAGTCTCAGACAGAAAGTGGAGAGAGTGTCAGGCTGTCAAGTAATTACTTTAAAACTGAGAGACTTGCAGAGTTTTTCCACTGATGGCATTTTTTGTTATGTTTTTTTTAGGACTGACCTAGAAGTCATGAGTCAGCTGTTGTGTCCTTCATTGACTGCAGCCAGACTTCCTCTTCACCAAGGCTGTCGCTTTGGATTAATGCCAAAAATAATTGTACAGTGCTATGTTTTTATATTTTGATTAAAGATTACTGGGCTTTAAAAATAATCTTGGTGCCTAAATGACACCTGAGGTGTCAATAAATATTTAATATTTATTTTTTAACATACTAGCATATGCCAAAACTGTTCCATGTCTGTTCCATCAAATAATATACAGTCTATAATATGTTAGAGAAGATTCCTTATTTAGATTTCAGCATTCAAAAAATATTCAAAATTTATATATTTGACATTCTTGATGCTAAAAACAGTTTTCTGTCATTTCTCAAATCTCTAGTCCAGTAAATGTCACAAAATCATTTCATTATTTGAGACTGTCTCTATGTGCTGTTTAAATAAAAAATATTTCAGGTGCCACCTCCAACATAAACAATGTTCTCACAATGCATCATATGAATTAAACATCAGAGCACTGTGGCCCTGTGATTGTCATCTTGCCTTTTTGATCAGTCTGCTCTTATATTTTCTGAGCTTTGTAACATGTGGTGCACCTCAGGGCTCGATTCTTGGCTCCTTTTTATTTTATATCTGGTAAACAATGAACACACTGTAATATTCACAGACATATTTAATTTCTCTGCGGATGATGCCCAACTGTTTCTCTCACTTTAACATCACTTTAGTTAAAGATAAAACACTGTCACACTGATAAAATAAAATAAATGTCCCCAAACATCCATTAGAAAAAAAATTAAATCTACACAAAGCATGAAGAGTCGGTACCAAAAATATCACTATTTAATTTCTGCATATAATGTAGACAAAGTTATTGAGAAGAAAAAAGGAACTAATCCGTCTCTACTGTTGGTTGTCTACTTTGTACTGCATTCATTGCTTTTGATTCAATTCTTTTTCATAATTCAGTTTATAGTTAAAATCTTTAGAAAAAGCTAATAAGTTGAACTTTTTGTTTTGTTTTGATTCACTTTGATGTTACAAAGTGAATCATAACCAGACCAACAACCAAAACCCACCAAGAAAATCTGAAATTCACAGGTGAACAGGTTTAACTTTGGTTTGTTCAATTAGATTCATATAAGTGACACTTATATCTCGTCTGCTGTAAAATGTTTTAAAGTCTGCTTTCCTTTCATTACATCACTTCTGGCATTTATTTTCCTGGTTAATGATTCTGTATTTAGAGGAGTTAGTGTTGCACGCAGCTCCCAAACCAAACAGAGAAGTTCCTCTTTGATAAATGTGATATAAACTTGTCTTAGAAGCCTTTGTACTTCAAATGTCTAACATGATCAGTCATGTTACGTTTAATCAAATTCAACTGCATCTGTTGTTAAGGAACTCAATGAAACTTTTTACATGTTTTTAAATAGAAACAGCAATTTTAAAATAAATCATGTGATTTTAGTTGTATCTACACTAAAAAAATTTCAATTTTGAATTAATGGAAATAGGGGGAACAAATTTGATGGCATCACATACAGATTAAAACTGAGTGGCGCAAAAGATTGAACAAATATATTTCTCCTACCTGATGAAAATGTTCTCTTTATATTTTTATCACAGTGTGAAGGCCTCGGTTGACGACTGAATCTCACCTCTGATTTCCCGGGAGCTTCTCAGTCTGTTCTCATTCTGCTTAACCTGCAGCTGCTGTAAGAGGAAAGTTGAATATTAATTTCTGTATTATGAGAAGATCTTAGCATTGTTTACATGAGGTGTGTGAGGAATAAAGCAGCTGGGCAGCCTTAGGGGTTCACAAGTTCACACATCACTCTTGATAAAGTGAAAACAGGAATAGAATTGCAATTAAAAATCATTAATATTCCATTAGCTTTTGCAAGATAAGAGTTTAAAAAGACTTATTAATACCATAAACCTCACTGAGTGACCACAAATAGTATTTGCACTTTCATATTAAATCTTCTTGTTCATGTTTACGCGTAGGTTTCTTCATTACCTTTAGCTCTACCTTTCCAGCCTCGGTCTTGTTTAGTTCTTGCTTGCTTCGAAAGGTGACCAGCTTCACACCGGCCTCTCTACGAGCCTGAGGCCTTTGGAAGAAACACATAGAAATATCACTACTTTGATCACAGGAAGCTTTCAATTTTCTCTACTGGTTATACAGCATGTCAACAATAATGTCTCTTGTGTCTTCTCAGGAAGTCCCATTGAGATTAAAACAAAAAAAAATAATAATAATCTTTTATAAGAGAGACCTGGCCAAGATAGCAGCCATACGAACACACCACATATTAATTAGCATTAAACATAAAATACCACATATACGGTCAATGATGTCCAGTCCACCAATTCACAAGGAGTGCAATGGTGAGTAAGAGACTTATAATAATATTGATGCATGGTACACTGAATCATATTTGATGTTCTACATTGGACAAAAGTAATTCATAATATATAAACGTTTAATCTTATAGAATCTATTCTCAGTTGCCAGTTTATTAGATACAGGTGTATTCATTTCTACCTCCATGTTGATTCAGTTATGGTCGTTTTTGAGACTGGAGCTTGTGGTGCTGTCAATGAACTGAATTGCTTCATACTGAGAGGTGTTTCTAATATTTTGACCACCCAATTTATATAAGTGAGGGCAGGTATTATAAGCATGTTACTATTTATGGTAATTAAAAAACATGGATAGTTAGGGTAAGGGTTCTTGTAGGGCTGTTGTATTTGACCCCATAAGTTTTGGCCAGGTAATAAACAGGCAACTGAAAACCAAATCATGATGTGACTCAAGTATTATTATATTATATACCACAGCAGCTCAAAGTCGGCTGAGACAGAGAAGACAAAACGTAAACAGTTCAAGGGTTCGTTTAGCCAAATTACAAAGCAGCTCCAGTGAAAACAGTTTGTCCGGGAGGTCCGTGGAATATCCAAAATAACTGAAAGACACAGTCCAAAGACAAAACACAGTGTAGAATACACATCCAAACAAGATGAGAATCTGCAGCCATGTATAAGGTTAGCTCATGCAACACAAAGTACAGCTAAGGCAGGCAGTTTTCCACAAAACCTCATGGTGACGCAAGAGGAAAAGGTCAGGGGATCACCAAAGTCAGTAGGATTCATCCTCTGGGAATCATGACTGTCTGTACAGAATTTAACACCAATTCATCCAGTTAATGTTGAGCTACAGCGCTGTGCAAAGGATTAAGCCACTTTAGATGTTCAGATTCTTACAACAAGGAGTCCTGCAACAGATGGTCTGGCCCCCACAGAGCCCTGATCTGAGCATCATGGAGTCAGTGTGGGATCACATGAAGAGACAGACTGAATCCACAGAAGAACTGTGGCAAGCTCTGTTATAAAGCATCTTCACTTTACTTTTGCACAGTATTTCACAGGAAAAGTGACAACTTCAACCTGCTGGTGGGGCTACATGAAAAACCAGTAATGAACAGAGTCAGTAGGAGTCATCTTCTGGCGATCATGAATATCTATAACATATTTCACGGCAATCCATTGGATAGTTTTTGAGGTATTTCAGTCTGGAGGAAAGCAGTGGAATGACATTGACCTACACTGCCCCCCATAGGTGCAAGCATGGCTGAAAAACCTTTTTCAGAACAGAGACTGAAGACAGAAGTCAGAGAAAAGATTGGCAACTGGCTGTGTTGTGGCTCTCAAAGAATTTAATTTAATAGAGCAATGCTTCGAGATGTTTGTTGGGCATCGTCAGGTGACTTGACTTGATTTTCCAAATAGCATTTTGTTCCTGCATCACAAACAAGGTTATAGCAGAAAAATTCCTGGAACAACCCTAACCATAAATAACTTTAGCCTAATTACTTGCATTGCTAGATGCCACTAAGGATAAGGGACACAGTTTTGGGGTTTTTTTTGGGGTGTTTTTTGGGTGCACTGACCCTTTACAAGGTGCCACTGTAGATGAGCTCTGCAGCTGTTCTCATGTCTGATTCATTCTCTCATGTGAACATGTTTTACAGCGGTGAGCAAGAACGTGATGTACGGTATGGTGAAACATCTATAACTGTAAATTCATGTTAAGCTCTGTGATCATCAGTCAGCACAGAAATAAACAATTTCACTGAAGGATTATCAGACCTGCCGCAGGAGCAGCTAATCAGACATGAATCATTTTGATAAAGTACAGAGTGTACATTTGTTGTATGGACCGGAGTTGCTATGGCAGTACACACTTAGATGATTCTTTTCTGCACACTGCTCTTTATCCGACTCCTTGCTTGTGATGCTGATGCCCACACAGCCTCGTGTTTTGATGTCCTTGAGGTGGCTGGCTTGTCTTCAAGCACAGCGCAGCCTGTCAGCCTCTAATTTATCTCACACTCCCTGCCTCGCTCCTAACGCTGCAACATGCAACATTTTATCGTGAGCGCGGTGAATAAACAGTAAAATGTATTTTTTGTCAGTCTGTGTGGACATACTGGACCTACATAGAGCCCCTGTTTCCCTGAAACAGACAAACTTGCTGCATTCAGAACCTGTGGTAGCCTTACACACACTTATTACTTAAGCTTTAGAATTAGACAGGTACTCTTCCTGATTAATCCATAATCATTGCCAATGAGAAGTAATTGTTTTGTAATTTTGTTTTTGTTCAGCCTCACAAACACACGTCATCTTCAGACTGTTTGCAGTGAAAAGATAAACTGTACACTACCTGCTCAGCACCAAACCACACACAGACGCAACTAGAGACTCCTTTTTAAATGGAACTATTTTGGCTGTAATGCTATAGCTACAGGTACGCTTCCATTTTGAATTTCAAACTTTGTATGTTGTCCACAGTGTAAACGCTCTGCTTAAGTTATGCATGAACATACAGGTTGATCTTCTTGGGTTCATGCTGAGTATATGTGATGAAGATTACTGAGGAGGCCCCGGTGCCCCAGCATTTATCCGGTGTGCAGGTGCTGTTTTCTAGAATTGACATTGGCATCTTATAAATAAATATTCCTCTCTTGATATTCATGCAGGTTACAGATGGTTGAGTGCAGACGTGAGAAACAGAGCTTATTCCTCATGGTGGACGCTTTTATCCAGCACACCTCATTCTACTTTTAGTGCATACATATTTCAGAGCGGCGGGCCCCAGTGTGAATCAAATCTAACCTTTACTTTGTAAGGTCTATTTCCTGTATACTCACAGTGTGACGGTGTGCGGGGGGGGGGGGGGGGAGTAGGAATGAGTTTGTTATTGGTGTTGTGACGGCTGCAGATAGACAGGATGTAGTGGCATTGGCTGTTTATGTCGCTGTGTGTTATTCTCATGCTCACAGTCCTCATGTCTCCTGACCTACTTCTTTGCGACGCTCGGACACACAGGAGGGTCTCTCTCTCTCTCTCTCTCTCTCTCTCTGTGTTTGGGGGGGTTCACACTGGGAGGGGTGGTGGTGTCATGGTTCAGGCATCCAGTGGTTGGAGGACCATATCGTCTTTGCTTTTGTTTTCTGTTGTTCGCACTCCATCAACACAGACAGGTCCTGAGTGTGAGACAGGAAGTAGACAGATAAGGATAAACAGTAAGTGCCTGGGTGTGAGGGAAGCATGAGGAGTGAGAGGTAAACTGAGAAAGGGAGGGGGAGAGGGGTGAACCAGTGCTCATCAACTGGCCTCATTTAAAGTCATCTATACTAAATATTTTAGCTACAACAGTAAAATGCTGCTTATACATTAATAGATGAGTAATAATGATCTAATGATATAATATATAATAGCATAACAGTTACTTTTAATACTCTCAGTACAATTTTCTGATTATATTTACATACTTAATTTAAGTAAGATTTTAAATACAGGACTTATACTTGTCATAAAGTATTAAAACATTGTGATAATAGTGGCTAAAGGATCTGAATACTTCCCCCACCGCTTTTAAAAGCTGATCTCTGTGCAGAAACACTTTGTAAAATGTGCTACACACACTAAAAACATATTTTTGAGAACGTTTTTAAGAGAAAAAGGACGTCAAGATTAGCAGTTCAAAGACATTTAACATTCTACAGATTAAATGAATGCAATTTCTTCCAAAGTCGGTTAAAGTTGATTAAAGACCCACACAAACTGCAGGAAACCACCTACTGTACACGCACAGCTACAATATGTGTCATATATATTCTAAGCTTTGATTATACAGTAAGAAAACATGCGAGACAGAGGAGATCCATTGGTGAAAAATGCAAATTATTCATGCCCAAGTACTTCATTTGACAGAACATAATTGCTGCTCTCGCGTTGTGCTCCCCCCGTACGTGTGATATTAGCTCTCAAAGGATGTCGAGCCAGTGACCCCCTTTGACTTGTTGCTCCTGTCACTTCATTATCTCCTCTGTCTCTTTGTTTGTTTTGTTTTTTTTTTCCTTTCTTTCCACCCCCATCCGTCCCTCCCGTCCTCGCTCCCCCTCAGCTGGAAGTGGCTGCCCTGGGTTGCAGGCCTCGCAGCAGGCTCCCATGACTGGAAGCTTTAATGCTGCTGCTATTTCAAGCCTTCTGATGTCATCTGAAGGAGGGGCTGGCCATCATCCCCGGAGCAGTGAGTCAGAGCCAGAGAGGGAGGAGAGGAGAGTCAGTGAGGAAGAGGTACACAGCATCCAAACAACAATGGTGGTACACTATTTGTTCCAATGTAGTCACCTGGGAAATGGAAAAAGTGAACATGTTGTGAAAAACAGCCACACAAAAGACAACCAGTAACTACACACTGGTGTAACTGGGCTGATATTGGCCTTTTGTCAAATGCTGGAAAAATCTGTTTTGTTTATGAAACAGTCAGTAAAGCTGAAATGAAATGTTACTTTCTTAAGCTTTATTCATTAATTATTTATTCATCTTGATATCGATCTAAACATTGTCTAAAATATAGCAAAACATACCAATTTTTTGGGATATATTTGTGATTTTTTAAAAAGTGTTTTATATATTTCTTTCATGAAAGTTCTTCCAGTGTTTTTTTCCGTATATTTGTGTTTTTCATGTTTTAAAGTGAGTTTTTCCTTTAAATTTTGTTTTGTTTTTCTTGGAATTTGTAATGTTGTATTAATTCTACATTTAACAACTGAAGCTTTTCCATCCATTTAATTTGTGTTATTTTGATGCTTCCATTTCTAATATCTATAAATCATTTTTGGCATATTTTGAATTTTTACATTTTAAAATGTATTTATAAATACATTAATCTATTTAGTTTGGTATTTTAAAAATATTTTCTGGTATATTTGTGACTTCTTTTTTTAATGTTCTTAAATTGAGGTTTAATCTATAATTTTTTTTATATTTCTACATGTAGCCTACACAACCAAAGCTTGTCTAAATATCAGGACAAAACCAGTACACAGAATAAAAATATCAGGGCTGGATTTCATAAACTGTCACTGCTTAAACCTTTGTACACACTACATGATCTGTAGAGATAAACAGTTGTTGTCCTCTTTAGCCCATTTAATTTCCAGGTATTTCTGTTCAACAAAACAAATGTCTTTGGTTTTGCATCAACCTCCAAATAACATTTGGTGTTATTGTCACTGGCAGAAGAACAGACACAGGAACTGAAAGAGATGTTGTTTTGCTCTTGTCTCCCTGAGTGATGTCATCCCCATTCAGACTCTGCCTACACAAAGTCGTGGAAGTGCTGAGCATCCACTGTCACCATGGTTACAGCACTGCATCTCCCTCGCTCCCCTCATCCAAAACCACCAGGCGCCCGAGCAGGAAGCTATTGGTCAGTGAGTCAGACTGACAGGCGCTTTATCCAACGAGAGAGGAGGTGAGTGATGTCATCGAACGGACGGTACTGAAGCAGAGATGTGTTTCCAAACGCAGAGTGTCAGAGATCTTCTGCTGACGCACCAACTTAACAAGGGAGGCTGTCACATTAGCAGTCATCTGTTTGAAGGAAACAGGTGAGGGCGGACGTCAGGGTCTGGGATGTGTTGCAGCTGTCTGGGGATGCTGCCAGTCCTCTTTTAGTGCTAATATCACCAGTTAACCAAAGGCTCATCATGGTGGGGGGGGCATTTCTGGGTGGGGTTTAGCACTGTGCTGGAAAGTCCAAGACTTGAATGTCCAAAGCTTTTCTGAGGCCAGATCTATAAAAAAAAACCTTTTACACCCAAACAAATGCGATGCAAAAAACAAAGTATGTGGTAAAACCTATGATTTTAGATATGATGTGTGGGGGTGTGATTTTTATGGATGGTGCAAACATGAAACATAAGCTTAAAAAAGCTACTCAAATCAATACTTTTGAATTAAAGTGGATGTGAAGGGCATCACTCATGACTCAGCAGTTTACTTCAGCCCTATGGAGCATTTTAGTGTCCTTAACTTATTGTTTTGTTTGTCTGGCCCACAACTTTATCGTATGGCAGGCAGCTGTTGTCAGTCACACAACTTATATAAACCCACTGTACATTACCTGTTGAGGATTTCCTTATTTTATTCCTATAATCCCTAATTTGGCTCAATTCTCTAAAATCTTTGTTAAAACAAATTTGCAATGGCCCCCCCAGATCTTAAATTTTAGTATAGTTCCTCAAAAGGTTGTTGTCATGGATTTAGTGCCAAATTTTGGACCCAAAATTTTGCATAGGTACCCTAAATTTGTTATGTGTTACAATCCTGAAATTTATTAACCTTTTAAAACATATCGTCTAACCTATAAGATGCCTTGGTGGTACTACTTTAGGTGTGTTTTGGTCTGTACCGAACCCAAACCTCACATGACCATGACAAATTATACATTGTCAGGAAGCTCTAAGTCTCCTGATTGTATCTCTCCATGTGTTTTCAATACACAAAAGGTCCTACTACAGGCCTTATATTCCTTTTTTTTATGCCAAAAAATAGGCAAAGCAAAAATTAAATTTACATTTCTACCATGTTTGTGCCTCTATATATTTGGTTCAGTTGGTTATCTCTTAAACTCTTTCTGACTTTTTGGTTATAAAATTTAAGTAGCCGAACCTTTGAAAAGAGGACTGTATGAAGAATAGTAATCTTTTTATTTGGGTACATTATGATTGGGCTTGTGCACAAAAATGGGGGTGTATGGAAACTGGTTAAAGCAAACCTAGATCCTCTCAAATGATTTAAGCATTTGAAGCTGCCATTGAATGCCATAAAAATACTGTATATGCATATAAATAATGGCAATAACCATTTTGTTTAGGGCCTGTCCTAAGTGGTGATAAAGGGGCTCTAAGTATCCATTTATAATATCTCTGTTTATTGTACAAAAAAAGAGGACAACAACTGAACTACTTGGGTGAGTAAGAGGTCTAAACATTTCTCTTCCGATGTTGCATGACAATAGGAGCGACAAATCAAATGCCATCCACTGGCAATGTATGCACATGGTGGCAGACAGCTCAGTAGCCAGATATCACTAGGTCTGAGTGGGGAAATTTCCATTCGTTGCTTTCTTGTTTCTAATCTTTTATCTCCTTTTGTTTCCATTTACTACTGCAGCTGCCAAATTTTCCTGCAGTAATCATGATCCTTTTGTTTGATCTCCTTGTGTCTGATGTGTGGAAAGGTCTGGTGAATTATGTTAGAAGCGTCCGTGACCATTTTGATAATTCCCTACAGTCCCTTTCACAAAGAAAAGCCAGTAAAATATCATATTTGGAAATGCAGGATTGTTAATTTCAAACCCTTTCATGTTGTCCCTTGAAAGCCAGCAAATTGCCTGGATCGTCTCTTTCACACACAAAGCCAGCTGCTGCCTTTGTTGCTTAGCGACACAGACGAAGCATCAAGACCAATTCTACTTTCTAGTAAAAGTGAAGTGAAATTCACAACAACAAAAAAAAAGCACTGGAACAAACAGGAGAGCATTTAAAGTTCATTTTCAGAGAAGAGCCACCAGTGAGGCCGCGTATGATTCAGTCCCATCTCTGGAACAAATTGTTCCATCTGTGAAATGTGATGTTACATAAAAAGACGTGCTCCTTACTGCAAAAAGTCAACATACTCGAAAGCATTAAAACGATTTAGAGACATCTGGAAAAGACTCACTACAAAATATTCATTAATAAAAACTTGTATCTCCTTATAACTACATTAAAGAGTGTTATGAACACTGCAATATTAAATGTTTACTGTTATAAATGCTAAGGGACTTCAAGTGGAGATTTAGGACATATTACTAAAATAAAACTGCCTTCACTACACGTTGGTTAAGTAGAGATTAGTTGTTACGAATTTGCAGCCATGAAAAGTTAGCTTGCTAATATTGTCTAGAGCGAATAGTAAAAAAAAGTAATGGGATACGGTTGACACATATGACCTTAATTAAAATGCTACTAAATAGTGTTGTACATAGGAATGTTAAAGAAATGCCTCCTTCTTCTAAACTGTGTGAATACCACCAACTTTGACAAATATACGAATGTAGAGATTAGTAAATATATATAGAGATGAGTTGTTACTAAATAATTTGAGGTCGTGATGTTGTACTGAATATCAGCGCAGCTCGACCTGCGGCCTCATTTATATCATCATTTATTAGGCTACGCAAACAAATAGTTCCACATCTGGACTGGTACTGGACTGTTAACGCCTGTTAATGTAAAGCTAATTAACGGTTAAGAGAACACCTGTAAGGCGGAGTGATACATGTAGTTGGAAGTCCTAGAGTCCTCTATATGAGCACTCATGGCCTCTAGTCCAATCAAATTTCTTGGTCGGAACTAACTGTTGTACTTAACAGTCAGTGACTGATCAGCCAACGCTAGCTTGCCAATATACTGTCAGTTGGGTTAGTGCAATCGTATATCTGAACTAACTGACAAAGCTAATGTTAGCTTGGTAATAATATCACCTTGTGTAATGAGATATTTATATCTTAGCTGACTGCTGACTGCCAGCAAGATTTTCTGTGTGTGCGCCAGAAGTGGTCCAGATGTGGAAGTAGCAACTAACAGTCATGTTGTACGTGGGCCAGACTCGGGGGACGGAACCAGGCGTGTACTGAGCCAGAAGAAACCCAAACAAGTATTTTCTGTCTGGGATATTTCCATTATTATCCATGTGCGCATATTAAAAATTTAGTGAAATTCAAGAAACCATGTGGCTTCATAAAACTGTTGTTTTTGGAAGTTATGTTACAGCGTGTGATGCTACTTTTACCCCTCTCCTGAGAAGCTTTTATCACAAATATGACTTCATATCAGCAGAATTCATACAGCTGTCGTGTTGTAATCAGATCACTATATGATACTCCGTTAAAAGCTTTTAACTGCGCCTGCAAACGACTCAGGACAGATTTTTCACCGGCACGTATTTCACAAAAGTATCTGTATGGGAGCTTTTCTGGTAGGGGAGAGTTTCTGTGGCTCACTTCAGCAATTCTCTCTGGACTGTGTAACATCATAAATGTTTTAGATTAAAAAGCTACAGCTCAGATGTAGCTAAAATAAACCCTTTGCCCTTGGTGCGGTGCAGAGAGGAAGGGAGTGTTGAGAGTCACGGATTACCTCCTTTTCCAGGATGGGTGATTCATTTCCACGTCTTCAAAAGTAACAAGTGATCTCTATTACTTTCAGAACAATTTCAGTGAAATGGTTGCTGCATATAAAATGGAGGGCTGCCCTGTGAAATGAAAGCAGACAGACAGCTGATGGTTGTAATTTTAAAGAGGGGAGATATAAAAAGGCCTGAACACTGGTGTTGACAGCAGGTCCCCCAGGGGCCGGTAAGACTGAAGGTTGGATGTTTGTTTGGGCTCTGGAGGGAACATTTCTATAAAAGACAGGCGGTTTTGGCCAAATTCACAGATGAGAGAAATTATGTCGTTCACTGTTATAACATAATTAGCTTACAGTCGCTACACTTCAAATTAAAATAAAATCGGTGTCCAATGAAAGGCTGTTTACCAGGTTTCAAAACAGCAACATTTCTCTGCTGGAAAACCCAAAATTAGTGTCGACATAATGTATTTTTGGCAGGTAAAAAAAAACAACAAAAAAAAACCATAAATATTCATCCTTGTTGTGTTAGATGGGAAAAATGCTAAATTACCTACGGTACATAACATGCAGGTGATGTTAACCTTTTGGAGAAGCTAAAATTCATGATGGCCTCATGAAACCATGTGAAACACATTTTATTATAATATCTATCATATAAAACGTTTCATTTTAGAATTATAGCCCATTTTTTTCAACCCTAGCTAATTAATAAAATGAAATGCTTAATGTTAAACACCTTTATAAAAGGTTAAAGATAAAGTTCTATCTGCCCAGTCATACCTGCACATTTCACTCTTTCGGTACATTTTTTGACTTTTATTTCACGTCCAGCTGATGTTTTACACAGAAGATACTGTTATTCTGCACAAAAATCAACTGTAAAAGTAGAGGCCTATTTACTTTATGCTTTTGTGGCAGAAAAGGAAGGGGACTACTTTATCTGACTTGATAATGGTGCTAGAGGTAAAGTCAGACGATCACCAAAGTCAGTAGGATTCTTTCACTGGGAACAATAAATGTCTGTATGACATTTCATGGCAGCTCATCCAACAGTTGTTGAGATATTTAAAACTAAGTCCTGCATCAGGAGCATTAGAGAAAGAACATTGAGAATAGTGGAATGACAGTATCATGATTTATATTGTCAGGTAATGATTACACTTTGAATGTCTATAAATCTGGAGGAGGATGCTGAACTAGTAAGAAGCTGACCGCTGAGTAACTCCACGCAGCGTACACCCACTCCCTTTCCCTACAGTATCTCTGCTGATGTCTATTCTCAATGGCCGACTTCAAAGGGAGGCCTGAAAATAAAAAGTGAGAACTGGAGTTGAGAGATGTGCACAGATTCACATTGCAATTTTATGCACGCACGCTTAGAGATTTCTGCTCATTTTTTATTACAGCTCTGAAGCGCTGGGGTGATGACTTTATTAGGAGCGTGTCCTCTACTTGGCCTTTTCTATGAGATAAAACTGGATCCAAGCAGGGCTGATGATTATAAGTCCCACATTAAAAAACTGTGTACATGATTGCTAATAACCGCTTTGATTGTAAACAGCTGTTAGCTACTTCTATCAAAGCTAGAATTTGCCTGGGGAGCAAATGCTAAATAATTTTCTCGCCTGGCTTAGTCCAGAGGTATCACAATCTGCCTACCAGCACCTCTAAAGCTCACTAATTAACTGGTTGTATCTATTTTGTTTAATCCATTCAATTAAATCTATTTCTTTACCTTGCAAACAATAGAAATTACTCTTGTTTATTAGCAAAAATCACCTCTTAAATAGTTGGGCTCTGGGCTTATCTGCCCAACAAATATAAAGCAAATGTGTTCATAAAGTATTGACATATCCCACCGACAGAGACGGGCACAAATCATTACTAGTCTTCTAGAGAGGAGACTGAATGAACAAACTTTTAATAAGAGCATCAGGACCACTGCAACAAACACACTTATCTATAGTAATACACTAAAAACTGGCACTTGAAGTTTTAATCTGTCTGGAAAACAGCCAATCAAGAAGAAGTGCTGTCTGTGTATAAAAAAACGAAGCTGCAAAGAGCAGGACAAGAGCAAAAAGGGGGTGCTTAAATGTTGTGCAATAATCACCTTCATTTGTATTAAAAAAAAAGACTGGTTGTGCTAATTAAGACTTTAATCATTTAATGCATTAATTAGCAATAACTTTTCTTAAAATTGAGCCATTGTGCAATGTGTAAATTAGATGTGGTCAGACTTTGTTCTCGCAGGATTTTTCTTTAAAAAAAAAAAAAAAAAAAAAAAAAGTTTATTTAATTAAAAGTTGTTGTTTTGTAAACTACAAATGCTCAGTGGCTCACAAGGCTTTATTCTGTAGGTAGACAAAAACTCAGGTTTACCTTGCTGATAAAACACCACATGCTAAATCACAGCACCTCGGGCACAAACTGGCCACTTTACTTAATTAGTTTTTCAAATTAATGTGAGTGAACTTCTAATACCTATCCGCATAGACTGTACAAAATCAAGTGAAAAAAAACTTACCTAAAAAAAAAAAATCAGACTTTTGTCTTTGAGATCAGCAAACGTGCCACAGGTTTGGATTCCCCTCGGTGTCCAAACAGGGAGGAGGAGGAAGAGGAGGAAGAGGAGGAGGAGGAGTGAAAACACTAATTTGCGAATGGAGAAAATCAAAACGTTAAACAGACAGCTGAGCAATCTTCATCCACAGAGGAAGACAGTGGGATGTGGTTGAAAGCTCTGGAGTTTACCTTTCCAAGGCCAATATTCAAAATATCTCTATTCAAGTCATTTGGGTCGAAACAACAAATCTAATGAACTACATCTCACCTGAAGACGGGGATAAAAGTGACCACGAAATCTCATCAAAACAAAACAAAAACCTGCAAAAGCATCACAAAGACAGAATAAAGTTTATTACACGGCTGCTGCATCGAATGACGCTTTATCAGCTCGTCTTGGTTTGAACACTTGAGCACATTATGTGAGCAGCTTACCGTCTAAAGTTACTGTTTGCTTGTGACTCCCTTGTTTCAAATCACCCATCTGATGCTTGTAAGAACCGCAGACTTCAATTATTCATTGAATTAGCAACTTCAGTGTCCCGCGGCCTGTCTGAACCCATTTCCTGCCGCTGCGCTGACAGGACAGTTCGACAAACGACTGACTCTCCTCCCCGCCACCATGCCACAGCTCGGTTTTTTGCACTCCATGTGTGAAAAGGCTAACTGTGTAGGTCAGGAACTTCAGTTTTGGAGGACACCAACTTAATGTTTTTCACCTCTGGCTTCCACATCACTCAGGCAGCGGAGACGCTGAGGACACTGAAAGGGCGCCTTTCAGAGGACAGCTAAATAATGAGGCAGAAGTGGAGAAGCATCAGGGCCACAACCAAGCATCCAATAAATTATGGGTTATGTGACACGAGGGTGCTATTCACCAATACCACAGTTTCACCAGAGCGATGAGGATCTAAAAAAGGAAACGCTCCCACACAGCCTCGTGTGGGAAAGGCCTGAAAGGCCTGTTTTGCCAAACAGTTTGCACAACAACTTCAAATTTGCTGTCCTGAGCACCTGCCCCTTTTCTTTTTAGGTGAGTGATGCCTTTCAATGAACAAGAGATTGTTTGGAAATGTGTGTCATGTTCATTGTGGCAGTTGGAAACTCCACATGGAAGGGTTGTTGAGCTCTGACACTAACGGGTCTCTTACACAATCTTTAATCCCTCCTTGTTTTTTATTATGAAAACAGGGAAACGTTAGCAGCTTCTCATTTAAAGCTGGCCCTGACTTAAAATGATCACTGGGAGCTGTTTGTAGTGTAACAGCTCCACTGAAAGGTTAGTCTGTTGGTTAATGTGCTCTCCCCCAAGCCACTGACTGAACACTTGAACCCACATACAATGAGTTTCTACTGTCTTTACCTTTTCTGGATCATAGCATTATTCCTATGGTACAAAAACAATGGCGGTCTAACATTATAACATTTCCCTGACAGTGACGGGAGGATTGCTCCAGAGGAGCAGAGGATGAGAGCAGATCTAAAAACTACTGAAGAAAGAAAAAAAAAAGATGTGATGCTGGTTCAACACAGACATACAGACTATGAATGTAAAAGGAAAGAGAGCGACAATCAATGCAAACAATCCCACCCTTCACTGCATGCCACAGTCAGCGACAACAATAGCGCAATTTCTTTCATTGTTGTTCATTGAAACTGGAAAATTGGAAGCATTTTCACATGATTTTGTCACTTTTTCTTTCTTTTTTTTTTTTTTTTTTAAGTTCAGTGACGTGGAATGAAAGTTAAGAATAAAAACAGCCTTTGTTCTGGTAAAACAATCAAACTCTGAAGTGCGCCTCAGAAAAAAGTTGTTTTTTTTGAGAAGGAACAATGAGGGTTTACGTTAGGAGAGGAGAATCAGAGTGTGTCCTAACATAACCAAACCACCACTGTGGACATAAAGTGACCAATCTTGAGATTAATTTTTCATGTGTGGGCCACCAACTCAAGCTTCCTGTGAAGCTCTGTGCTAAAGGATTATGGAAACGTGACAAGCACATCCATTAAAACACTTGGGAGTCGAGCCAAAGTGTCCGGCTCAGAGCTGCAGTGGCTGCATGTCATCATTATTTACCAGAAAATAAACCTTTACATCCTAAAGCCTCTCCCTCTCCTTCAGTCTGATGTTTATCATGTTCACAAATTCTGATTCGCCCGTCCTGGATCATACATCGATTAAACTGCCCAGGACCAAAGATATCAATCAGATGGTTTTAGCCCACATATTGATTAGACTGTCTCGGATGATGGAGATAAGATTAATTACTTCTTACACTGAGTAGTGTTTCCTCTTAATAAGTGCTGAAATCTTTACACTGCTGCTTCATCGCACCAAAACTTTGTCAATACACAGTCACAAAATCAATAGTCACACGGTGTCTTTGAAAGAGGAAATGAAACGGTCACACTATCTTTGAAAAAAAGTAGCTTTAATTTATAGTTTCATAAGACACCGAAACTACTGAGAGATGATAAACAATACAAAAAAATCGAAGTGTGAATGAAATTAATTTTGCCTGCACTCAGCCTGACCAGTAAAAATACACAGCTGCTACCAGGAGCTGAAGTCTCCGAAGCTGGTCTTGCCTTTGGACTTCTTGGCTGCCGCCGCTCCGCTGGTGGACGGTCCGCTTTCATCTTCAGCGGCCGAGCGTTTTCTGAAAGAGGGAGAAGCAGAACATCAACGCACCGAGGACCTCCACAATCAGCTGTTTCCTCGCAGACGTGTGGGTCTTGCTTCTGGTAGATTGTGGGTTTCTCTGATCTGTTCTAGTGTTTGTCTGAATTCGCCCTCACAACTCTATTCTCTTTGTAAATGATGTTGTTTTTGCCTTTGTGTACACACAGTATCTCAGCTTTTCAGATATTTTTTCTTTTCTTATTGAAAGTAAAACAAAAGTCCTTTTATATTATGCTATACTAAATTATATTATATGACATTTGCTCAGAGTGTACTGGACGTGTAAATAAGCAACTGAATATAAAGAAAACCATTCAAAAATATTAACAATCTAAAATTTTATCACTTCAAGGGTTAGATCATAACATTGTGGAAACTAGATATTCGGGCTTGGCAGGACAGTCACAGTTCATCATGACCATCAACCACTTGAGTTTGTTTGTGGTAAACCACTCAAGGTGCTCCTGGGAAAATAAACCAATGAGCTAAAAGGGGATGAAAGATGTTAAATTGATTAAGTGTCAAATCCAAGATTATCGACTAATGCAAAATAGAAAATGTTTAACAACAAACAAAAACTCTTTAAGCCAGAATCATGAGTTACTGTAATTGCACAGCCTGGTCTCTGATCCACTGTATCATATCAGTTCAGAGCTCATGTCTACTATGACTCATATGTTTTAAGCTAAAAGGCAAATTTTAGACAAAATTTGTGTATTTCACTAAGTATCAATAGCCATTTTCCTACGACTGATACCTTTAAAAAGGACCATTAACGACTGCTGAAACAGCCCTCATGCACAGGTAATCAAGGAAGCATTGACACTGACGCGCTCTTCGTAAGACTAAACATGTGAACATGACGTGATGACAGGAGAAGGATGAGACGGGTTCAGTCAGAAGACAAAACACCAGCAAGGAGAGAAAAATCAGTCTAATTATCTCTTAATACACACTTCAGCTACAGTACATTAATTTTCAATTTAGTTAATGCACCTTAATTGTGATAATGAAAGTAATTTCAGTATTTGGTCAAATGCTACAGGGTAACACATTGTGTAAAGTAAACTCATTATTTTATTCCACTTTACTGAACAGATTCTACCTTGAAAGTTAAAAGTTTGACACAATGGAGAAGTGGAAAAACAGCGCAAATCAATTCCATTTAATACCATAAAACCACAAAGCACAATAAAAGCCTGACATGGGTGAATCTGATCGGATGTCTTTGTTGTGTTTGATATTTGACTGGCAGGCCATGTTGAGTGTGTGTTGTCAGACAGACATAAACCGGAAACTAAAAAGAAATATTTTGTAATATCACAAAATACAATGCAATTTACATAATCTCAGCAGAAATATGCTCTGGATAATAAACCTGAATTATCCCCGTGGGGGGAAAAGGGTAATCTTCTCTATAATTGACATTTTGCACATGATGCCTCTACTCATTTTGTGCTGCTGTGTAATAATGTTTTATCATCCATTCATTACTGTATTGTTTCTCAGGTCGCTCAGAGAAAACATTTTATGCAGTTTGTGTGGGGGCCAGGAAAACTTTTTAATCCGAACTCTGCAGACAAAGCAGAATAAATGTTCTTTAACTTCAGGTTTGTGCATGTGCAGCTTTTATATACGTCACAGCAATGCCCATGGATGAGTCACTACTACTTTAAAAGCAGAGGAGAGAGTGCTGTGTGTGGAATAGCAAATTAGACAGAGAGAGAGAGAGCGAGCGTGTGTGTGTGTGTGTGTGTGTGTGTGTGTGTGTGTGTGTGTGTGTGTGTGTGTGCTCTTACATTGTGGACGGGTTGATGTATTTCCCCACACCTTGTTTGAAGGTCTTGGGCGCCTGCTCCTCCTTGGCTTTCTTCAGGGTGATGCTGGCCTGCTGCCTCTCCTCCTCCTGCTTCTGCAGCTCCTTCTCTCGCTCGGCCGCGATCTGCAAAAACACAAACCAGGGAAATGCCAAACCCAGAGAAGCGTGTGTCAGATCAGGGGATACAGAGGCCATGCTCACACCGGAAGACTTATTCTTGTGTCGACGCTTTCACCCCTCAACCCATGTTTCAAATGCAAGTGTGTTGCCTTGTAGGACACTGGACAAAATCTTTATTCTGACAGAACTGAAATGATTCCATTAACTGATTGCTGGGGTGATTTTTTCCACACAGAAATACTCGACCATCCGTCGTTCCAACTTATTTGATGATTTGCTGTTTTTCTTTTACTTTAAAATAGTAAGAATCAATAGTCTTTTAACTGTTTATTTGGAGACATCATGGTTTTCCACGCAGACATAAATACTGCGATATTGTTTGTCGTCTTCACTTTGGATCTAAAACTAGAACTACTGCCTCGCGGTTGTTTGCCTTTGCCAACCAGCCAAGTTGCAGGAAAAATGGTGTTGAGAAGAAGAATATCCCACACACTGCAATATGGTCCCAATCTCCCCTTCCTGAGTTACAGCACTGAATAATGGCCAGAAGTGTTTTTGCAGACTTCATCGTTAAATTTTGTCATAATTAGCGAGTATGAGCTCTTGAGTTCATCCTTGAGTCCAAGTTTGAAGAAATTCTCTCGAGGCGTTCCTGAGATATCACGTTCATGAGAACGGGACAGGAACGTAACGGCTGTCATCAGCATGGACGTATAAAAAGAAGCTTGTTCTGTCATCAAGTCAGTATTGTTGATGGATGCAAAGAGACGGAGAGATACAAACCTGAGCATCGGCCTCTTCATACGGGTCCACGAACACAGTCGCACTGATGATCTTGATCTCTGACTGTAAAACAGCAAAATGTGGGATGGGAACTAAATATTGTGTGTCATCTCTAAATGATCGAAAATATTAATCATAAACTATCAAATACAAATCTCTAGATCTCTATTATCACATTTCTGTTCACCGGTGGATATAAACTTAATAAAATGACAAAACAGTTCTGCTCCCATCACTGGCTTTTCTAAACACTTCTCTAATAACCTCGCTTGGTTTCTCATCTTAGCACCTGATCTTTAGAAGATCCACGTAAAAAGGTCAAATTACTGTCATGGCGCTGCTGTGGAGCCTTGTACTCCTCAGCTCCTTTTGATGTTTGTGATAGAGGAAACTTAACCTTACTCCACAGTTGCTCTCTGTAGTTTGCCCAGCTGCAATATTAGGAGTGTAAAATGAAATGTAAGAAGAAAAAAAAAAAATACCTGTGGAAGAATATTTCTCTCTCCTACTTTTTTAAAACAAAGTAAAATCAAATTATGATTAAACCAACTGAGACCTTAAACAAGATTCCCACCTTTGGTTTGTCTGTTTTGGGATCACTCTCCACATTCTCCATGGCTGTGAGTGCCTCAAATCCGCCAACAACCCTGCAAGAAAACAAACAAAAACATCCTTCATTTGTTACTATGACAAGTCCTCAGTACATCTAGATAAGACCTGGGATCCCCACACAGGTCCCACGTCACTTTGGGAGGATAGCAAAGCATTTTTAACCAATCAGAATCCAGAATCAAATCTACTCTTAAATCTGAATCCTTTCAAATCCCTTATCGAATCTCATTAAGTAGATTTAACCATTTGCAAGTAACTGAACAAAAAGCAGACTGTGGTGTAGGGGCTGGTTGGACTGGAGGTAGCTGGGTGCTGCCGTCATGTCACTGTGTCCTGCTGCCACCGATTCAACATAGACACCTTCAGTCCAAATATTCCCTCTCTTTTTGCTCTGTTTTTGGTCTCTACCAACTCCTGAAGGAAATAACTGTCTCCTTAGCTGCTAAATCCTCCGCTGTGTTCACCAGCTGGTCTCTAACTGGGTCTGTCTGATGTGTGACGCGATGAGATTGGTGAGGGTCACCCGAAACGGTGCGGTCGTAGCCGGTCTGCTAAAACAATGATCTGAAAGTTGCTTTAAAGCTCCATAAAGCTGAAAGGGAGCTGCAGATTCAGGGGAAATATTCTCTGGAGGTTCGTCACACTGTCTTTACATTGTTTATATAACTTATATATATATATACCTAAGCCTTTTAAAAGACACAGTGTTGCAACCTAGCTGATTAGAAATGGAACAAGCAGCTTAAACTTAACAAGATGTTTCATTGGTTCCCATTGGGCGATCAGAACAAATCTGTGTATTACCATCTCACCCTATAATGTTTTACTTCTCGTATAATACGTATATAATTTAACAGCTGAGGGATTTTGAAGACCTCACTACGTTCCTCAGACAACAATGAACAGGAGTTTTATAGTGTTTGTTATCAGCACATTGGCTTCATGGTGTAAACACGGCGGAGAAAACAACTGCTGAAAATATAGAGTCTTTCAAGCGTTGAGGGCCAAGAGGCGATCTGTTAGCAACTCCCCTGCTGCAGAGCACTTTAAGAAGTCGCTCTCACTTTGCTCTTGTAAAACTGTAAACTCTTTGTCCAGCTGCTCCTGTGGGGGCCCCTTGATACCATGTGTAGAGTGAGAAGCTGCACACACACACACACACACACACATACATACATACATACATACAAACGCTACACCCAATAGCTCACAGGGGATCCTACTGAAGACACATGTGCTCTGCTTCCACATGTTCAGAGGAGGACTCGCTATCAGGTTACCTGCTAGAGCAAAGCCAGTGTCCCAAACATGTTTTCATGCCAAGATTTGTCGGATAAATTTGCCTCTAACAACTCATTCTGATCGGAGGAAAGCACGATTTCAGCGGCGCTCTCTCTCTCTCGAGGTGAAAGACAGAAGAACGTCATTAATCACGCGCCATTGGAAAGGTAAACGCTTCATGTCTGAACCCCAAAAAAACCCAGATATTTGATCCCAATGAGGCAGGTTCCATGTGCTGACAAGCCTAAGAATATTTTTTTAGCCGTTTAAACAGTGGGATGGATGGATGTTGCACCATGGCGGCCAAGGGATTTACCGTGCTGCTGAGCATGAACTGCAACGCCTCTGGTTGAACTCCAGATTGCGAAATTTGTTTTATTTCGTTTCCCCATGAAAGATGGTGAAACGACAACAAATATCTTGTTGCTTCTATTGTCAGTTCTCTAATCAAAAGGCATAAAGGGGCCACCACAAATATAAAAACGGGCAGTTTAGATTATCAAAAGGTAGAAAAAACACTAAAAAGTATGAAAGCTGAAGCGATTTTCTAATTAATCGATTAGGGAAACAAGTAAAAATGCTTATCAAATGACAGGGTTCCCTGCTTTTCTCCATTTTCTCTCATGCTAAATGAACATATTTGGATTTTGGACTGTTGGTCAGACCAAATAAGACACCCGAAGACGTTACCTTTGGCTCCAGGAACATGTTTTATCTGTTGATTCGTTGATCAATAATGGAAATGTAGCAGCCTTAAAGCTTAAAGAAGATCCTTTCCAAGACCTCTGGTCCCGACAGAGCCACAGTCAAACTACTCGGCTTAGCAACCAGACAAAAAAAAAAGGCCTGTCTCACATTTACTTTGAGAAAAACCTTCCTCTCACATTATGTACAGATCAGGTTAAGTACACCGACAATGCCATTCCCATTAAATGTGCAGCGACTGCAGTGTGGAGAGGATGAAAAGCTGGACGCCGTGTTAAAGCAGAAGCTTTCTAAGTGTGTTGACCATGTGAGGAATCAGCCAATTGAAAGCAGTCTGAATATTTTTAGACCATAGGCAGGTTTTTCTCTGAAAAGACAACCAGTGGAGATCATGCATGAGAGAGAGAGACGGAGACAGAGAGAGAGAGACATCAGTTTAGATTCAGCATCTACTAAATTTTTCACTGCTCTTGGCGATGAGTCAGACGTGAAGTCACAAAGCTGTTGGCTCTGTCTGGAGCTCCAAATGAACCAAATATGTATTAAAGAATAATATGAGAGGATGAGAGAGAGAGAGAGAGAGAGAGAGTCTGTCAGGACTTCAGTCAATTCAAAGCCACCTGCCTCAGCTGCTGAATTACACAAAACACTGCCACTAAGCCACAGTGGAGTCAATAAAAACAACAAATGAACAAAGGTTTACCTTCCAAATACTGTGTGCTTCCTGTCGAGGTAGGTGCACGACCGGAACGTGATGAAGCTGAGAGAAAACAGACCACAAAGCAACATGAGTATAAAACATTAAAAAAAAAAAAAAAAAAAAAAAAAGGGGGGGGGGTCAGTCAATTAATTTGTGAAAAGTGTAAACATTGTGTTTACAAAGACAGCCTCGGCTTTACAGTAGCTGTCTGTTTTGGTAAATACACAGAATAACCTTCAAAAAGCTCAATAAACAGCAACCTTTTAATTTTCTATTCAACTCCCCCCTTAATCACTTATAGAAAAATAAGCAGCTTGTCTATAAGACATTATATAGTTAAGCACATATGGGGATATTTATGTACAGCATTTCCAACAAAATTATATTATTCAACTTTTATTATATTGAAAAGGAGGAAAAAAAAATGTATTGATTATTAAGTAATGTATAAAAAATAAATTACTTAAATGCCACAATGCATAAAATGTCTGTTTGTGCATTCGAGATCTGACTTTTGTATCCTGAGGCATTAAACGTCTGGTTTTATTCACCTGCGGGACCTCAGCAAAGAAATCGAAGGATGGAAGAGACGAAAAAAAAACCAAAACAAAACAACCCTCTGTTTACTGACTTCCTAGAACAGAGCGGTAGTTCAGAGTTCAGGAAAGACTGCTTCTTTAAAAAATATTTCTTACAACTGAGACTTGTTGGTGTTTGGACCAGAGTTGGCCATGCTGAGAACCCCGCGGCCCGTGTGGGACAGGTTGGGCCGAAACTCATCCCTGAAAGGTTTCCCCCAGAACGACTCCCCTCCTGGGATGGGAGAAAGTGGGTGAGGGAGGAAGGAAAGACAGAAAGAGTGGAAACGGGAAACAGCAAAATGTTTCATTTCATTAGTATAACAGTTAATGTGGTTGACAGACATCGAAACATGGGGGGGGGGGGGGGGGGGGTTTGACACCTCCCTTCCCACTAATGAGGCATTTTTGTCAAGACTTTCAGTAGAAGACATAATGTGCTTCTGTGGGTAAAGCTCAAATATTTGTTCAGACTATAGAGCTTTTTTCCTGGAGGCATTTTGACACGTCATAGCAGTCAGTGTCAGTGTCCCAGCACACTTCAGGACGGGCTTTTCTATCAGCGGGTTTTCACTTGAAGGGGAACAAATTACTCATGGCTCAGACCACATTTCAGTATGATGTACGACGTGGGGATCACAGTTTGATACGCTTGGCACAAAAATATGGTGTTTCTGTACTTAATCTCTCTTGGGCAAAAATTGTGAAACAACCCGTAGATTCAAGTTAAACCATCTTTCACACATCTAGATAAAACTAAATGAATATCTTCATTAAAGGCACACTGTGAAGTTTTCCACCACTTGTGGCACAAATAGATAAATGTTTTGATGAGCAGGTGCCTGTTTGGTTTGTATCTTGTTACCACAAATACAAGGATGCACTTGCACTTGTAAAGGTCTGTGGGAGATAAAATAGACATTCCTGTTGACTGCAGGGAGGCCGGTAAAACAGATGTGTAGAGCATGGGAGCCATACAACATGAAGAAAATAGCAACAATGTGATAAGATGCTGAGGACCATAGGGTGCCACAGGGATGACGTATTTTTGTACAGCACCGTCACCTCTTAGCGCCACCCTGTGTCCCTTGATATAAAGCCAATGGCATTTTTTACATTGGCTTTTAGATTACTGCAGAAAATAAGATCTGTAACGAACAAAAGTTTATGATACTTAAGACGTTTTGTTTCAGCAGGGTAATCTTCACAAACCGACACCACTTTCATGATTTTTGAAGCCTAAATACAACCGGCGAAAGTAAAAGGCTAATGTTAGGCTTCAAGCGAACTACACCACCACCGTCACACCGGCTTCAATGTCACCACCACTCAACTTGTAATTTGATTTAGCTCTGACTAGCTAGCTATTCTACTGATAAACAGGTAACCAGGCCAAGAAACAAAAACACCAGAGAAAAGCGACTGGTAGCTGCTATAAACATGACTGTAAACAATGCAGGTTTCAAACATTTCAAAAAGCTTTGCAAATGTTTGAGAAAGAAAAATGTGCTTAACACGTTTGTGAGGCCTCAAGGACACATACAATCCATCCTGCTGTGAAACTCTGAATGTAAACAAAACCGTTTCTTCACAGGAGAACTTTTAACGTACCAAACAAAAATGTCCTTGTTCTTGTTTGGACAGACTCTCAGATCTAAACATCTTCAAAGAAAGTGAATTTATGGGGCTGGACAAGGAAACAACAAGGAAATCATCACGTCGGTCCTAATCTGTCATTTAATTGCACCATCTGGGAGTTTGGATAGTTTTAGATACTTTAAAACTTATAAGGCTGAGTTCATATAGTGTGTCATTTTCAGCTCTACAGTGCACAATGTTAATTCTTTTCCCACTGTGGAATATCATAATCCTCTTAGTTTGTATGAAAACCACCGGCTCTACCAGCACCATTTATTCAAATGACTGCACCATTAGAGAGACGGGCATCATGTGTTTTCATAAGAAGCAGAAGTGAACCATGTTTGCCCTTGAACACGGACCCATGTTGAGAGCCTTCAGCTGTGAGTCATTATTTAGACCGACTTCATCATTAAGAATCATCAGGATGAGTATACAGGAATATGCACTGTTGGAGATTATTGGCTCACAACAGGGGGAGAGGATCTGTCGCCCTGAGGTGTGTTTCACTGTCCTGCGTCCTGCCAGCTGGTGTACATGCACGAAACTGTGTGCACATATATATTTTATATATATATATATATATATATATATATATATGTTTAAGTGATGCGCTGAACGGCTCCGATGTCATCCACATGTACGCATAAATAATCCACCCAAGCGAATTACTTTCTATGATTTAGAGACCCGCACCCGATCACACATTCCCATTATCAGTGGGATATTACATGTGATGATATGGTAACATGTTACACTGAAGGAGGCTGGTTTTAAATAAATAAACATTCATTTTGAGTAAAAGTTCTTCCTTTTTGGTAAAACAAAAATGGCAACAGGTTTTTCCACAATCGCCTGAACAAAGGTCGACATTTCCATTCANCACTGTCCTGCGTCCTGCCAGCTGGTGTACATGCACGAAACTGTGTGCACATATATATTTTATATATATATATATATATATATATATATATATGTTTAAGTGATGCGCTGAACGGCTCCGATGTCATCCACATGTACGCATAAATAATCCACCCAAGCGAATTACTTTCTATGATTTAGAGACCCGCACCCGATCACACATTCCCATTATCAGTGGGATATTACATGTGATGATATGGTAACATGTTACACTGAAGGAGGCTGGTTTTAAATAAATAAACATTCATTTTGAGTAAAAGTTCTTCCTTCTTGGTAAAATGAAAATGGCAACAGGTTTTTCCACAATCGCCTGAACAAAGGTCGACATTTCCATTCAAACTAAAAATCCTGAATGTCACTGCGACTTCCCAAACAGAAACCATTTAAAAGCTCATGATAATATTTGGCAATACACACAGTATATAGGTGCTGTATGTGAGCGTATATTCTGGAGTGTAAACGCATACAAGCAAGCAACCAATCAGCTCCTCAGAGGTTTCCTCCAGCCGTCATCTTCCCCTGGTGACATTTTTGCATAATTTATCAACATGCTGACATTTTACCTCAGTACGACTAGATCATAAATGAAGGGAGAGAGAGAGACAGAGAGAGAGAGAGAGGGGGATGAAGAGAGAAGTTCATTCTCGCCAAACAGTTATCCAATACATCAAACAGCATTCCCTTGATTTACAACACAAATAAAACCTCAAACTTAAACCTGCTGCTACTGGTTTTAACAGGAAAGAAAGAAGGGAAATGAAAATTTACTCCACTGACTGACGGCGCACAGCTGTGAGGCTTTTCTACTAATGAACGCAATGGTCAAGCTAATGTGGGCATTTCAAAATACAGTAGCATGTGTTTTTCATTTCATATCTGGAGTACGTGTCTGCGATTTCATTTACAAGTCGATGTTTAAAACATTTCTTTCTGCTTCTGAAGGATTTCATATAAATGAGGCTCCTCTTCTGAACTTGGGGAAATTGTTAACGCTACAGTGAGCAGTGTGCAGGATGGGTCCCTTACCAATTTATGTGCAGGCAGTGAGAGACAGGGACTCGCTCAAAATGAGTGGGTGATTTTCGTAGGATTTTCTTCGCACTTAAATCTCAAAATTCAACAGTCAAGAAAAAGTATCACGTCAAGCTTCAATATCTTATTTTGTTATCAGCCTCCTCAACACACAATACGTGGTCACTTTATCTCACTGTTCCTGTTTGTTGTCTTTATCTAGATCAATGACGGTGAGCAAAATAAGCTCTTCAACAAGCAAAACACCAAACTGAGAATGAATTTCTCAGCCCTGCTTTGGTTCGCACGTGTTTTAGAGCAGTTATGTCAACATTCATACGCTGACATTCTCAAAGGCATACAAATTACATGCCAAAACCCACACTAGTGTATGCTTTGGGGCTGCAATAAGGAGGAATGATCTTTTAAAAAGCCAGTTGAAGGTCTGTTCGTGATTTGTGTGCACACGCTGCTCAGTCCAGGTGAGGAGGAGAATTTTACCCACAGGCCAGGAATTCTGCACCTTCATAAATCTGTCATGGTGGATGCATTTTGCGTAGTGTTCAGAGACGCCCACGGACACAAAGCACACTTTGTGCTGTAAACTCTCACAGCGCCATGACGGCAGGAAATTAAATGTATGAGGCCTCGCAGTCAATTACACTTAGCTGCCTTTTAAAACTGGCTTTTCAAAACAGGGAAATTACACCAAACGCTGGTTGATTGGTTGTTCACCACACCCACATTCTGTACACTCAGCCCTCTTCCATCCACGTAATCTCTCAGACTTTTGTGTGTGTGTGTGTGTGTGTGTGAGTCTTCTGTACTCCCATGTGCCTCTGCAGAGTATATTTAGTAACACTCTTGACTTGCATCGTGAATTTCAGGCGGTATTTACGCAAAGCTTCCAAAAAGGAACCATCAATAATTTAACAGAGGGGTGTTATGTAATTCAAAATGTGGTTTAAGTGCAGTCCTCATCTTACCTGTGCCAGTGCCAGTGGGGTCCCCTCCTTGAATCTGGAAACAAACAAAAAAATAAAAAGCCCTGTTAGGTTTGGGTGACATTAGCCGCCTGTACTGCACATTGAAAAGCCTGTGATAATAGAGGAGTTGTTCCTCAGGAAAATGTTTAGTTTCTGTAAAGTGGTCAAACAATACTTTTGTACAATTATTTCCTTTTGTGAAAGTCATGTCCTCTGCAATCGTTATTATCCTATGTCAAAGCTTTCCAGGATACAGGCCTCCATTGTTCACTGTTAAAGCTCAACATTCCTATTATTGTTTCTATGGAAGAGAACTTCTCTCAAACTCTGCTGGTTTTCACCACTGGTGCTGCTGCGGAGCAAGTTTTCTGTAAGTTCCTGTACTGATTGTATGGAGCACAAGCCTGAAAAAAATCCTTCCTGCTAACAGGAGAGGAGGCAGCTGATTATTTTGAAAGTATTTTCCCACCAGAACAACAGTATAGTGGCGCGAGAAGAAAGCAAGGACAATCACTGTAGACAGCAAGACGAGAAAGAGCAAGAAAAGATGGAAACATTGATGAAACTCTTGTTTTTACAAAGCTGAAGGTGGAGACAAGGTGTTGAACCAACATGGTGTTGATATAGTTTTTACTGGACAAGTTAAAAGGTCCCGGATTTTACATTTTTCCTGTGTTTTTAATTTGAAATGTTGATCCATAAAAACATATTTGTAGTTTTAAGAAACAAAAAAATCTCTCCAGCTCTAGTAAAAACAGGTCAGTCAGCCAATCAGAAGAGAGGAGGCTATGAGCCTGTACTTCTGATTGGCTGACTGTTTTCTGAGTGATTGAATAAAAATACAGCAGATTTCAGGTAAACACTCAGAGAAACCAAATCCTCCAAGGTTGGATGGCGGGTCCAGGTGGGCGGGGCTTGGGGCATGGCTGAGAGCAGTGACTGCTTTGTTATGACATCACAAAGTAACAGAAGTCCTGATGGCTCATTTTCGATTTATTATAGAACCTAGACCTGCTTTATGGGACCTTTAAGTTCTTCTATAGCACACTGTAGCTAGTGACAGTGTGGTATAAAAATCCAAGTAACACTGGGTCTGAAATAATGTCCACATCTCATTACACGAATTTCCCCTTGGGGATAAATAAAGTATCTATCTATCCATCCATCTATCTAAGGATCCAAAAGGTAACTTCAAGATGACGTAAACATGGAATTAAACCAGCAGCCATTCTGACGTATTCATAAGAAGGGTGTTTTATGTGATTGGACAGAAACACAGTTGATCTGCCAGGTCCTGATAAACTGTTTTAAGGGAAGCAAGAGCCACGTTTATGTTCCCATTAAGAAACTGTTTCATGTTTGTTTCTATGAAAATATTCTCTTCAAGGCCATCCTCGTCTCCTTTAGAGCTGCGGAGGATAAGTCGAAGGCGTAAGTGGCACAGTAATTATGGATAAACAATTCACAGCTTGCCACTGTGTATGAAAACCAGGGGACAGAATGGAAAAAAGGTAAGGATCCTCTTGAGACCAGATGTCCACTCAGAGCCACTTTAATTAGAGGAGAGGAAGCTGCGAAATACACAGACGAACTGCTGATCAGAGACCTGTCATTTCAAATTCTCAGTCTGGGTTAAGAAGCTTCGGTTGGAGAGCGAGTTACAACAAAGAACTGTTGCTATGTCGGCTGCTTTGCACATGTGACTTAAGAATAACGTTTTCCTTTCCTGCGTGAGCCCCCGGTTTAATGCAACATGGAAATTTCGCCACCATCGGAGACAGCGATGTGTCCTCCCTTCCTCAGCCGCCATTTGCACAAGTGGTCCCTGCACTTCTGCTACGACGCCAATATGGCAACCGTTGAGGGTGAGAAGTGTCCATTGCCTCACACTCATCTTTATGACTGTTTTGAGGGCACCATCTGGGTACTTCTGGAGCACTGCATGTTGCCGCACTTACTGTCAAAACAGCAGGTGGAAGTACGGAAGTAGGCGAGCTGAGATGCAGCGTGTGCGTTTACTCATCTCTGAAGCAGGAAACACTCAAATACATAACTATTTCAACAAAAGACAAGGTAACAGTGAATGACGCTGTGTAATTCATTGATATTTTGGGTTAAAGCTCGTCGGTCACCCTGGTTTCTCATGATATGAACTTTATTCACTTACTTTCATATGAAATGTCACAGTAGGGAGAATCTGAGCTAAGTTAAACCATGCTCATCTGAAAATAGATTTTTGTGATGGTGGATAATCAGAGTAATTCACCCACCTTTATTCAACAGCATGTTGCCGTCTTGACAACATACATGTTTGTCGTGAGCTTTCAACCAGTGACATTTCCAGTAACGGGACTGTCTCTTAGACACTAGAATATTCCAACCCATTCGCAAAATTGCAAAGATTAGATCTTTTTTTTCTTTTTTTTATCTGCGACGAACCTGGAAACTGTCACTCATGCTTTTATTACATCTCACTTGCATATTGCAATTCTCTGTATTCCTGTTTAACCCAGTATAACCTGTCCAAACGTTCAGTTATAAATGCTGCAGACTTCTTTTAGCATCTCTGCATTGGCTACCTGCTTTAGATGGAAGTAGAAAAGAAGAAAAGCATTTTAATCTGGATTAATTCCTCACCATGAAGTTCCGGATGGACCTGTGGAAGACGGTACCATCGTAGTATCCTTTTTTACACAAACGGATGAAGTTCTCTCCAGCTTTGGGAACCTGGAGGAAAGAGCACACAGAGATTGTTTATAAGAACACCCATGATAACAATTTCCTGACACTGATTAGTGTCTCAGTTGGGCTCTTGACAGCCAATAATATCAGTTTATTATTACTGAAAACAGTGACTTAAAAAAAAATTAATAAGAAGCATTGAAACCACAATTTAAATATGAGAACAGTGTAGTCAGGAATCACTGCTGAGTCGTCTCTGAATGTTGTGTGTTGAAATTAATCGGATGTCTGATGGGAGGAGACCTTTTGATAAACCCAGTAACACACCCACACTCAAACATAACATTTAGATAAACTGGATAGTGAATGTCAATACTTGTCTGATGCTGCTTTAATGTTTACAACAGCCTCGCCTGATGTCATCTAATATTCACCAGACATATAAAACATTATCCCGTTTTAATTAAGTATGATTAAAAGACAGGTTAAGACTGACAAAGCCTTTTTTTTCCTGGTTGGAGAAGTGGAGGAAAGCAAAAAAAGGAGCATCAGTTCTTGCATACATCTACAATATTAGACATGAATTCTTGTAACATAAATTACAAACATGCTGCTCTTATTCATCCGTGTACGTCATGGCATTCATCAGCTGCCTGACAAAGGGATTTTATTTCCTGCCGAGTATGGAATGCAGCAAATGATCCAATCAGGGAGTTGAACCAGGGACTCGCGGGGACACCCTAACCATTCGCCTGGTGACTAACCATTTTTTAACCTTAACCAATAATAACAAACAAAAGACAAATACTAATATGTCAAAAACCCCAAATTGCCCATCATTCAAGGACTTATTCAATTAAGCAATGTGACTTGGAACACACACCTGGCACATTATCCATGCCCACTGCCTGGGGAAACTCACTATCATTACCATGTGTTTGAAAACAAATAAAATTTTCAATAAGATTTTCGCTCCACGGTCAGAAACGACATAACAAGCCCTCAGGGTGTGGAGAGATTGAGGGAGCTTGATAAATTTAACGCGACTGGTTTTCCTCGCTGCTTTCAAACTTACCACAGACGGATAAATCGCTGAGTAAACAAGGGCCCCTGATAGCTAGAGGTGTTCATATCATGACAGTTATTACCCGATTTCCCTGATTAAAATCTCCAGGTAATTTCTCACCCATAGTAGACAACAAAAATTAAAACAGGAAGCTGCTGCATATAAACACTGAACCTATACAGGTGATCGAAAGCATCATTAAAAGACATCTATTAACTACAAGCCAGTGCTGATTTGTAGTTCATCTGTGATTCTCTAAATAACACACTCACTAATTCATACCCACACAGACAAGGGATGACCTTGCCATTTGACTCTCATCTTATTTGCATACAGTTGCCGACTGAAAGCGGCATCAGAAGACACCGAACAGGTGCTGAGCTGAAGATACAGGTTATATTTCAAACTTCCAGATAGAGGTGACTGACAGCATGAAGATTTGCATTCATGTAAACAAACAGAGTCACACACTTGCAACTCTGTCTGACCTGTTGGAAAGTGTTTGTTATGCATATAAGTCTGCAATCAAGTGGAGTTCAACTGTTGCCTGAGGCGGTCTCGCATATCTCTATAGCTGGAAGCCAGGTTTAGTACTGCGCTCCAACAATGAGGGGTTTTTTTCTCTTTTCTTTTTTATTAAAAGAAACAGACATCTGGATTTTCCCTGTTGCTGAAGTGCATACTGGGTCATAAAAACTATTAGACTTCTTGTAAATCATTACAAAACACCAACTCAAAGAAGCTCATTTTGCCTGGCACTCTGAAATTTTTTTTTTTTTCCAAAAAAAAATTTTTTTTTGGAAAAAAAAAAAAAAAGTCTCCCAATTCACATTTGCTTACAGGCTCTTCTGTTTTACAAGGATTTCCCGGGGGGGGGGGGGGAGAAAAAAAAAAAAAAAGTCTCCCAATTCACATTTGCTTACAGGCTCTTCTGTTTTACAAGGATTTCCCGGGGGGGGGGGGGGAGAAAAAAAAAAAAAAAGTCTCCCAATTCACATTTGCTTACAGGCTCTTCTGTTTTACAAGGATTTCCCGGGGGGGGGGGGGGAGAAAAAAAAAAAAAAAGTCTCCCAATTCACATTTGCTTACAGGCTCTTCTGTTTTACAAGGATTTCCCGGGGGGGGGGGGGGAGAAAAAAAAAAAAAAAGTCTCCCAATTCACATTTGCTTACAGGCTCTTCTGTTTTACAAGGATTTCCCGGGGGGGGGGGGGGAGAAAAAAAAAAAAAAAGTCTCCCAATTCACATTTGCTTACAGGCTCTTCTGTTTTACAAGGATTTCCCGGGGGGGGGGGGGGAGAAAAAAAAAAAAAAAGTCTCCCAATTCACATTTGCTTACAGGCTCTTCTGTTTTACAAGGATTTCCCGGGGGGGGGGGGGGAGAAAAAAAAAAAAAAAGTCTCCCAATTCACATTTGCTTACAGGCTCTTCTGTTTTACAAGGATTTCCCGGGGGGGGGGGGGGGGTAGAACTAAAAATAATTCAATTGATGTGAAAATATACAAATGTATTTTTAACTTAAACATTTCCTCTTGTGTGCATTTAATGAGATTCCTAATGTACGTACTTTTGTACTTCCTTTAATTTCATGTTTTTATTCTTTTCACCCAAATCTAACATTAGAGCATCTGAGGAATAAACTACTTCATATTATTTAGGTAGAGGTCATCAATAAAGCTCTTTGGCACATTTTTTATTCTTATTTGTAGGTTGTTTTTTTTATATTTTTTATATTAATCTCAATCTCAAAGAAATAATTGGAATATTTGGATTTGCCTGTATCTAAATATATATCTTAGTCATGCAAGCCCTTTTGAAATCTAACACAGTCATCCCATTTTATCCCACTCAGGTGAAGCCTATTTATCCACCGTGCTTTCAACTATAATGAAGCTGGACCTTCCTCCACATTATGTGTGACTAAGGTACAGGCTGTGTCATCTGATCTCCAACATCTGCCCCCTCACATTTCATCCAAGTCGGGGACAACGAGGGCAGGGGCGGCTGAGACATCCAAAGCCGGGCGAGCAAATGGGCACTTTACAGGGAGGAGGGCTCTGGATTTGTGTGACTGAGAGTGTATGTGACAGTGAAGCGGCGCTCATTAATTCATAAACAGCAGGCCACGAATAGAGCAGCAATCCTGTGTGAAAACCACTGGGGAGGAAGGTGGGGAGGGGGAGGATGTGGGGCACAGAGGGCAGGTTGTCTAACCGCTGCCACTTTCCCCTCATTATTCTGATTCGACGGCTCAGAGGCCAATGAAAACCAAGCACACGAAGTGCCTGGTTACCAGGGCAGAAATGTGTTCCTGGAACTCACGCTGTCTCTCTGGAGCCCCACATCTAACCTTAAAGAGGAGGCACACAAGAAACACATTTTTGCCAAGATGTAAACTTGGCAACCTGGGGGACAGACTCTGCAAAAGGCTGATTTCAATGTTTTGGATGATTCTCCCTCATTGCGATTTAACCACCTGCTCAGGCAAAACCTACATCACGACAACATTATTTGAGAACCTTGTACCAGCAAGTTAAATCAGCCAAGTCTGAATTGGAGTGTCAGGCCTCATTTATAAAATATATATTTTATATATATGGTATGGGTCAGCATTACCAATCTCTTAACATTTACTTTTTTAGTTTCAATAAAAATGACATCAGCTCCTCTGTGCTTTAAGTATCGTTTTAAACTGCTTTTTTATACGTTTTTATCTTTTCAACACCATGCCAACATTCCCTGCCATATTTTACACCAAGTGTTGATTCATGAGAAGATATACTTATGGTTTTAAAAACCAAAAACAATCTCAATGTAGTTTTACATCTCCTCTCTCAGGCTTCTGTCTGGAGCAAGAAGAGGGCGTTTTGTGTTGTTCTCTGAGCCTCCGGATCTGATTGACCGTTTTCTGAGTCACGCACGATTAGGACAAGTAGCCCCCCACTGTAGCTTGGTTAACTCTCACAGTCACAGTTTCTGAATATGGGCTGTGTGCATTTCTCTGTGGACTGAACATTTTAATACTTTCACAGTATCAAAGAGACTGATCTGACATTAGAACAATCTCCTCAACAACTTAAAATCAGCTAACTGACAGTTTCATTATTCATTAAGCTGATCTCTTCATTTCTGTGTGTGTGCATTTAATCTTGTGCTGCTGTGGCCTTTACATTAATGTGACAGTATTCAGCTCAGACGTGTGATGTGTTGGAAGTGTCATGAAAATGTTATTAAGGCATTGCTGCCATGACTTTAATGTAAAAGTGACACAGCTGCTTATTCAGACATAAGATAAACATGTCTAACTGCCATTTTGCTAGGCTAATGACTTTATATTGAATGAATGTGTGAATGTCATTACCTTATCACAGTGTAACTCAAGATTCAGGTCTCCCTTGTTGGTGTGTAGACGGACGTAGCCTTTCTTCTTCACGTACTGGTAACGCACGGTGTCGTCTGCAATGGCGTCTATAACAGAAAAATACAAATTCAGTTATTGTGATGCGTCTTTACGGATGGCAACCTGTGAGATTATGACTGGAAAAAAAAAAATAAATAAATCAGACAGGGGCTGTTATTTTGAAAAATGATCTTAAGATTTTATTGAGTGTTTAGTGATTGAGTCTCGGCTTGATGCAGCAGCAGGTGAGACGCCTGACCTTTAAAAACCCTCAGAACCTCTTCAGTGCAGGCTGTTATTTAGATCACGCAAGTGTTTTTCTCTTTCCTTAAATCCAAATAGCTTTTTTTTTTTTTTTTAATTATTGTTTCACCTTTATATAAGAGTAATATTTAAAAAAGTACAAAATCTGACAAAAATTTAAATCGAGGCAAATGATTGAAATATGAATATTAACACATTTCCAATTATATAGAAAGTACATGACCACACCTCCTTAAATATATGGCATGTCATCCTGTTTTAAAAAACCTGAACTAGGTCACTAAATCCAAAAACTGTCGTCCTCTTCTGAAGTGTACTGAACCTACTATACTGTTGCATAACAGCAAATCTCTCCCATGGAGCAGCTCAGAGGCTGACAGGAGAAGCAAACAGTCGAACCGAGCAGCTCCCACTTGCAGCTGCATGTAACTCTGCGAGCACGAAGTTGCACTTTGCTGCAAAAGAGGAGGCATGACTAGCCACTCTTCCCCAGATAAATAAAGATTAAAGAAGTAAAAGTAAGGAGAGGTGAATGTTACTTTCTGCTGGGAATCCACAGACGTTTTTGTGTGTGTGTGTGTGTGTGTGTGTGAGAGAGAGAGATGTTCACTTGCCTGCTTCGTGTGTTGTTGCAGGAGTCATGGCCGTGGACGTGAAGGAGGCAGAGACTCTGCCTGTGGAGTAGTGAGCCTGGGGAAAATAAAAAGACAAGAATAAAAAGTTAAAAATGGCAGATTTTAAACACCATTTCTACTGTTAATGTACATGTTGATGATGTTCGTTAACTTGTTGAGACGGTCTTTAAAATCTATTACTTACAAGCTCTGAACAGCAGAAATCTCTTCATATTAGATTTTAACAAGTTTTATATTCCTATGAATTTTTATCAGCGCTATTTCACTGCCCCACAAAATCAAATCTACTGGGTCCTCTTTAAATCTGTGCCATTCTCCAGAGCTTTGAACCACATCTTATGATCTTCACCGGTGGACGGAGTTCTCACTTATCATCATGTGGCCTCTGCACTAAACATGTGAGACGGTTGAAAACAGCGGGTCGCGTATGGTTGGGATATACTTCAAAGCTCTGGAATAAGCCAGTAAGTGGACATCTATCTACAAGGTTACGAATGAGCTTTCATAGCTTTCATGCTCAATTATTTAATGCTCTTTTAAGTGTAATAATGGGTTTGCATTAGCACTGACCTGGGTTGTTTGAGCAATCAGTTGAAGAAAGGAACATTGACTTGTAATACTCACTCATAGAAATCGTTAAAGTCAAGCAAAAAAGGCCAAATATTGATTTCAGCTTCTTAAATGTGAGGATTTGCTGCTTTCTTCTTAGTTCTGGGATCTCTTTCTTTGGGTTTTAGATGACAATTATGACAATTTGAAAACATGTGACTGGTAAGTTTGTGAAAGGTAAATAGATGGTTAAAATAATCATCATTTTCAGCCCGTATTTGTGTATTTATCCCTGCTGTGAAATCTTCCACCGGTGATCAGCATCAGCTAAATACGCCCTGCATGTCTTCTGCTTCAACAGGACAGAGACTTCCCCATTAAAAAAGGGGCCTGAAGCGCTTCATCCTCCAGGTGGAGAACAACCTTCTTCACTCCACACTTCTTTCCAGCCAAATAGTTGGCTGTTCCCCTCGTTTGCACTAGGTGGTCCATCAAGTGCAAACCAGTTTAATGAAAGCCTCTGCTGCTTCTGTATGATTAAGAGCACAGCCCCCCCCCCCCCCCCCCCCCTTTCTCAGCTTAGAGAGATTTCTACCATCTCATAATTAAGGGGCATTGGAGATGCTTTAAGGTTGTTTGAGCTTAAATTATAGCAGAATACATTTGTTAAATAGCAGTGTTCACCTAGAAATACCACAAACAGTGCAGTGGAACTGGAAGAGCTATTTAAATCAAGAGAACAACAACTGAGTGAAGATGAAAGCAGAGAAATGAAAATGGATTTCTAAAGCTCAAAGTCTATTCTACAGTCCCTGGTTTAGCATTCTTCTGCTCTAGTTCTTGTGAAGACGCATGAAAGCACAGACTTTACCTTGTGTGCTCTGTCTGACCTATATTCCCTGTTCTTTCAGATGCTGTCAGAGCATCACCTCAACTGTGAACTGGAGATGCAGAGCAACCGAGGAGAAGCTCTGGCGTGAAAACGAGACACGGCGTAGCATCAAAGGCGATCTGATAAGAGAAGAAGTGACGGTGTCGTTCAAAGCGAACCGGATTTCATCCCTCCCCCCTGGTTGTTCAAGGACACAGTCACGGTGGTAACATGACCGCAACTGACCTTTGTTAAACATCTGTGTGTAGAGCTGTAGGAAATGGTCATCTCCACTGGAGCCCCACGGGGACAGGGCTCTCGTCACGCGGGGCACTGATGACCGCAGGAGCTCAGACCCAGAAATAACCTACATCAAATACTCCGATGACCCGGTCACCGTAGTCACCACTAACTCTGGAGGGCGGTTACAAGCCGAGACAGGCATATTCTCAGAGTGGTGGTGTGACCTTAAGGCCTCCAAAACCAAGGAGCCGGTCACGGACAGTTCACCATCCCTGCACTGATGGTCAACAGCTATAGAGAGAGAGGAACCATTTCTAATACCTCGGCAGCACAACTGACCACTAACAAACCTTCAGACCTAACAGTGAAACGACTCCAGCTCCACTCACCAGTTCAATTAACTTTCACTGAATCAATCATCACCGCCAACTAAACGGCCTGGTTTGGTGCTTTGAGTAACACCCACCTTAATCCTCTGGACAAATTCACCAGAATGAGCAACAACAACAAAAAAAAAACAAAAAAACAAAACATCACTGGAGCACAAACTATTAAACAGCATCTACACCAGATGGACTAAAGTGAAAGGACTACAAATACCCTTCAGGCCAAACCGTGCCACGTCAAACTTTGTGCCTACATCCATCACACTCATTAATACGACACGATAATAATTATTAACACTCATTGACCTTATTCATTTATTGCCATTTATTTGTGGACTGATTTATCATCTTTAAGCACATTTAAAATTGTCATCTTAAACTGTTCTAAGCTGTTCGTGAATGTTGCCTATATTGCGTTTGCTGTTTGTCTGCTCACCTATTGTGTATGCACTGACACTGTTACACAAATGAAGTTCCTAATGGATAAATAAAGTTATTTGGAATTACACACAAATATCCAGAGGGTGTTTTTAAATAAATAATATAAACCTACTGCTCATTTAAGGAGACCTTCGTACCAATTTCATCTCTCACTCGGGCCAACATGATATTTTCATTAATATTTGCTTAAAATCCTGAATTCTAAGAGTGAAATGTGATTCATCTTCCTCACAGCACTGTAAACATTCTTTGTTATGTTTCTGGATTCTGTTTTTTTGTCTTGTTGCCAACAACACTGTTAATCTATTAATGTGTGTTTGGCTCCCTCCTGTGTACAAAGAACGAACTGCACTTCTTCACCAGATAAATGCCATCTTGAAATGCTGCAGCAGAACTGATTAAATCTGACAAACCACGTTTTAATCAGTTATTCACAGAAATTACATAAAATTATTCTCGTTCAAATTATCTAAGTGGATTTCTCTGATCCAACAGCAAAGACGCCTGGACACTGTGCGGCTTGACGTAGAACTCCAGAAAAAGTCAGTAAGTAGATTTTAAGACGGAACTGTTTTTGTAAAAATTACAATTCCCAAAGTCAAAATTGATCTTTGCTGCTAAACTTTTCAGCCACTGTGGACCAGACGTCCTAGAAGGGCTATGGATTAAACAATAAAGTTGGCACGTCAACAGATACGTCTCCATGACAAATGAGAAAACAAAAGGCCGTGTGACATGGGGAAAAGCCAATGCTCCTTTTTTTAGTTTCCCTCTTCCACGAGGTCGTCTGTTATCTGACCCGATTGTCTCGTCAACGGGAAGTGGTGATTTTTGAGAAATCTAACGAAGAATACTGAGAGTTCATGATGAAAACTTTAAGACATCACACACGCGCCTTCTCGTTCAACTTTTCTTCAAGCGTAAGACGAATTACAGAATTCCCCACGTATTTCAATGTTAATGTAGGTCTCTGAGCAGACAAATATAACAATCAAATGTTGTCGCACACAGTCTGGGGTTTTGACCCGGGAGTCATCATGTGATCAGCTGCCATTACCATTGCAAGGACACCATCCCCTCTAAGCTGCGAGTCTGTGTGCATATGTTTTATATTTTTCCTTCAGTTCACTACCCTCTTTTCATATCTTGCAATTTTCAATAACTATAGCATCATGATGTTTTTCCTTACAGCGTTTAACTTGTCTGTCTTCTTGGCCTCTGGCTCTTTCATGGTGGAAGCCAGGAGCTGGTCCCCCTTGTAGTCTTTGTACAGCTCGGCTAAGGTCTCCCTGGTCTCCAGATTGGTGGTCCTCAGGTGATACGCTGGGTCCTGCTTGGCCTTTTCCTCATCTGAACCGTCCCAGGGGGAAAAAAAGAGAATGAGGAAGGACACTGTTTAAGCATCTGTAAATTAATTTTAACCCTGATTCCTGATTCGAACTGAACAAAAAAAAGGAGAATTCTAAATCACAAACAGTTAATTTACAAATGACAACTAACAATTCAATAACTCACCTGGATCCAACACCTTCAGGTTGTTTTTTACATGGAAGAAGTTGGAAACATTGAATTTATCCAGGTTTGTGGGGTCCTATGAAGACAAAACAGAACAAATACACCATTAGAGTTAAAGGCTGATTTTCCCTAAATAAGGTGCTTTAAACTTTGGCATACCAAAATGAAGCAACAACCCACCTGAAGTGTTATAAGGTCCTTTCTGGTGAAGGGTTCGTCTGTCAGAAGATCTTTAAAACTCTTGGTCTTAATGTTGAGTTGCTCAACGGCCTGAGTGAAATATTTTAGAAAACAAAAAGCTCTCGTCACTAATTTGGGTGAAAGGGAAAATGAAGATCATCTCGGGTTTCGGTTTAGCTTAGATGATTATGAAAAACATGTTTTTAAAAAGGCAGATTCTACTTGGTCAAAGTTACGTGTAAAACCCGAGGGACTTGTCCTGTACAATATATAATCCATTTTGATGTATCTAACTAATTCAATGTGATGCAAGGCAGCATCTTGTGACCATGTGGGCCGAGCATCTGCACTGTATCACACTGAAACCAAAATCAATAACAGCTCTTTGCGTGTGTGTGTAATTTTAGACACTGGTCTCTGTTCCAAAAACTATTTGTATGAGGATCAATGCGCGGAAGGTGTGCATGTTCACCGACCTCATTAGAATACACATTGCCGGTGACCTTGTTGGCAACGATGTGAGAATTATTTGTGAAGACGTTGTACAGAACAGGGCAGTGATACTTTCCTGGAACAAAATCAGAAGGAAAAAAAAAAAGTCAGAAGAAAGCAAAGCAGCAGAGTCACTCTCAGTCTGCTGGAAACTCATCTCCCCCAGAAGTCAAGAAGTACCTCATGTAATGTGCCCCCTGATGAATTATATCACCTCTCCCACATCTTCCTCCTCCACTTGCTTTAATTTGCTCTTGTCCCTCCCATCCAACACTCTCTAAGTCTTTACAAGCTGCTCTCACGCTGTGCTGCAGTAACATCAGTGTGGCTTTGACCTTTTTATTCCTAACGACTTGCTGATTGGGAAATTAAGCTTCTTCAACCCTAATGTCATTATCGACCTATTATGTGGATCTTAAGGTTTAATCACACTGAATCATGTGCATATTTACCATCGTTGTTTTTGGCAAAGTTGAGTTTGATGAGAGACTTTGCCTCCAGTTTCTGTGGGGAAGAATGAAAACGGACGTTTATTTACCAGAGAACGACATCTCGAGAGCATTTCACACAGGTCATGCTCTTGATTATTTAAATTTTGATGATATGGTGCCATCTACATGTAGCGAGCACTTTATAAGGAACACCATACTAATACTGGGTAGTTCCTCTCTTTACTCTCAACCAGCCTTAGTTCTTTGTGGCATGGATTCCAGAAGATGTTGGAAACTTTCCTTTGAGAATTTTTAAACTATTTTCTCTATCAGTCTGTAAAAAGCTCCCAAAGAAGTCTAGTTTACAATGACATAAAACATTTGGTGAGCTGGAAACTGCTGACAATATGTTTTCAGTTCAAGTGACGAATCATTTCAGCAATATTCTGAAATAACTTTATGATACAGCTTAATATTTTGACCAATAAAGATTTCTTGAGAATTCTTGTTTTCTTACCTCTCCAGAGATCGGATTAGTACCGTACTTCTTAATCCATGGAACAATGCTCCTAAAACAGAAGGTAGAAAGGAAGTGACTGTTACGGTCAAACCAGCAGGAAGCAACCACATTGTTCCACCATCAAAGTCATCCCCACAGTCCGACCACTAGCAGGGCAAAACAAGCACTAGAACACAGCTGGTATTTGTTTGGTTTGTGTTACAAGTTTAAGATTAGCACAACCAGTGTTCCTCGTTTTTCCTTCATGGGAAAAACCCAAATACCCAGTGACAACCAACAATCAAAAGGCCACTTATAGTCAGGCAGAGCTCCTTTTAAAAATGTCTTCTTCTTTTTCACTTATAGTCAGGCTACTTACAGAAGGTCAAAGACGACTCCCTCTTCAGTGCAGACAGGATACTCAAATGGCTGAAGGGACAAGCTGAAATGTTTCAGAGAAAACATTTATATCAAAGTGAGACACATCTTATATAAATTACAATTACTCAGCAAAAATACACCATGCATCTTAGTGCCAATCCAGTTTGTCCACATCTATGCAATATACAGTATTTGTTGTCAAGTATTCTATTAAACATGGACCAGCAAGGCCAGAATTTGTTAGTAGTGTATTAGTGAATCTATCAAATCTCCTGAGGATGGAAAACAAGACTCTTCTCACCTGCAGTGGTCAAATGGAAGCCGTCTGAAGTTTGCCTGTGGGATAACTGAAAAGTAAAAACATAAAATGAAACTTATATTTAAAAAAAGAAAACAAGATGATTGCAAAGGAGCTGCGGGAAGGTTTAACTGACGGAGGGGTGGTGGTGTACTGTTCTACTGTGCTGCGCTAATGCACAAACAGGGTCTACATGGAAAAGACATCAGAAGCAACCTCATCATGAATGTCAACATCTGAAATCTACAAAGCAACATCTGGATAAGACAGAGTTAAAACTGAGCTGTTTGGCTACAATCACTACAGGTGAGTTTAGAGAAGAAAAAAAGAGCAGCGTTTAATGAAATGAACAACCCACAACATGGGTATGGAAATATTAGGAAACACTGCTTGAATAGAATATCAGCAAATTCTGTAGATGGATACGTCCTACGGTCAGTCATGAGAGTAAAACTAAAGAGGAAGGCTTAAACAGGAGGATAATGATCCAGAGTAGCACTCAAAATCCACCATGAACCACCTCAAGAAACACAAGCCGAAGCTATTGGTATCTGAAATTCAGTAGATCGATCCTAAACATGCTGTGTGTACATGCAGACCAAAACTATCTCAAAACTTGAAGTGATTTGCAGGAAGAGTCAAAATACAAAGAGTCTCAGCTGCTACAGAAAGTGTTTGCAAGCTTGCTAAAGTTGGAAAGTGCTGCTTAATTACTGTTTAATTAATATTTTTACTTTTCATTGTTATTTCATTTTAGCACAGCTGTGACTGTTCACGTTTGTTTTGACCAGGTAACGTTCAAACCGCTGCGAACGAACGTCGGAGAAATAACAAAAAAAACAAACGAACCTGTTCGTTTCCCTCCATAAAAGTTTGTGTACTCTGTACAAGTGATGTACCTGCCGGAATAAAACACATACACACACAAATAAAAGACAAAGAAACGATGTTAGGTAAAAGTAAAGTAAAAGTAGAGTTCGATCGCTAGCTACTTTACGAACAGCATTAGCTTGCTATGCTAACAACAACAAACATTACAGTGTCGCTGTGTATTGTTAAGTATCACTGTAATACTCACATTTTGTCTTTTTGGTGCTGTCGCTTCCCCATTTTGAAATTTTGTGTGGATCTGATGGATTATCAGGGAAAACGAAAGACTTTAACGACAGACAAACACAACCTGTTCGCCTTTTCTCTTTCCTGTATATGTTCTCGATCGTCGTCCTCAGTAACGGAAGTTCAATTTTAACTGCAACACTCTGCTGCCCCCTATTGGAGGGATGATTTAAACGGTTTACTTCCACAGAGCCCCCCTACGTACCCAGAAATCAAACCGTATGATAAAGCTGAAATGAATAAGTGGATTAAATGATTAGTCAATTGACAGAATATTAAGTGTACACAATTTTAATAACTGATTTGTCATTTTAGTCCATTTTTAAAAAAGGTAGAAATTCACATGTAGCATCTTTCTAAAATGTGAATGTTTGCCAGTGTTCCCACTTTTCTATGACAGTAAAAAAAAAACAAATTTGGGGGTTTTGACAGCTGGTCAGACAAAACAAGACATTGGAATACGTGATGGGACTTTTGTACTGTTTTCTGACAAAAAAAAAATCAAAAATTATTTAAAAAATAAATAATTATCAGATGTATTTCTAATGATTATTCATTTTTGGTTGAGGCTTTACAGTACACCTATGATGGATAAAACTACATTGCCTTAACTACTCGACAGTGAAAAAAACAGCAATTTGAACTTTTCATCAGCGTTGTCAGTAGATGATTTAGACCAAATTTCCTGAATCAGATGAACAAATTCGTTTTGGGTTTTCGTTAAATTTTTCCAAAATGGCTGAAAAATTTAGCATTTTTAGAACAGAAGACCATTTGAGCAAAGATCAAAATCACAATTTTGAGAAAATTTTAAAAAAGCATTCAGCATTCACTGCTTGGACCGCTAATAAAACTGAATCCCTCTATGAGAGAGGGGCCACAAGATGTAGATGACATTGTACTTTAGTGGTGCATTTAAAAAAAATCTGATTGAAATTATTCAAATTGTTTAGATTAAAATAAAATGGATTAAACATGGGATGGGGCTTTGTCACTACCTTAATGTTCGTATCTTCTCTCTACCTGCACAAGATGACCTCTGAAAATCATGAAAATAATCTTGATTAAATACCGTGTATGAGATGCTCATTTATCATGAACATGTCATTAATCATAAAACCTGTGAAAACTTTTAATCTGATCCTGTCTGATCTTTGAAAGTTTTGTCTTTGATCATGTGTAGACCAATTAGTTTGCTTTCTAACACGCACACTTGGCTCTTTCTCTTGTTAATTTGCAGGTATGCAAATTAATCACACCAAACACGGGTGTAATATTTATCATTAAATCAATTTTTACCATCATCGTCTACACTGGGGACTATTAATCCCGTGATATTTAGTTTTTGGAACCACGTCACTAACTGGACAAACATGACAAACAAAACATTGCAGAATAAATTCATCTACAATACATTTATTTTCTCTTGGCATTTGATTCATTCAGGGTATTCTCACAATTATGGCTAATCATTTACTTCTTCTAACAAGAGAAGCGAGCAAACAAAATACGGTTAGAGGCATGACCATGTCCAGGTGGTTAGTAATCTGTAGTAATGTGTAGCAGAAGGTACATTCAGTTTGCCTGTTGCACACATGTCCTCTGAAGGAGGGACAAATATTACAGGTACCCCCCCCCCTTCCCTCAAAAACAAAGAATAAGAAAATTAAAAAACGTGTAGGTGGTGGATCCATCATAAGCAGAATTAAACTTCTAAACTTCAATCCAAACCCAGTAAAGATAAAGGATACTGTGGAGTGATGGTGTTTGTATAGAAAAATATAATACAGAGCAGCAACAGCAACACTGCCTGCATACCTGAGTTACAACTGGTTTTCATTTCTCTCTCCACTCGTAGCACATCAACAGCTTATGAAGGAAACACACCAAGTCAAACAACAAAGACGTACTTCACACTTAACTTCATGTTGCACAATGAACAACTCAACAACAGGTGAATGTTCTCATCCTTGGCACTTTATCTGTCAGGCAGAACCAAACTTTTGACATTTATGAAACAAAGGCTGGGTTTCCAGCCACACACTTAGCGGTTACTGACAAACATACATTTTTTTTTAATCAATGACAAAAACAGAAGTTGAACAGGAAGGAAGTATAGCACATATTCACAAAAAACAACAGGGTTGAAGAGCCAGATGTTTGCCAGTCCGTTAAGTGGATAGAAGTCAATTTGCTTGAAAAGTGCAGTAATATGTAGAATTTTTCTTACAGAGCAAAAAAAAAAAAAAAAAAAAGTTCACAACGTTGTTCCCTTTGAGAACAACTCAAGTCCATATAAACGGTAAACTCGTGGCCGGCGTTTGCTCAGTACCGTCCTGAAAATAAAATGAGTGTTTTGTCCAGTTTGATAAAACAGTCTGTGAGTGTTCTGGTGAAAAAGAAATAAATCACCGCAAATCCATCATGGACACAGTGTCATTGGTGATGGTGATGTGTCCCGCGTGCTGAGAAGGAGACACAGGTTTGAGTTGTTAGAGTCAGACTCACATGGACGGAAGAAACTGCTACAATAAACACTGATTAATGCTGGTCATTACTGAAAAAGTGAAAAGAAAATAAAGGAGAAAAAACAAAACAAATCCCTTTCTTTTTTAAAGAACTTATCTAACTAACAGGTTAAATTTGAGACTTTTTAAAACCGATTTAATACTATAGATAATACAGTTTAATAGCTTCTTCACAGTCGTATGAAAGTATGATACAAAACCAGTGGGGACAATATAGCCTCTAGGATTTATCACTATAATATAGCTTTTTTCAGTACTCCCCAGCAGTACATTACAATAATTCCTAATTATATATTTAATTAAAGTAACATGACCTACAGAACATCCTGTCTGCAGACTTCAAAGGGATTATTTCTTCTTAGAAAGTGGATTTTGAGATTATTTGCGTGAATTCACCCTCAAGATTTACTCGTTATATTTACTCTGTTTTGTGAAATTACCTTAAAAATCTGGCACTTTTGGATATTAGTTCATGACTGGACACAGTAATCAATGGCGAGGAGGTCTCCTCTTGCATCTGTCCACAAACTATACAAAAAATTTGATTTCTGTTTGTTTGGTTGACTTTGGTTGACTTTTCTGGAAAGAGATATTATTGTTGAGTTTTTCAATACTGTAAACATCATTAACAAATTTTAATTCACCGTCAGTGGACTCTACTAAAAAGCTGGACCTGGATAGGCCACTGGAAGTAAGTGGGATGAGATATTTTTGGGGATTTGTGTGACGAGACAAAGCTACAATTATCAGACTTGCTCCCAGTGCAGTTTCCCTTGAGACAGGTAAATTGTGTACTAGTATCAAGAAAATGATACTTGACTATTACATTACCAATATAAACCAGTTTGTATAAGAAACATGTTTTTTTCAACATGTTTTCTGAAGAAAAAAAAAATATTTCAGTAAAACACAGAACTGCACACTGGCCTCACAGCAGAGGTGTACTCACTGTAAATAGAGGGGGGTCTTTGCTGTGAGGGTGAAAGCCTTTCTGTTTACATGTGGAGATCTCGTCTGTTCCTCGGTCCGTCAACCTGAAGTAGCCGATTCTGGGACAAACACAATCACACACCGTCACACTTCAACATAGAGAGACTTAGGAAAATACAATGGCAGTACACTGACAAACACAGCTAACAGTGGGAAGGAGACCCCCGGGCTACAATCGACGCCTTGGTTCCAGCTGTGGGGGACAAAAAAATCTCTCCCCACATCTGATTTTATAATGAGAGGACACCAGCAGGTTTGTGACTCACTCATTGAACTTAGGCGAGCAGACGATGGCAATGGCCTCCGGCAGCATCATCTGGTAGGAGCAGTGTGTGTGGAGGTCGACGCTGGACAGGAAGGCGGTCTGTGTGGGGTGAGTCTGCAAAGAAAAAGCCCAGAGTTCAGTTAGTTTCACGCTCCGTTGGTTTAAAGTTACTGTTAAAAAAAAAAAAGAAAAAAGATAAAAACAGGGTCAAAAGTTTAAGACAACTCAACATGATGTCTTATTCTTGTGAGCCTTTGGATTACCAAACCACATTTTGCACAAGTTTGTCAGTTTGTATGATCCACTAACACCACAGACCTTGACTGTACAAGTGTTACGTCTAAATATACATATACTGATATGATGATATGATATTATAGCAACACAAACCCTGTGGTTGCTAGGGCTGGATAATAGTTAATAGCTAACAGCTCAATGTTTTTGCATATTAACATTTGTGGAATTGTATCATAACAATAGTATTTAATCATGTCATAATTTTACAAAATTATATTGCACCAAGAAGCGTTTTGTTTTACATGTGTGAAGAGTTTTGTCTAATTTACTTTTGAATTCACTGCAATGGATCAGTTTGATTAATTCTCACAACCATGAATTGTTTATTTAAAACACAACCTATCATGTTCCTGTATCACATTATTGTTTAATGGCAACGCTTCTCCAGTCAAATACCACTGTAGCAGCAGTTAGAATATCTTAATTTCTCAAAGCAGGAATACAACGTCTTCATTACCCTTAATGTTTTTTTGTTTTTTTTTTGCTGGATTTTTCCTTTAAGGTAGAGCAGCATCAGCTTGTGCCTCTGAGAACAGCAGCAGGACAGTTGCTGCTTAAGTTGCCAGTGTTGTAATCTTTACTCACATGTATCCAGCCCAGGGTGATGAGATCAAACTGGTCCTGTATGAGGAAGAGTTCCTCCTCATTTTCCGTGTCACAATAGTCTGGTCCGCCACTCTGCTTTGGTACGATGACGTGGGTCACGGTGAACGCATTTCTGGTCTGGAATAAACACACACACACACACACACACACAAAAAAAAAACGTTGCACTATTACGTTCCTTTAAATTATGCAGAGCCGCTGCCTGCCAAGAAGCTATCCAAGGACTCTGTCTGAGTTGAATTAACAGCGCGCTGGCTGGTTCGCTGCGGGTGAAAACGCCCAGTCATGCTCATAAAAAAGTGAAAAGAGCTTTAAGTTAAGCCGACCAGCACAAATGAGCCTCGTACATGTCAAACAAAAGCCACGGCAGATCTGGGACAGTGAGAGAAGTGTCAGGTTGAGTTCTACTCCTCCGTGGGTGGGAGGTCAGCTGATGTCTCCATTTCATTCATAATCTACCAACCCACATTCTTTACACATTCATAGCCTGATAAATATGAATCATGGACAAGATCCTAAAGCAGCAAGTTATGTTTTTATTATTATCAGCACTGGAACAGAGAATTCCTTTATTTAACAATCTCAACTGACTGAAATCAACAACACAAAAATTCAAGTTTCACTAATGGTTAACATGATTAACCTCTCATTTATTCTTCATCTAATTTTTGTACTTCCTGTAACAGATCTATTCAGCATTACTGGTACAACACGCACAGTCTGTTCCAGAGTCTTACCAGTTTGCCACACAGGATGCCACAAGTCTCCACAGCTCGGCTTGTGTTGGACTCGGCCAACCTCAGAAAGCTCCGGCACAGCTCAGCGGGAACGGCCAACTGCCGAAGGGCATCCACCATTGTATCTGCGCAAACCATGTAGAGGAATAGACAAAAGCTGAATGGAAAAGTTAGATTCTGGAGATGTTCTGAAACAAGGCATGGTGTAAAAACAGGAAATTAAGTAGGTCAGGGGGAAAGAAATCAGCTCAGAAGAATAAATACTTTAAAGCAGGAGTGGGGCAGTATTTAAATCCTCTGAGGGCCGGCCCCCTCCAGTCACAAAAAGATTAACTTACTGTTGTTCCCTGGGCTGACCAGAGAGCCGGGCTTGAGCGACCGGTCGAAGCTGGGTGGGGCGGTGGCAGGTGTGCCGATGGATGTGGGAGGGTGATTGTATTGGTTGTTGGTGCCACTGGACAGGTCCCCCGGGCTGTGTGGAGGGGTGGGGGAGACCAGCGGGGGGCCCTGGATGCCTGGAATGAGGGGCATGTCGGGGGAAGGCATTGCGGGCGTGGCGAACTCGAGGAGAACGCGCTGGCGTTCCTTCTCCAGCTCCTGGCGGCGGATCATCTCCTCGAAGGCACTGAACTGCTCCTGCTCCCGCTGCCGCCGCTGCATCTCGGCCACGCGCTCCCTCTCGGCGTCCAACGCTCGCTGCTTGGACTGCTCCTGCGCCAAGGCAGCGTCCTCCGCTTTCTGAAAGCACATCACATACGTACATACATACAAGTTTGAGTTTCAGCCAGTGGAATTACATTCAAAAAAAAATTGTGTGACATGAGATTTCCTGCAGGTCTTTGATGACAAAAGCTGATCTGTTCGACAATAATTCATGTGAGCTGTAAGTGGAAATGAATAAGTTTCATTCACTGTAATAAACAATGAGACTATTCAAGGTCAGTGTTATTGTTTTGCCTCCATTTAGTGGGATAATGAATGACTGCCTCCTGTCGTTACAACCATGGTGTGCAGTTCCTGTGGTGCTGGTTGATGTTTCACCCCATTTACAGTATAGAAGACACACTGTAAAATCTGAGTACAATGATGCTGCACTGTAAATGTGTGTTACAAACATTTTGCATACTCTTCGCAGTAGTTATTGTTTCTGTCCCTCCGTGTGTATTCACGTGAGACTTCAAATCAAGAAAGTAAATTTAAGTGAAAACACATGATAGTGTTTGAGGCGCTGACAGACACTTTTACCTTTTTCACAACATATTGTGCATATTCTTGTTCAAATCTCCTCAAAAGAGCTTTTTTCAGAATCTCTGCTTGAGGAAACGCAACATCCTTCAGTTTCTGGAGGAGAGAGAAAATTGAGCTAAATGTTAAGTTTAAACATTTTCTGGAAAACAATTAAAATATGAGTTTAAGAGAGTATAAACACTACATACCTTTAGTGTGTCCTTCTTCTCAGGGATGTTAGCGGTCTTGTAATCCCGATGCTTGGGAAGTTTTTCTATAAAGAGCCTTGGTAAAAAGAGAATTTCTTGTTATTATTGGATGAATATTTCTATATGTCTTAAACTTTCTTAGGCGTCTTAACCATCTTGAATATTTCCTCTCAACTTGACAAACATCAAATTTATTGTGTTTATTTGTAACCTAAAACTCTGCGAGAGGTGAGAAAGTAGTCTGAAGGACAAATTGACAAATACTTAAATAAATTTAGCAAATACAGTCAAATAAATATACTTACGTGATGTATTTATTGTAAAGGACGAAGGCGTGCTCGATGTTACCCTCGTCTGTGTAGATGTTCGCCATGCGGATCATCTCCATGCCTGAGCGGAAGTAGCGGCGTGGAGGCACGTCGTCATTAACCTCCACCGTGCTTCCCTTCTTGGTCAGCGCACGGACTCGCTCCTCCGGCTGCAGACTGACATCATTGTGGTCCGCCATCACGACAGCTCAACCTGGGACACTGGGACAAGACAAGCCAAATATTTAACACTGCTGTCGGTGGAATCTGCAAGATGTGTTGGTAAACCTGAAGAAAACCATGTGCACTGCCTGACAGAAAGTTTTTGAATGCCATATTATTTGGCAGCTTTGGTTTGTTCCTTACTTAGAATAATAAATAAATCATAATAAATGTGTCTGTTCATCTAAATCACAAAAAAAAAATGTTTTCATTTCTGTTTTTCAAGTTTTTAAAGTACACTCCTCAAAGTGTATAGCCATGGAGATATTTTCAGTTTTAAGTGCTGAAAATTTGAGTGCTCATTCTCTAAAACTTCTGCTACCATGGAGGTGAAATTAACTTCTCTACGCACAAAAAATACAGTTAACTGTTTTTTAAATAAAGATTTCATCCAAAAGTGAAGCAGGATCTCAAAATCTCTGCAGGAATCACAATTTTTGGTGTGTGATTTGGGTGAACTGCCCCTTTAAGCACCTGTAGCAGACAACGGACTTTGCATTTGTCTTAGAGTGGGCGTCAAACACCGTGTGTGTTTATAAGAAACGTTTTCTTCGATTTTCAATCATTTTCAATCACTTTCAATGGTGTAATTCACATGAGTTTCCTATAAGGAAATCATGGTTCCTTACAATACTAAGAGCTTGTGTTTTCTCTGTTGTGAATGTGAACTAACATTTTGCTTCCATCATGACTGCTGGGCACGAGCAAGCACTCCAGTCCTGAGGGAACTTTAACCAATAGAATTAAAAATAAAAGTTAACAGCTAAAAAAAAAAAATCTTAAAAACACAACAAAATCTAGGCCTTGTCCAGTTGGATTTCAGTCATTTTCAACAAAAAAGGAATTTATCACATTATTAAGAATTCACACTTACATTGCTGGAAATCCGACAAATCATGCCAAAATATTCACATTCAAAAAATATTACAAACTGAATATGTGTATGAGTATGATCTAATATCCTGTATAAACTAGAACAAGAAGGCAGTGTCCCTCTCTTCACACCCTGTATTGAGGCCACAGCTCAGTCTGAAACACACTTGCTGAGTATATTTAGACAAAAAGCAGCGACTCTGCTGGGAGGCTCCATGACTTGGGGTTTTCTACTCTATATTGATCAAATGAAGTCAAATGTGAGAACACTTCATCAGCATGCTGACTAACAGTCAGATAGCTTGCATTGATTCGACCATGACGGCTTCTTGGCTTGCTCGTACAGCCCACAGGAACAGAGTGTGTTGAAAGAGTTACCAGTATAGATACAGAGGAGTGGTAATGATAAAAAGACAGAGGGGAGGTGAACACACTTGCAAGCTGTTTATGCTTTTTTTTTTTTTTTCTTTCTTTGAATTGTCAAAGAAACTTTTTTAGTCTAAGATGTTACACCATTAGTCTAGCCAACAAAAGGATCACAAACTGGACATTTACATATTTCCCCAAAGTAAAATATTCTATTCTTAACTCTGCTGTTGTCCTTTCAAAACATGAGACTGATAACTCTGAACAGATCTCTGAATTACAACAGTTAATGACAAACAGTAAATGTAACCAAGTACTATATTTAAGTATAGTTTTGACGTACTTGTACTTTACTCGTGTGACTCCATTTCATGATACTTTATACTTCTACTCCACGACATTTCAGATGGAAATATTATACTTTTCACTCTGGTACTTTAAAGATCAAGATTTTACAACCAAAACATAAGAGCAGCTTATAAAATGCATGGCTATAGATTAAAATAACCAACAGTAGTCTATATATTATAGTTCAAATCAGCTAGACCCCACCAGCTACAACATTCAAATGCTGCTTACACATTAATGCATCAATAATAATCCAGTTTATAATAATGTAACACTTGAAAAGAAGCCATTCTACCTAATAAATATTTGTGATTTTTGATACCGTTTTTACATTTTTCCGATAATATGTGTGTACTTCTTTTCTTAAAACAATTTGGTTTGTTAATTTTTGCCAAACAATACACAAACAAATGCTTTAGCAACCAAAGCACATACTAAACTAAACATTCCTTTATACATTGATAATTCCTACTAGACTATGTTTAAATTGATAATAAACTATCAAATACTATTTTATTAAACTTCACCTAATAAATGTGTAGAGCGCTTACCTGAAACATACTGCATGGTTCACACTGAGGAGTATTCACTCCTCCTCTTCATCATCTGTCAAGTCCATCAACTTAACTAAATCTAACTAAACCTTTTTAAAAATAGAAAAAGTAGAAACCTTTTCCAATCCACAAGACATCATACCAGGTCAACCACCTGGATTTGTCAAATCAGGACTAGATTAACCCAGAGAAGCTGAAGGCCGTTTAAAACTTATTTATTTACAAGTCTAGGTATAGTGATGTTGTCTGGATTGTAAGTAAGGCGGTGAAATATCTCGTGTTTTCACTAATAGAAAAAAAGGGTTTGACAAATCTTAAACTGCCTTTTGATTCTTGGTGATGCTGGACCAAATTTGACAAGTGTGAGAAGAGAAGTCTTTGAGCTGGACCTGATCTGACGTGCTGTGGTTGGGAAAACTTACTGCCGAATTGGAAGCTATTGTATGTATATTTATATTTACACGTATTACCAATATAAGCTGATAGATAAGGGTAAAATACAATATGTGGAGTCAGAGTTGCCTTAAAAACCAACGAACCTTCGGCTAACTGTCACTCCAGTGGTGACAGACAAAATGCCAAACTGTGGGCCCTTTTCAGCTCAAATGTTGAGTGACACAGCGTGTATTAACCTCATTTGGAAACCTCCCTGTCCACTGATGTGCTCTGGGGGAAATGATAAAGATAAATGTATATTTCAGGCTCCTGGTGTCCTCTTAAACCCCTCACTGTTTGTGTACTACTCCGCGTTAGCTGTGCTAACTCGGCTAACTTAGCAAAGCCAGGCTATGAGTTTAAAACGGTGAAGTAGCTATAGCGACCACCGAGGAACTTATTGTTCATTCTTACCCGATCGAGCTGTAAACCGGTCAGCTGACAGAGGTCTACATACAGACCAGACCGAAACCAGAGCACAGTAAAGTCCCGAACCGTATCGTCTCAGTCCAGCGTCCGTACTGATCTCTTCACTTCCGCAGTCACAACAACTTCCGCCTAACGAGTCACGCCCCAGATGATATCGATATGATGTGTGATCGATTAAGTTTTACAAAAAATCAAAACACACACACCACACACACACCACACACACACACACACACACACACACACACACACACACACACACACACACAGAGGTTCAGGTAATATATTCCGTTTCTTTTGTACTCTAATGAATCAGCGTCTGCTTCCAGGACCTTTTTTCTCAGACAAATTGCGATATATGTCTAAGCTTTTATAAGTTTATATGGCTCGTTGGTCTAGGGGTATGATTCTCGCTTTGGGTGCGAGAGGTCCCGGGTTCAAATCCCGGACGAGCCCGTCGTTTAGTTGAAGCCCACTGCAGAAAAGACGAGTTTAAACGGAATTATCAATTGTCTTGTAACACTTAAAGTTACACGTTTATGACAAAATTGATGGGTTCACAAATGTAATGAGGTATATGTAAATGTGTATGAAAAGTTGAATCCCTCATGCATTCGATGAATGATTGGGTTCTGGTTGTGTACGTGTCTAAACTGTAAATGTTAGTACGAATACATAAGTGAATGAATAAACAAGTAAATGAATATAACACAAAAATCTCAGGACTCTGAAAAATTATAGTTAGAAAAATATGTGTAAGAGTGATGGAGGAGGTATTCAAAACCGTAACCCAAAAAAATTAATGTAAAAATACCATTACAGCATTTTAGAAAAAGTCGATGAAAAGAAAATGTTCGGCATTCAAAAGTGTACTTCAGAAAAACTAGTATCTACAAGAAGTACAATATAAAACTGAGAGTCGTAAGATGATTAATGGGAGAACAAACTTTTTGGGAATTATTCACAATAGGTCTCCTACTGAACTGAAGCCTTACTGATGCTCCCCACTTAATAGTAATGGTTATAAAAGTTGAGATCTTTAATGCCATAAATGTATTAACTGGGGAGGCTCGTTGGTCTAGGGGTATGATTCTCGCTTAGGGTGCGAGAGGTCCCGGGTTCAAATCCCGGACGAGCCCTGTCTTTAGAATAATGCAGTCACATGTTATGCAAAGACATATGTTATGTCACCTCTATGGTTATGTCTCCTCCTATGATACAATAGGATCTCATGTCAGTCTGACTTACTTGTCGAGGGAAAACGAGTTGCCGACATATTTCTCCCCTTTGGAGTGGGGTAATATATCAAATAGCCACCTCTATCACTGCAGAGTACTAATGCAATTAGCAAAATCAGTCACAGCAGGAAGAACTACCAAATAAACCATAATGTGAATAATGTGAGTACAGACCTGTAGTTTCACACACCGGTGCAATTTAAAATTTGTGTGTCTTATTTGAAGTGTGCAATAGTGTAATAATTAAGTTCCCTTAAGTGTGTAAATCTATTTGTGGAATATAATTTTTTTTTAACCATACAAGCTAGAAGCGCCACTGGTCAGGCCAGCTTAAATCTTCCTTGGCCTTGGTTCTAAAAGTCTCTGGTACTCCACTGGAGGAATGGAGCACCATACCTTATGTCATCTCTTCATTTTTTTTTGCTCAATTTTTATTGTACAAGCTTGGTGCGCTGAATTGAATTTCACCCTTCATTCAATGGGACAATAACAACTGAAGAATTATACTTCATGCGCCGACCCTTAAAACAGACATACAGATAGTCTGATTATATATGTCACAGAACGTTGTGGTGCGTAGTTTTGCAGTACCCACTGTTGGCCGCCTGAGGGAGACACCGCCACTCTAAAAACCCGAGTCACCGAGCTGTAGACGTCACAACTGCCGACGACTTGACCACAGCCTCCACGGCGCTGCTGTGTTGTGGCTCGCCTGAATCTGAATGGGGGGGGACGACAGATGGTAAAAAAAAAAATCTTCTCCCGTCCTTCTGTGAATGAATGAACATACCAGAGACATTCTGCCGCTGCCCACATCCTGAGATTTTCTGTCTGTGAGAAACTGAGGGACGCTGTTTGTTGAGAGGAGTCGACGCCGAGGCTGCTTTTCTGCCCCCAACAGCATCACCGGGTAAGCTAACTGTCACACGGCTAACAAGAAGCTATTCTGTGTGTCCCTGTACACGTTATCTAACCATTGAAACCGGCTCATATTTAACCTTTAAGATAATAATGTACACATTGGAGGACTTCGCTTCATCTTACCTTTTTAACTACGAACTGAAACAAGGACTTGCTATAGAAGCTAACATAAAGCAGCTAAATCAAATCAGACTAAATGTTGAGACTTGTCCGTTCAATCTTTACTGTCATTTTTGTATCTTTTTCAGAGCATGTGCGCTAAAACATGTGCGTCCAACCGGTAGATAGAAAATTGAGCAACATTGTCAATGAGAAATCTCAGCCATAGCGCTGTAAGGCTGCCACAATCACCCTGAATGACTCAACCTATCCAGTTCCAGTGAAGTACACACAGTAAGATGAGTGTACATAAGTATAATTTTGAGGTACTTGTACTTTACTTGAATACATCCATCTTATGCGTCTTTATACTTCTCTACCAGTACATTTCTGATGGGTATCTTATACTTTATACCACCGGTATAAAACTACCTGTACATACTGACGGACATAAAAGGACCACTTGTGCTGACAACTGACCTACACGATGGTCAAAGGACCGTGAAGTCCATGTTTTTTCACTGTGTCACTTTTTACAGATGAAATAAATGTACGTTTTGCCTCATTAGAGCCTCTTTTAGTTTTCTGTCAGTGTGCCTGTCACTACCTTCTGTAATGCAAGAAAAAAAATGGAATTTGGAATTATCATGGTTAAATTTGACGCCACATTATTCTTGCTTTTCATGGAGAAGTCTATGGAAAAGCTGTGGAAATCCACCGGCTTAAATATGTGTGAACCCTTAGAAATGCGTTGCTCATGCAGCCAAACATAAAAAATATAATTTTCAGGGGTATAGTATTTAAATTTTTGTGAGTGTTTCAACCTCTCCACATATGACTGTTGCCTTGGCTTGTTTATATTTCCAGAGCTTATCATATGTTTATTCTGCAGCTGTTAAATTTATTTAGCTTGTCAAGTGCCTATATTCGTCTCTTAAAATGGAAAGAAATATTAATGAGCACTTCGAAGTCATGTTTAGATATGGTACTTACTTCAGTACATATGCTCTGTGGCTCTCTACTTCTGGATCTCTGAGACCTCTAAGTTGGCCTGTGGGTAAAAGTGAGGGGTCGACAAAGACCAAGTCATGTCTGAAACCCTTTAATTTTATGGTTACTGCTCCTTTGTTGTACACTCAGGATGAGTGAAGCACATTGACAATGTGTTCGGTGAACCAACATCATACCCACAGCCATCACTCTCCCATCTAATGACAGTCTTCGTTGATGATATCAGCCCTGAGGGCTGAGTAAAACAGCAATTAGGGGCCTTGGGTGAAGGATGATGAGTCAATGCACACCTTAACCTGCCCCTTGCCTCAGAGGTATATAAAGTGACCCGGGATGAGACAGTGTGAGTGTGGGGATATGAGAGGACAAACCAGAATCTGCTTTGAGGGACAAGCTGCTTTGAATTAAGAAGGATCTAGCGAGGAGAAGTTGCTGTTTCTGTGTCTCCGGTCATAAAAGGTACGGGATGCTTTATGCTTTAGAATTAGCAAGAGAAACAGAACCAAGAAAAGCTGACAGGAAGTTTAAGGAGAATTGTCTGAATCTGAAACAGATATACTTGCTTTGTTTAGAGTGTGTGTAGGTGACCATGCTGCAGTGACGTAGTCGACCACTTCCTGTTGAGTTGGGATCAGACCTCTCATAATCATCATTAAATAGAGCTAAAAGAATTAGCTGCTACTCTGCCTTGTCTTTATAGTGCACTGAATTGTTTTTTCTGGGAGCCATTTTCCCTTTTTTCTGGTATTTTAATAACCTAATGATTAATTAATAAATCAGTTGCAGTATTATCATTGCACAAGTCAAAATTCTATATCGTTGAGATTCGAAATGCTTTGCTGTTCTGAGTAATTTTTCATGCATTATCCTGTTCGACTGCAAATCTTGTCCCTCATAGGAAAATTTGTGTTTATCTGATAATCTCTTTATTTGTCTTGCACCAGTCAAAGTGGGATTATTAAGTAGCCAGAATATACATAAAATCAAATACAATTAAATATAAACTCAGTTATACTTTCCTCTTTATTAATTCACACATTCACAAGATCACAGCACTCAAGGTAGTACTCTGTATTTTGAGTAAGTTTTTGTGTACTTTTAAAATCTTAGTCAGGTAAACAAAATATATGATATATTGATACACTACATGGTATTACAATGCAGCTCTGTGCACTTCTTTTCATCCAGGTGTAGTTTGACTCCATTTTCAAACATTGACTTTTAAGACTTCTAAGGATGGAGAGTTAAATTAAGTTCCTATACCAGAAGTAAAAAAAAAACTGTGAGGTGAGATGCTCTATAGACCTGTCCATGAAATCACTGGATACCTTTCACCTGTCCTCCAACACAGCACATTAATGATTTATATGTATCAGCCTGAGAATCTTTACATACGCAGCTATTTTAGTTTATGCAAAGTAGAAAGTAAATGAGGTTGGCTTCTTTTTGAGAGTCCAAAGTGTGTTAAGACTGAGAGTAGGTTTTTGGGGGAGCCTATAAGCCGTGATTGATTGTCAACAAAGAGACACCTAGAGTGATCTAGACTAGAAGAGTCAAATAAATGTTCGGTTATTTCCCACCAGTTGAAAGTATGATGCAAGTTTATTTTAGAGTGACAAATGCAACTAAAGATTTTCCATCAGCAGTTTTATCAGCCTTGAATGAGTTTGTTGTTCCTTCTACAGAACTGTGGAGGGCTGATTAACAGCACTAATAAAAGCACTTTTTCATGCTGACAGTGAAACTTTTGAGGGTGTTGTTTAGCTCACCATTGTGCTGAATTATTCACTACTTTATTAAAAGGGTGTGGGTTTGGAGTGGTCACGCTTTGTTTGGATTCATAAATCCTGGCTGAACACGTGAGCGACCCCTCGTGTGATCCTGCGTTCAGATATTGTTCCGAGTGGCGTTCACAACCTGGTGGTGTTTGAATTGGCAGTGTGTCCTGTTGATAATGCTTCAGCCTGCATTCTTTGTAGACTTGTGACCAGTCAAAGATTTTATTTCTGCTCCGTCAGCTGGTGAAGTTGATGATGACAAGGGAAATTTCTCACAGAGCTGTGTTTACACATGGGTGTTGGAGCTGCAAGATATCAAGGTAGTTACTCACTCCCGGTGCTCAGATTTCCCGGTGACTTTGGTGATAGATATTTACTTGTTTGCTTGTGGCTCGACTGCCCGTCATCTGTTTGGGGCCAATTTGTTTGTAGGTTTCTTTATCATAGAAGAAGGAAATAATAGACAAAGCAGGGCAAACTGGTGACTTTCTAAGAATGGAGAAGGATGTGAAAGGATGGGCAGAGGAGGAGCTGCTGCATGCCTTTGGGATTGGAATCCAGCAGACTGTGACTAAACATTTTCCCGTCCTGCTCTTCCCTCCTTTCTCCCCTGCTGCCAGCTCCCTTGTAAACCTCATATTTAACGTCATGGCAGAGGCCTTCGCTGTCGTGCTGAAGGACTAACATGTCTGCAGCAGACTGCCCGTCTCTTCTCAGCACCCTTTATCTCCACAGCTGAAAATAGGCCTTGGACTCTAAAGGCACACATGCACATCACAAAAACGGACATGTTGATTGTGTGTGTGTGTGTGTGTGTGTCTGAGTGTGCACGTACATTGGTTTAACCTGACATGCTGACATTTAAAAGCAGTTTCTCCTTTTGTTTTGATTGGACTGTAGCTGCATGGAGGCCGAGGCAAAGGTCTGCCAGTGAAGGCTCCATCAGTGTTTATTGTGTTTCATGTGTTTGGCTCTATATACTCTGCAGAGCAAAAAAAGGACTTGTTTAGCAGCACAAGTGCATGTGTATATTTAGTATCCATACCAAGTTATTATCACAGCCACAAAAGCACGATGACAGACAGCAATGTAACTGCTATTCTTATTCACTTGTTGTATTGCTATGTACTTGGAATAGGCCGATAATGGATTTTTGAGGTGTGTGTGTGTGTGTGTGTGTGTGTGTGTGTGTGTGTGTGTGTGTGTGTGTGTGTGTGTGTGGGGCCATGTGTTAGATGGCAACATAGTTGTAAACAAATTACAAAGGTGCGTGTTTATCCAGGGCTTATGTGCTGCTTCCTCTTGTCACCCCAAATATTTTCTCACACTCGTTGTGTCTCCTCTCTGTCTTATGAAAAATAAATGTGGAAGAGGAGAGAGAGAGAGAGAGAGAGAGAGAGATATCACTGTTTCTCTGGCAGCTTTCCTGCGTGTTGCAGGGAAACGAGCAGAGCAGGGCTTATTGTTGTGCGTTCATCCACTTGTGAAACTCTTGACCAGTGTAACAGCGACACTACGAGAAGCTACAAGTAGGCTTTTCCTGAAATGACTCTACCTACTCTTGAGATGATAGCTTTATATTTATCTTTTTATTTAACCCATTATCTGACCATGTAAGTCCCATCAATATGAAGACGCCTGGTCAAGGCCGTAGCATAAAAAACAATATAAAATCAGCCAGACAAAATACTAGACCATGCCATCATCACTTCCAAAGATCTTCCATTAGCATTAGGTTTGGGTTATCAGCTTCCTCGATTAATTAAACATTAATAATCCTTTTAATATTTGTGGTTGTGTTAAAGCATATTCTGACACTGAGCACAATAATTTTACATTATTACAATAATTTTCATTACAGATTAATCTGAGTTATTTATTTGATTGAACAATTAATTAAGTCTTTTAAAAAGTCTGAAAACAGTGAACATTTCTTAGAGCCCAAGTTGATGTCGTCTAAAACATAAAATAGTAGTAAATCATCATATTTGTAGAGCTGGAAGCAGCAAATGTTTGTCATTTTTTGCTTGATAAATGAAAACGGTTGACGATTAATGATCTGATCCAGTAGGCTTGGCTGATATGACTCTACCTACTCTGAGATCATAGTGATTTACATCTTCTCTCTATATTCCCAATCAACCAATCATTTAAAGCATCATTACCCACCTCTAATATCAGCCTGTGTTTCACTAACAATAGCAGGAAGGAGGCCAAGGTTCAGAGCTCCTGCAGCTTTTAGAAGGATTGTGTAAGAGGTGAAGTATCGGAGAAAGAAATAATTGAAAAAAGGAGCTAAAGAAGCTTATGAGGGTTTTTTTTTCCTTATTTTCTGTAACTTGTTTTCACCTCTGTTCCCTGTGCTTTAGAATGAGGTCTCATTAGAGCAAGTAGAGGAGGAAGATTTGGGGCAGAGGGAACAAATTTGTTGGGGAGAGGGTGACTTATTGAAGAGGAAAGTCTTCGCCTCCTCGGCTCAGAGGCGTAGGCAGAGACAGATGGAGGAAGGTTGGTGTCTGAACACAAATTAGAAGTAGGTTGTAGTTTATCTGCCCGGCACAGACACAGATTTGCATTGTCGGCCACTGAGCAGCTGGAGCGTAGTGCCTTGCTCAAGGACATCTCAGCGGTGGAGGGGGGAGTTCTGTATCTTGTTATTTTGGCTCTCGTGGCCTGTGGTGTTTTTTTTTTTGTTTTTTTTTTAAGCATGAAGTTTTCTGGTCACGAGTTGGTTTCTTAGCCTTCAGGGAGTGAAACGGGATCATATCGGCTGGCAGTGTTTTGTTTTCCTCTACAGCAGCTGAATTGGATGTTTGCAGCTGCAGTATTTCCCTGTGCGATGCCACTGGCAGCCAACAGAGTGGCCCCCTCTTTGTGTATCCAAATGGGAATCAAGAGGGAATTGTCATTGCAGTTTTAGAAAATGAATGATGTGGGTTTGGGTTCGGGGCTGGATTTTGTGCCCTGAGTGTCAAATTAAAATTTTAAGAAAGCCATTTCAGGCTTCTTTTCTTCTTCACTGCTTCTTTCCTTTTCCTCCATCCTTCCCCATTTCCGTAACCTTGGTTTTTCTCTGTCTCTCTCTCCTCCACAGTCCACTGCACTCCTGAGGAGCCCGCCGCTCTCGTCAGGCATTTCTTCTTCTCCGCTCTCTACTCCCCCAACTCCATCGCTGCTCTCAGGTAACCTGTGGGCATCACTCAGAGCAGAGCTCAAGCGAGCCTCAGGGCAGACAGACTGACTCAGGCACTTTATGCGCCAGCTATCGTCGTAGGCTCGGTAGGAAAAATGTTTCTTTACAAAAATGAATGGGTGTGTTTATTCACCTCAACGTGGCATGTGAAGCTGCTGGTTGTACTGAGATGAATCGGCGCTCTATGTGTTGGAGCAGGGGGATGGGAAAATTACAGTTTGTCCTGTGTGTGGTATTTGTGTGTGTGTGTGTTCATGAAAGTTTGTGTCAGGGACGCAAAAAATCAACGCCCTATGATTTTATGTAGTTGAAATGCTTGAATAATATTTTCCCTCCCACTGATTTTAAAATATGAATTTCTGTAATTCCTGTGTAAAATTGGGGAGAAAAAATGAAGCTGGTGTCACTTTAAAACAGTATCTGTACTGATTATTGATGGTCGATTTAATGAGTGCATGTCTGGTTTGCGTTTAAAAGTGTTTCTGTATTCCTTTGCAGGTTTATTACACTGGTGTGTTAGGTGCTTAATTTGCTGTTATCTACTAAACAGTTGGACTTTCACATACCTAAAGCTGCACCATGTAAAACAAATTCAGTCCCCACTAGGGCAAGACACCAACCCACAGCACAGAGTATTCAGAACAGTATTCAGAACCAGACGTTGGCACCAAATACTTATTCATTATTTGATCAGATTTCCCTAATTCAAGTAATAACTGTATTAATATTTTCCTTGTTTTTTATTTATGTAATGCTGTTATCAAGTTGTATGTGTTGAGATGGGTTTAAACCCATTTTATTTCTGGGGAAAAAAGTTATGCCTACATTCAGTGCGTCTCACCTAAATGCATTGTGTGTATCATTGAGGCTTAATCTTTTCAATGTATTTCTTTCCTCCATAAAAGCTTCACAGAGCTGACTTTGAGAGGACTTTATAACCTATATAGTTAACATACGTTTTAGCTTGCAAGCAGTCTTCTTCTTTCCTGCCTTTGTCGGTACGTTACTGCATTTCTTGGTGATGCTGAGCCCAGATAACTTGACATAATTTGAAATTAAACTAATGTTATGCAAGGCCCTCACCTATTCTCTCTCTGCAGTCAGCACAGATTTTCAGGGAGCCTTAAGTTTACTTATTTAAAATAAAACATTCATTGGCACTTGAACTTGGCTTGGGTCCCCTCCTTGTCACGCACTTTAAGTTGGTTTACAACAACAATTAAATCTGCCTACTGATGGGAGCCAACAGTGAGCAATATTGCAAAGTGCAGCGTTTATAGAATAGAGGTTATCTGTCAAAGGTTATAGAGTCTTTTTATTTCTTTTTGTTCATGCCGCCTCCTCCCTCCGCAGATCAACGTCCTTCAGCCAGTGAAGAAACAATGCTTATCTGGTCTCCTCATGGCCGTACCAGGACCACCATCACCGTCCTCCAGTCACAGCTGATGTTCATCCTGGCCCTGGCTCTGCTGTTCTGCCCCTTGGGCTTGGTGACAGTTCAGGGGGAGAGCCAGACCCAGTCTCCTGCCCAGGTGCTCCAGGACCTGCTGGCCCGCTATGGCGACAACAGCACCATCACAGTGCCCCAGCTGCGGTCTCTGCTGGCCCTCCTCAGCCAGGGCCAGGGTGAAGGTGAAAACGACAGCAGCAATGTGGCTGAGACACCTACAAGCACACCTCCCAAATCCAACAGGTCCAAGGTGAGAAGAAAAACGTCATCTTACCTTGTGTTAGCGCTTTGAGCTGATAGGTTGCTCTGTTGTGGCTGCTAATAAAATCTATGCACATGGAGCAACCTGCCTACAAGTGTCAATTAAACATTTTTTTGAACATACTGTACATTGAACACACTGTACCAACAGTGACAAGAATGGATAGAAATGGGGATGGCTGTGACAACAAATCCATATAATTTCAATGTAAGCATAATTTCTGTGTTGTCACATCTCTCTCACATCTGAATCCAGAGTGCACTGAAACAGCTTCATAAATCAATCTGGAGTTGCGGTTTTAAAATTTTGTTTATAGGTTACTTTTATTGCCTCCTTTTTTTATAACTGCTCCTGACTTTGACCTCCAGCAGCTGCTGAGCTGGTTTCATCAAGAGTGTCTGGGCAGGTCTAAACTGTATTGAGTGTAATTGGTTCTGGGGAGGGTCTGATTCTGTTGGCATGGTTCAGCTGCAGTCAGTGAGTTGCTGAGTCATGGATTCATGAGAACTGTAAGTACTGATAAGTGGTATTGTAATGACAATGGACAAACCAAACATAGCCAAACCAAAGAAAACAAGCACACCTGTCACACTACGTTGATCCCAGACAAGTGGGGTCCTATTTGACTCCAAACCTCTGTTCGGCAGGTGTGGCTAAAGACATTAGGCAGGACTGACCTGAACAGAATCTTAACTAACATGGAGAATGATTTCTTCAGTTTGCGCCATGTTCTCGTCACAGTCACCATCTCCACCAGCGTTAGAGTGGTTCAAGTAGCATACACCATCCGTGCAATATACCTCATATGCTGCTATCTAAATATTTCTTACTGGCATTTTGCAGTATTACTTTCTTGTACCGTCCACTTTGCTGCTGTGACACTGCAGATTTCCCCAGTGTGGGACTAATAAAGGAATATCTTATCTTATCTTAACTCTTTAGTCCCAATGGGTATTCACATTCGGTATTCACATGTTGGTTTTTTTTGGGGGTAACACCTCCGGCAGAGCCCCAGAGCCTCTGAAACACCCTGAAGCAGAAGGGTAAATCCAGCTTTAGTCCTATCTGGAAGAAGCAGGAGCCACCGGTGCCAGATAGCTGACATATTTAACATATTTCCCATACTTAGTGTCATGTATGGTTGACTCACCTGCTGATCTGCTTTTTTCTTTTACCCTGAGCGATTGTGGGAAAGTAATAAACACTTCTGAGAAATTGATTAGAACAGAGGTTTAGGGTCACATGTAGTTTAGATGTTGGATTAGATAACTTTCAGGAGGGATTCTGTATTTATTTGTTTTGTATGAATACAACAATAGAAACAGGAAATGTCTGTCTTTGTGTGGGTGTGTGACTTGGAGAGCAGTAGTAAAAGTGCAGCTCTTGGCCAACAGCCATCACTGCTGTCCCTCATTAGTGAAGCACAGATATTCAGTCACGTGTGTCACCTGCATGCTGTTAAACACCTTTCACCAAATGTGTCGTATTCATGGCTGCCACAGTGGAGAGAACAGTTCACACATCAATGAATGGCATGTTGAATATGTTTCCTTCTGTTATGATAGGCTTGAATTATTGTTAACATTTTGGAAAGTGATGAATCAGCTGTAATTATGTAAGTGAGTCACTGTCAGAAGCTCCACTTCTGTTTGAGTCAGATTCACTTTTTGTCCCCAGGAAATGAAATTCAAACTGGCTTCTGTGTAATAATACAGGAATGACATATTTACCATAGACACAGTTTCTCTGAATGTGACCCTTTTTTTTTTTGAGATTTTGATTCCTGAGATATGATGTTATTTTTTTTTCATGTGTTGGCATTTTAATGACTGTGGGGCATCTGTATTTGTCCAGTTTTACATTGTTCGTAAACCTTTTATACTCTTAAATTCTCTTTTTAGTATTGTTTTTTAAATCGCAAGCAATCTGATGGCAAACCCCCAACAATTAGAAACCCCCAGCCGGGTTCATCAATTTTTAGTTGTTCCCTGGAAACACTTCGGTCATCGTCTACGCTACTTACAGCACGATTCTGTATTTGGTTGTGGAGCTTGTGAATTTGACATAGAAAACAGTCAAAATGTCGCCGTCACAATTTACTCAAGCCCAAGGTCATGTGTTCATATGTCTTATTTTTTCCAACCAACAATCCAAAAACCAAAAGACATTCAACTGACAATATATAAAACAGAGAAATGCAGCAAATCCTCACATTTGAGAAACAGGAACTAGAGAATACTTGGTACTTTTGCTTGAACAATGACTTAATTAAGAATTAAGTTTTTCTCTAAACATCTTCTGATACAATTTTCTGTCTGTCAACAAATCACTTAATCAATGAATCATTCCATCTTGTTGTTTCTAATAGTGTCTGTATTGTGCGTGCTGCTTATTAAGTCTGGATCTTTGTCACTGTTAAAACTGAAAGTCACCTGACCTGTCACTGAACGCATCATGGGTAATTCAGCTGTTTTTACGGAAGTTCAAACTTCTTTTCGCCAACTGACAGGTGGGTATGTTTTCACTTCCAGTGCTTGCCTGCAGACACGTTGGCTATTTACAGCATTAGCGAGCAGTCACACCTGGATGGCCAGGGTCTCCAGGAGCTTTGCCCCACCATGCTGCAGCAGTTGGACGCCGGCACCTGCAGGGGGCAAAAAGACGAGACACTGAACAGTGACCCCTCCCCCAGGCCCTCAGACGCTGAAGGTGAGGACTGACTTGTTACACATGGTTAATATAATTTCTTTAGCTATGTCAATGTCTTATTAACACAGAAGGTATTTCTCACATTTTAAATTCAGATGTTAATATATGATGGTGCGTGAATGTTGAACGTTTTTACATTTTGCGGCGGGATCTGTTTTGTCTGTTGATCGAACTTGCTTGAGATGTCTTATTGCAGCTTCTTTATCTGTCTGTATATTTGCAGTATGTGGGATAAACTTTTATTTTACTCCTGTTACAGTGAGGACATTTTGTGGCTCCATTTAGGTTTTCCCTGCGCTCTGTTTTTACAGATGAATGAAAACTTAGAGACCTTGAGAACAGGTTTCTTCATCATATCTGAGCTCCAAATGTGTGTTTTGTTGCCTAGAGATAGTGATATCATGATGTCCCCAAAGGAGATCAAAGCCAAAATAAGCATGCACAAGGCTTAGCCAAGGCTGAGATTGCATTTCTCAGTTTGGCTTAAAAAGCAACACATCCTTTAGACTCCACAATCCTGCCTCAGTCAGCATAACCAGTCTGCAGCAGAGATCTCATCCAGGTAAAGACAGTACGGACTGGAAAGCATCTCGGCTACAAACTGCTCCTCTTTCCTTGGCTGCTGACCCACTGTAACTCCATACAGACTGCTGACTGCACACACCCAGTGGGACGTCCTTGAGATCCCTGGAAGCTGTTTTGGCATCTGCATTGAATCTAAAGCTTTGGAAATGTGCAGTGCAGTTTAGGCTGTTGTTTAACAAGCCTTTGAGTTCCATTTTAATGGAAATTGGCTTTGGACTATGTGGCAGGAATAGAAAAAGGTAGTTAATGACAGACTTGGGAAAAGTTGGTGACCTTAAGTGATCTTCTGCCCTCAAGGCTGCAGCGCCACTGACATCCAAAAGCAGCACAGCTTCAGTTTCTACAAGGAGAAAGATAACAGCTTTTATTATGTATGTGATGTCTGTGGGCATCAGTCTTCATCTTCTTTTTAAACTAATGACGCGCTGTGGCCTTGCTAAGCCAGCTCACCAATTTCACCTCTTACTTTTCACCCAGTTTATCTTATCCTTGGCAGGTGGAGGAGAAATGGTTTACTGGCCCAGAGCTCTGACTCTATCTTTTTGACAAATTTGTTTTCCCCTATCATCCACTCATATGCCCTTAGCTCGCCTCATACTCGCCCCTGTAGGCAGCTTATTTTGGCTTGAGAGCTGTTTTTCTTTGCCTAGGCTGTGGAGATGTGCCAGCAGCAGGGAGGCAGATGCGCTGGAAATTCATCCCTACTGCAGATCTCACTGACTTATATATCCTGACCTTTTCTCGCTATCTAAATGTAACACTGTTGCCGCTTTTTACAGAGATAAAATAACGTATTAGATCAAATATATGATCATGTTGAAGTCAAACCTGTCTCTCCTACAACCAGCAAATTTTGTCATTGATGATGATTTAGTTGTGTCTTCTCTCAAGTCTTGTGCCATTGGCCTGATGCCTGGCAGCTTTTAAAGGTGGTCTTTGACTGCTTATCAGCAGAACTATAATACAGTTTCAACATTTCCCTGCAGGCTGGCTGATTTCCAGTGGCCACTGGTTTTACCAACTTTGAGACTACTTGTATTATGTTCAGAGAGTAAATATTTCTTGTGGTGTGCCCCAAGGATTAGTCCTGGGGCTCAATCTTTTCTGTTTGTCATGAGGTTATTTCATTTGCAAACATGAATGTGGTTTCACTGCTACGCAGATGATACACAGCTCTATACATCTGCTTTGCCTGATCATCTGAACCCAAATTAGTAATTTTCTGGTGTTAAATAAGGATTAACAGAGATTTTAGTTGTCTGGGCACAGGCCAAAAGAAAGAACCTCATTTCACGACTTGGTGCCCAATCTTTCGACACTGCATCTGTCGCTAAGAGTCAAGGGTTCATTTGTGATTGTATTACAATTGAGTTACAATTTTTTGATATATATTTTATAATGTTATTTGCCAAGTCTTAATGTTATCACAATCTGTAGAGTGTTGTTTGTTCACTTCTTCTTTCTGTTGCCTTGACTTGAGTTGCACCCACATCTGCCATCACTACTCACCCTTATGACCTATTTTTTTTCCCCTTTCTCAGCATAAAGAGATGATCTCGCACCACAGAAATTATCAACAACTCATAACTTAACCTTACTTTCATTCTGACACAGGTGGTGCAGCTTCTGACAAAAATGGCACAAAAATCTTTTATGTAATGTCTCCTAGTCTTATCTTGTTACTGCATGAGTCGATTAAGGCAGTTGTTCTCAACTGTTTTGACTTGTGACCCTTAAAAGCAAACCAAACAATTAAATTTCCTTCTCAAAATGTTTAGTTTTTAGAGGCCAGAATATTTCACAAGATTGAAAAATAGAAAGAAGTCAGAAAATTAGACCTGATTTGTGTGGCAGAAATGTTTCCTATTTAGTTAATCATCTTGTGAACCTCTAGATTTATCTTTCAATCCTTTGGCAGGGTCGAAACCTTTGGTTGGGATGTTTTTAAACCAACAGCTAACATCCAATATCACGTCAATCACATGTAAATTTGTGCAACTAAATACTGTTTTATTTGCTAAAATTTCAATAAAGTTGATACGGATAAAATGCTGTGAGAGCAGCATTTGATTTTTAAGATGATTTTAGGTATCAGAATTTAGCACTGCACATATTTGATCACCAATATGTTTGTACTGAAAGGGAAAAAATGTTTTATGATGCAGTGCTCAGGCTGCAGTTACAGCTGCATCATGAACACATTATGCATGGCATTTTGTTTTAATGTGACTCCTATCTGTTTCATCCAACCTTCCCGTCACTCCAACCCTCAGTGTGGGGCTTCTCTTTCCTGAGTGTGACAGTGATCAATGCCTTCTCCCTCACTGGAGTTGTCATCATGCCGCTGATGAAGACGCGCTATATGAAATACGCACTCATCTTTTTCATCGCTCTTGCTATCGGCACGCTGTACTCAACTGCCGTCCTGCAGCTCCTGCCAGAGGTTTGCCATCTATCCATACATGTTTTTTTATCCATACATCTTTTCACATCCCACGAACCTTTTGTTTTTTAATAAAAACACAAACACCAAGGTTTAAAACCTCTTTAGTTCACTGTAGTGCTGTTTACAAAACTCGTGCACCTTTGGCCAAGCGCTATCTCTTCCTTCCTGCCTTTGTTCTTCTCTGGTTTTCATGGGCTCTAATAAGCACTGGAACACTTTGTGGTGTTGTTCTACCCTTACTGCGTCACAGGTGATCTTGCAGTGTGTTAGTGTGCGTGTCTGCTCTGTATGTTCGTGTCTGTGTCTGCACCTTGCATTGAGATCTAGGCCAGCTACGAGGTAATTTCGTGGAAGGAAAGTTCAGTTCTCTGTTGTACCGCAGCAGCAAGTAGAACAGCTACACAGGCTTGATGACTGTGTTTCACTCAGCTCAGTTTCACTCAATTTAGTCTCAGGGATTCATACATTTCCGTCTGTGTAAGACAGTCCTGGAGAGAAGGAGCGTGGCACTGTTGAGATGTCCTTCAAATTGAAATGTGACCCCTCTTCCTCCGTGCTCCTTCTGCTACTGTCGGGCTATTTAAAGTTCATTTGCTCCCTTTTGTGTCTGCAGTCATAGCTAGTGTTTACCCTGAGGCTAGGACAGTAGGACAGATACACCTTTGTGGACTAGGACAAAGTGTCTGTGTGTGTGTGTGTGTGTGTGTGTCTGTGTCTTTGTTCTTGATATTTAATTGCATCCTGTTTCTTATCAAAAGAAATGCATGGGGTTCGCACACTGTTTCAAAGGACAGCTAATTATTATCTTCACATGCAAATGGAAGGTGGTGTCACTCCTGTTAATCTGCTCTCAATGGAAAATGACCCTGTTGTCTCTGGAAAGACTTGCAGGTATCTTTTGAAATCTCTTTTCTCAGGTTGATTTCATTCACCTTCATCTTTTCAGGGGGATAACTGGTTGGTGTTCTCTAATTTTTTCCTCACCTTGGTAATTAATCTGATTAAAATCATTTCTGAACTAACTAGCTTTTTGTTTCTCACCTCCCCCCCCTTCTTTTCCGTGCCTCCTCTCCATTCGATCAGTGTGGGGTTATGGGATCCTGTGTGTGACACTGATCTCTCTGTGTTCGCTGGTCGGGGCGAGCGTGGTGCCCTTCATGAAGAAAACCTTTTACAAGCGACTGCTTCTCTACTTCATAGCCCTGGCCATTGGCACTCTCTACTCCAACGCCCTGTTTCAGCTCATCCCAGAGGTAGAGTCGATGCTGCTGTGACTTACTTAGCTGCGTCTCCTTCACAGTGCCTCCGTGCAGGGTTGCTATGCAGTTTATACAAAGAGCATTGAGTATTGATTTTTACATATCAGGGGAAACTCCAGAAAAGCATCGATAGTATTTGATTATCTTGTCCGGATTCTTATGTCGCTACATATTTTTTGTCATTGTTGTACCTCAGTCATCTCACACTCTACTGTGATATAAATACATATTTACAGTCACATTGCTCAGCCACCAGTGCCGTAAACTGAATTGAGCCCTGGGCAAAATCTCCCCTGTAATTAATGACATTGATGTTTGTTTGTTTAAAAAAAATAAGTTTTGAAATGCATAGCAATCCTTGTCACTGGAAATTAGGGCTGTGTTCAGTGTGGATGAAGAGCATAAATCAACCACTCTACTCACTTCACTTATCAAATTAGATTTGTTCAGATATATGAGAATTTGGAAAAAAAACAAAAAAACAATGTCAGCTGTGAGCTCTCCTTCACAAAATATAATACATTCGTAGCTGACTCATGGTATACTGTGTGTAAATTTGTATTACAATAGCAAAACATACTAATATTCTTGGAACTCAGTTGAGAAAATGCCAACAGATAAAATAACCAAATCAGAATCAGTGAGATAAATACATGAACTAAGTTATATCATCAGATTGATGCAAAAGAATTACATAAAGCTGATGCTCTTTGATTTGCAGCATCACTAAGACTGTTTTCATACAGTCAGAAATATTAAAGGGACAAATCTGTTCATCATCATATCACCCAGTCCTTCCACTCATAGGATTTCTTTAACTAATAAGTTGGTTGATTAAAGTTGAATGATGGAAAATTCCCTGTACTAATGATATGATGTAAAATAATCTCTTACATCTAGAATTTACAAAAGACAAAAGTGCATTTGAGAATAAACTCTTAGTACCCAGTTATAGGTAATGGGTAATAATTCACATTCACACATTGACAGCAGGGACTGAGGAAGATTTGCTCAACAACTGAAACTGTCTTTACTGGTCCAGGGACCTATTAATCATGTGACAGGCAGCTCACAGTGTGTATGTGTGTTTGGGGAGAGGAAATGTTTAGTTCACCAGCCACAAAAACGCCCACAGTGTAGAAAGATGATATATATACATTTTTTTTTAACCAAAATCACAGAATACCCGTTAGGAAAGGGGGAAAGGGGGAAGTGGTTTCTGGCACAACTTCATTATTGGTATTATTAGTTTCGGCTCGTTGCCTATGACCCTGATGAAGGCGACAATCTGAAAACACACTGGTCTAATAATAAAATTCTTCTGTTTACTACAAGTCTTGACCTCTTTAGACATGCAGATGAGAAACCGGATTATTAGAAGGAAAGTGAAGGAACATCCAGCTAATCAGTAACACGCTGTCTCTCCTACATCAAAGCTGGCGTATTATATGTCTACTGATGATAAACAGGACGATGCTGCAGACTACTTTTAGTTTGCTTACCCAAAGTCTGTATACTCTTAAAAGCTATAGTCTAATTTCTACAACAGAATATAATACAGTTTATATTCTTTTACCCTCATTAATCAATTCACTTCTCTCATGTGTGTGAAATTTACTAAGTCAGCTTACTGAAGGAAGCTAAGGTGTATGTAAACACACTGAAGTACAAAGTCAACCCAAATATGAGCAGTTGTCCTTTAGGTTTTTAAACGCTGTCTAGACGCTGCGCACACCCGTCATTGCCAGATTCAAAGCTGTTGCTCAGAGCTGTTGTGTAATTCACAGCATCAATTCACCTGGGATGAATAGTAAAAAAAAAATGTATATACCTCGGAGGTGAAGTGATTTTGATTTATGGGGTGTTTGTGTCTTCTAGATGCGGGACGATTACATACATAATTCAGCATGTCTCTCAGATTTGAGGATGCTGTGAAATATCGCTGCAGTCTCCTAAAAGGATGTCGCCTTGAGTTGATGTCGTCGTTTACTTTACTCATAAAACGATGGACAAAAGACAAAACCTTACAAAAACAGCAGCGTGAAGTTTTTCTGTTGAGATAAACTTGGTCTCGGTCAGTGTCTGACCCTGACGGCGAATGCAAAGCAAAATGTTCATTCACCCTCTGACAGAAAGGAAACTTCACTCTTGTCTCCAGACCTCTGACTACACAGCCTTAGACTTCAAAACACACACTTTAACAAACACTAATTGCTCACTCTGAGAACCTGCTAAATCATGTTCCTTAGCTGTGACATTTTTTTTTTAAATAACACCTCCTTTCAAAAATATGCACAGTGAATGATGTCAGGCTACTATAAATATTTATGACAAGCTAACGCCGTCTTCTGTCCTGCGTGGTAGGCCTTTGGTTTTGACCCCATGGTGGATTTCTACGTGTCCAAGTCTGCGGTGGTGTTTGGAGGCTTTTACCTCTTCTTCTTCACTGAGAAGGTCCTCAAAGTGCTTCTCAAGCAGAGACACGGGGTGAGTACACGGCAAGAATCATGTGAAATTTGCCTTTATTTTGTTCTTTTGGTGGTTAGGAAATATTTAACAACTTCCAAATCTGTCATTACGAAGTGTTAACAAACAAGTTTTTCGAGCAGGAAGCAAGTACCAGCTCCAGATCTAAAAAGTTGGTGAAGCACAACATTTTAACAATAATAACATTGTCATCCAGCAATCAGAAGCCTCCCAGATGGTACTGCATGATGGATAAAAATCTAAGGCACCTCAACCTCTCGCACTGTACTGTATGTCTTGATAATCACAACCACACAGGCCAAACACAGATGTCTGCAAACCACAGTTGTTGAAGTTGAAGTCGACCATCAGGGATAGACAAAAAGAACCGATGTGCGTAGGATCTGAATCAACATCTGTGTCATAGTCTCAACAAAAACTGTGAGCCTCAGAGTTGGTATTTACAGCTGAAACGGTTCGTATCCAACATCACTGCACAAACACACAACCCAGTATGATGGGAATAAAACCAGGAGTCTAAAACAGAGGAGAAGCTGCCCCTCAATCTGTAAATTGGAGAGATTGTCTAGGAGACGAAGAATATAAGTGTTTACAAGATCTGATGAAAAAGCTCAGCCTCTAGAGCTGATATCTATGGATGAAACCACTGTCATGCTTTTGCTAAGAAAAATACTTTTCTGATATCATACTGTATATTACAATAAGGAAAATGTATGCAAAAATACATTTTAATAAATAGATTCATTATTTTGTTTGTAGAATGTAAGAAAATACAAAAAAAAAAATGCCTGTTAAATATTCTCATAGCACAAGGTAAACTGTGTTAAACCCAAAGATATTCAGTTTACTGTTAGATATGACATAAGAGCATCATGTCCTGGAACATATTTGGCATTTCTGCTTGAAAAATGAGTGAAACAATTAATTGAATATCACATTAGTTGTCGATTTTTTTTTTTTTTTGTTAATCTCCTAATCAAATCTACATCAGACAAAACTCTTTACAGATGTAAAAATAAAATATTCAGCCAGCCATAATCAGTTCTAGCTGCCATAATCAGTTATCAAAATGACGAACAGTAAACTGCTAAAAACAAAAATACAAGAGATTTAATCAAAAACCACTGAGGCTAAACGGGAGATTCAGTATTGCGGTGTACATTGCAGATGATTAAAATGTTTTGTTTTTTTTCCTGCATCTTCATTTGTTCTCTAATGTTTCTTTAACTTAAAAATACAAACCATAGCATTACATCATCACCGGGCAAGCAGGTGTTTTCCACAGATCAGTATTTGCTCCAGGCATCATCATCATCATCATCATGACGTACGATTAAATTTCTCCCACTCGTTTTATCTGTATATCAATGGCAGGTTTAACCAGCTGGACAGGGTGTTTGCATTTTAGTAACTGACACGAGCATCAGAAACGCATCTGACCGTTGAATTACACCTTCAGAGAGTAATGATGATAATGTGTTTCTTTTGTTTGATGAGGGTGTTGCACAGTCTCTGTGCTGACATGCCCGCACTCATTGTCAAATATTTTTGTTTTTTTGCGTTTGGGCGATGTGCACCTGTGATTCAAGTTCACACCACAGCCCGCAGGTGTTTACATAGACTTTGCATAAACCCCCTCTGTAGTAGGAAGGTGAGGAAAAGTAAGATATATGTTATTGTCCCACAGGGGAGAATTGTCTTGGGCTCTTATTATCTCATGCTGAATGTGAGACAGAGTGGTAAAAACTGTGTTTACAATAATAAGACCAAGTATAATAATAAATTGTGATAGAAGACAATAGTTCTTCTAATAAAACCAGATATAAATAGAAGAATAAAAACAACAGTTGTTTCAATAATAACCCAGATATACAATGTATTTAAACCCTTCTTATTATTTAATATCTGGATGATTGTACCTGTTCAATCTACAATTCGGCATCCTGAACCGTCGACCTGAGGCCAGTGTCCGGGATTCTGGGTTCAGGATGTGTGTTAGATTTGTTCAGAGTCTTCTCATGAAGACTGAAGATGGTGATGTTCTTTTCTCCTTGGGATCTTCACGGCCGTCTGTATGAGACGAGGGAGCTTAGACTTCAACTGTGCCGCCAGGTTACTACAGCAGACTGGACCTCCACTCTCAGGGTTTCATAAAACAGAAACACAAGTTTGCAATTTACTCCATAAAATCTGAGCCTTCTCAAGAAGTGCATCCTCTGCCGTAAGCCTGGAACAAAGGCTTTCAACATGGTAGTAGTAATAGTCATTACCTGCAACCGTAACTGTAACCCACCTGATCACGTAGTTGGTGACGTGCTACAAAATTGTATTGAAGTCATGCGTCTGTGAAGGATGCTCTTTTGTCATTTTATTCATGGCTTCCTTCCACTGATGGACTTTAATCCTGGTTCATGCCTGTGTGTTGAGCAATCATTCATCACTAAGGTGTCATCTGTTTGAGTTGCATGTGTGTTTTTGGTTGTTGGACACCTGCCGACTGCGCCTCCCCTTCCTATTTGCATAAATCCAGCAGCAGTGAATGTGGCAGTTATTTAACGGTTTTATTTATTTTAACAACTGTAACACAGATCTGTGAGTCACTTCCATGAAGATACAACTTGCAGATGTCCTTCTTAATTAAATCCTAAAACTATGTTGATTGGAATTAGAAGCTGCAGGTGTTAATTCAGCCTTGCAGTGCTGCTGATTTCATTCACAAAAAGCATTCACAGTTGGTGGTGTAGGCAGGTGACTGTGGGAAAGTTGCTCCACCTTGTGGTTACTCTGCTTTGAGCCATATGGTTGAGCCAACCTAATTAACAGCTAACACAACGACCTGCTGATCCAATTACAGACGCTCTTTGACCCATGCCGTCAGCCTCCACGTTTCACTGCAAAAGAAATGCCTCTTAACAGCTCTAAGACTGTCGGTACCAACCCATTTTAAAAATGTTGAGGGGACGGGTATAATTTTTGTGGTGTAGAAACTGTTCACTCAAAGATCTGGTGAAGTGTCCTTGACTTAAACACCAAATAGTGTTTTACACCAACTGGCCCTTACCTGTGACTTTGCCGGAGATGTGGGTCGTACTTATAGTCACTGTTTTTGCAAACTTAGATAAAAATTCACACAGAATCTTCTGGGCTTTGTAGATATTTTCAGTTTTTGTTTGAAGAACCTTTGAGTAAATGTTGTCTGAGAGTCTCAGTTCAGGGCAAGAAAGTCTGTGTATTATGGGAATAGGTCAAAATCACAAGCCTTTGTGTGTGGATAATTTGGCCATTTGGTTGCATTTGTGTTAAATTATATCTGTACAGACCTTGATGCTGTTTTGTAGTCCTCACAGAGGCAATAAAAACAGCTGGTGTGTATGATTTAAAAGGAAACTCCCAAGAGGAAGTAGAAGTACAATTCAAATGGGACGAATGCAGATCAGGATGTACTGAGGAAACGCTATGTTTAGACCAATTTTAAGTCAACTTGAACATAAGTTCCTCACTGCTCCTTCGCTTTAAAATTCACCAAAGTTCAGGTTATTTATTTTGTCAGGAAGGACATTTCCAGCAGTAATGGTTCCATCTAAGTCTGTTCTATCTGCTTTCTCACTGTGTCTCAGAGCCACGGCCACAGTCATTACCCCGGTGCAGATCGTTACTCGACACCAGACAGGGATTTGGAGGAGGGCGAGAAGGAGAAGCTGCAGCAGAACGGAGAAGCCAGCAGTCTGGCTCTGGGCAAGGTGGATGCAGGGGAGGGAGAGCTCATGCTCAGCCCTGCACAGACGCCACAGGTGGGATTTAAGGGGCGGTGCAGAGGATGGAGAGGGGCAAGATCCAAAATTTGTGCAGCACATTTGAAACATTGTTACCTGAACCATTTGACATAATCAAAGCAGTTCAGGTGCGGACAGCATGTGTATCGTGAAGGGGCTCAAGAGCGGGTGGTATTTGCATGTTGCTGCTCCGTCCGCATGTATTTGCCTTTTTAAAGGGTGTTTCATACTCTGTTCCTCCAGGACTCCCAGAGCCCAGACAGCGGGGGGCGGTCTGGAAGCAGCGGCGGTGGCTGCTATTGGCTGAAGGGGACGACCTACTCTGACATCGGCACACTGGCGTGGATGATCACGCTAAGTGACGGCCTGCACAACTTTATCGACGGTTTGGCCATCGGCGCCTCCTTCACCGCCTCCGTCTTTCAGGGCATCAGCACCTCCGTGGCCATCCTGTGTGAGGAGTTCCCCCACGAGCTGGGTGAGTCACGCCGGTCACTGACCTTTTGTTGCCTTTTTAATAGTTTTTTTATCTAATATTGGTTTCAGCTGACGTCAGTGCTCTTATTTTCTTTTTGACCATTGACTGTGAGTAATCAAATTCAGGAGTCATTTTTTATTTAATTTCCATGGGAATGATACAACTTGCTCAGCTCACAATAAAATGAAAACTGCTCCCCCTGCTGGCGTAGACCTGTGGTGCCAACCAGACATCTATAATTAACTGCACCTTTGTCTATTGATTGTGAAATTGCCTGTGCACATGCTGAGGAAGGGCGGCTCTCCTGAAATGTCCGTGAGGCATTTATAAAGTCTCTTTGGAGTTTTTCTTTTTCATTATTTATTTTTCAAAAATCTCTTGTTAATTCATTGCAAAGTCGGTGCTTGGCTGAGACCTTTGATACATTTTCTTCTCTTTCTGTCACCAGGAGACTTTGTGATCCTGCTGAACGCTGGCATGAGCTTACAGCAGGCCCTGTTCTTTAACTTCCTGTCGGCCTGTTGCTGTTACCTGGGCATGGGCTTTGGCATCCTGGCTGGCAACAGCTTCTCTCCCAACTGGATCTTCGCCCTGGCTGGAGGAATGTTCCTCTACATCGCTCTGGCAGACATGGTCAGTGTTTGGGGGGGGTGGGGGGGTGAGATCAGACGGGTGTGGTTGTCTCCTAATACAGCAGACGGCTATGAGAGCTTGTCAAGGCCTCGTGCCAGTTACCCGCACTGGCAATGGGTCGTTTTTAGTTGGAGAAAGTAAAAACACAAATCTCTGATCCTCTTTACTCGCTACAGCTGAGTTGTCCTTTAGCAAGCCGCTTAAAAGTGAAAACATTTTAACTTAGCTGTAAATATGACATGGTGATGTCACAGCGTCTGGGTTTGGTGAGAACCACTCCCCAAAAAGGAGTTGTAGCCGTCTGTGAAGGGTTTGATGAGCTCTCTTTTCTTAATACAGTACATCCACATTCATGTCTTCTCGTACATATAGTATAAAGGAAGAGTTACCTGTTTAAGAAGGTGAACACAGTGCACACAGTTTAATAATGTAACCATGTAATTACCTGCTTTTTAAAAGGTACTGCAGAAAAGCTGTTATCTGTATCCTGCTCAGTTTTGGCCAGAAGTTGTGTTTTGATACAACATGATACGTCTCACCGCTGCAGTTAAACTGCTCTGTTGGAAGCCCCGAGGCGTGAATGTGTGTAATTAGATTTAATTGTTAATTTAAAGATCCACTCAAACGACTAAGTGTTGCACATTAGTGAAACAGGGATACTCATGAGAGACAAATCAACAAACTGATGTTCCAAAGGGGCTGCAACAGAAGCTGAGGTACCCTGACGTTTAGTTAAAAGTGAGGGTCAAGCTTCAAGAACACTGCATCCCCCACTTCTAGTGAGGGGAAACTCGATGACATCTTTTATACCCGCTCTGCCTGGTGAATGCCCACGTCTTTCAAACGCCATCTGCTCACTTCATAACCCGGGCTTTCAGTTAAAAAATATGTCATATCATAAAGATTTAGTGCTCCACATAGTCGGAAATTGACTTTGACGTGTTAAATTAGTGGGAGAATTGTGGGAGATTGTTCAATATCTTTATTGGACTTATTCACACAAAAAGAAATACAAAAACAGGACAGACAGCATCAGCAGGGACTTCAGAGAAACAACATCCAGTTCTAGAGTTCCTCTGTTTTTATGTGTTTCAGTTCCCAGAGATGAACGAGGTGAGTCGCGAGGAAGAGGACGCGGGCGGCAGCAGCTTCCTCCTCACCTTTGCCATCCAGAACGCCGGCCTGCTGACGGGCTTTTCCATCATGCTCCTCCTCACCACCTACTCTGGACAGATACAGCTGGGCTAGCGCCAGATTCCTCTGGACCAACACCAGCTGTGACCAGTGTGGAATGACTCTGGGACGTCAGCTGGTTTGTACTGGTGGAAACTGGCCCCAGGAGGAGGGAAGGAGGGGGGAAGGGAGGGAGGGACTCGGGAACTTCTATTCTCTTTATCTTCCTTGTTTTGTTTTTTTTTTTTTAAGTTTTCAGGACCCTAGAGTCTGGGAAGTTTGGCTGTGCGGCAGGTACGCACACTGCTCTATAGAAAATATTTGAGTCTGTCATCTGTTCTTGTGCAGTTCCCACATGCAGTAGATCCCAGGCAGGGGGGGGGGGCAGCCTTCTTTCTTCAATATTTTCCCAACAGCTACTCCCTCCTCTGAAGCAGCATTCAGCCAATAAAGGTGACTTAAAGATGTGCGACCCCTGCGCCGAACATGAACTGACGTGCAATACTCACCCGGTCACTTAAACTGCTCTCCATTCCCCGAGACTGCTGATCAGCCATTTTGGCTCCTGCTCTTATTCTCCCTCCTCTCGTCCTTCCCTCCGTGGATGTCACTGAGCCTCAAGCCGGGCCCGTTGAGATTAATTAGACGCAGAGTATTTATATCACTAATCCTCTGTGCCCACAACATTTCCTCAGGAGGTGAGAAAAGCACAATCAGGTAACAGCAGCTGTATTATTGACATTCTTGAGTCTTTATCCTTCTGTTCCAGACTTTAAACCCCCCCCGCTCCCTTTTTTTCATTCCATACCAAAAACAAATTATTACGGACCTGAACTGGAGTTTTAATCAAACTGACTTCCAGCTGGACTTTGTTGTTTGTGTGTTGATGTTATATTTTTTTACACATGAGAATCATGAAAAAAAAAAAAAAAAAAAACTGATCAGACTTTTGAAGACCAAATGTGGGCAGACCATTGAGAATGGTGAAGGGCTACACAGTGACGTCTGGAAGGGCACACTTCAATTCTCCTGAGTGTGGACTTGTCTACATCCTCGACATGCAGGTAGAAGCTCCTAATGAAGCTTGGGTCGTTTCTGTGACGATGACATAAAGTTTGACTTGTCCAGATCGGACGCAACAACACCCAGCGTCCACCGCAGCATTTCTCCATAGTTAACCATCTGTGCCCTTCATTAATATAGCATCGAGTAGTTGTAGCTGTTTTTTATTCATTGTATTCATGAGCTCTGGTCCTCATTAATCCCATAGAATATTTTTCCCAGAATTGTCTATTCTTTTACAGTCCTGTCATAGTTTTAACAGAATACTGTAACGCTGACTCTTATAACCACGCACACTTCGCCTACTGGTCTGATCTGTGATCTTATCTAATATTATCTAATATTAACAGAAAGATCATGTTATATACTGTATTTAGCTACGTAGGTTGTTCTGACAAACATCTGGTTCTCTCTGACTTGCACTGTATGGCCAAAAGTCTGTACACACTTAACGTTTTCTGTGGGGTTTTTTTGGTAGAGCTGTTTTTCAGGACTTAACATTTATTCAAAATACAGAAATAAGCATCTGTTGTGGATAAAAAAATAAATACCCAGCGATCTTTTTGAAGAGTCAGTAAGATCAGTTAAAAACACTTATTGCTGCTCTGATTGTCATTAAAGATTCAAAATCAACAAAATATTTTTAACTGTTTTTCCCCAAGTTGTGGCGCACGCTGGGACTGCGTTTGACTACGACCCCGTAGTTCCAACAAAGGGAAACAATTAGTTGATTAATTGTTAACCTAACCTGCAAGTATTTCAGAAATCGAGTAAATATTGAAATGATTTTTTAAGCAAAACTGCTCACTGGTTCCAGCTGCTCAATGTCTATTTGCTGTCTGTTTTCTACTGGTTGTAGGGTATGATAGTAACTGAATATCTTTGGGGGTTTTTTCCATGTTCATTGAACAAAACAAAACATTTGAGTATTCGCTTTAGAGAACTCATGATCAAGAATCTTTTTTTCTATTTTCTGATATATCATGGATTAGATGACTAATCAATTAAACAAGAAAATGTTCTTTTCCTGATTCAACATGACGATGCTGCCGTGCACAAAGCCAGGTCCATAAAGAAATGGTTTTCCCAGTTTGATGTGGAGGAACTTTAGGCCACATCTGTGAATGGGAAGCCAGCGTCCAAAAACCTGGTAGAGTGGAGGCGGATTATAGCAGCAAATTAATGCTAACGTTTTGGAATAAGTTGTTCAGCATTGATCTATTGATACAATGTTTGGGTGTCCACATACCTTTGGCCATGTAGTATGATTTAAATGTGAGGGGAACTGGTGAAAAACGGTTTATGATCTGTAAAGTTTGATCGTTAACCGGAGCATTCAGGGGAATGTGACTGGTTTCACTTCTGTGAACTCTTTAACACGTGTTGTTGAGGATGAAACGGACGTTTACATCATAGTTTGTGCCACTGTGTACACTACACATCAGTGTAAGTCTGGTGGGTCCACATTTACTCATATCTCACAGATCTGTACAATATTCAATCTTCAGTGCAGGGTGAGTGGTCCGTTACCAGAAGCCACGAACTTTTACTTAGATTCAATGTCAGTATAGATTAGAGCTGTAGAATATTATTTATTAGAGATAGAAACTGGAAGAAATGGTTGGCTGTCACTTAATATAGGCCTACTGAAAAAAAAAAAAAAAGATTTCTGTTATTGCTGGATGGAAAAGGCAAGCCATTAAAATGGGTACCATGTGGTACAGTATTACTGCTGCTTGATGGGTATGATGTATGGGAGTTTATTTATTGTTTTTTGAGCCATAAAATATTTATTTTATGCTTTACACCCAAGAGAAAGTATTTGTGTTAGCTTTACACCACAAGCCATGGAAGCAGACAAAATCCATTCTTTGTGTTTGTCGTCATTTATTTTTGTTTCAGTATTTTACTTTGAATAAATGGGACATCTGCCAGATTATATACTAAGCTCTTATTGCATTGCACATTTTTAGCTTTATGTTAAAAACTGAAGCAAGAGCATTTACACAAAGGGAGAGATGGAGTTTCTGGTCAGTTATGATAATCTAACCTTGCAGTGTTCAGTTCAGACACAAACCAATAAACCAGATAATAAATTCATGACTCACACAAACAATAAACAACAGCAACATTAGTTGTTGCAAAGCTTCAACCAACCAACCCAAAAGCAAACCAATGACTGACTATCTGAAGATTTTAATAATTTATCGATGCTCTTTCAGACATGCAATGCATAATTTTAAAGAATATTGTACTTAATGTAAATCATGTCAATCCTCATCAGCCTTCTCTGTGTATCATGGGAATCCTTTTTTTTTTTATAAACATAATTTTCCAAGAAAATCACATGTCAAGTGTCATTATTGAATGATATTGTGTCCAGTTACAATCTCAGTAGTTTAATGAAGATGTGATTAGATATTTACTTGGATATATCCTTGTGCAAATGAACTGCTCTTCATATAGTCCTCTGTTAAAACAAATCTGTTTTCAGGTCTTTTATTCAATATTGACATTTTTAGGTTATAAAGTTGGGAGATAAGTTATTTCAAAAAGAGATGTTTCTCAGAAGTAGATGTTAACCCTAACCCTAAGAGATGAGCATTTGTCAGCATTTAGTCCTGCATTCAAAATTATATTCAAGTAAAAGCACATAAGTATTTGCAAACAGTGGTGGAAAACAACTTAATACATTTACTTGAGTACTCAATTTTGAAGTACTTGCACTTTACTTAAGTATTTCCATTTGCAGCTCTATACCACTCCACTACAGTCCAGAGGCAAGTATTGTCTTTTCACTCCACTTCATTTATTTGACAACTTCAGTTGCTTTGCAAGTTAAGTTGAACAATTTAAGTGATGTACACATTTATAATCAAAATAAAAAGATATATTACTTTAAAATGGGCCTTTTCGGTTTAATGAGTACTTCTACTTTTGGTATTTTAAGTGCATTGATAGTACATGACATATTTTGTATTGTTAATCTTAATCTGCAAAGTTTGAAGTTACCAAACAACAACAACAAAAAAAAGACTGGACTTTCATTGTCCACCACTGTGGATAAGGTGCAGGAGATGGATGGAAGCAATAAAGTTTTGTCAGTCATGTCTAAAGTCTAGACTTTGACTTCAGTTTCACTGTGGTAGTCTCTTTTTCTTTTCTTTTTTAACCAAAGGAAATATACAGTAATCCAGGTAAGGCAACAGCACATCAAACCTGAATTTAAATGACATTATAACAAAAGGTGAATATAAAAACAATGAAAATGTTAAAAGATAAAAGAGAAAAACAGGCACGGGAGTACATAAATACACAATATTAGCATACTCAGTCAGAGGTGATAGGGGGGAAGAAAAACATAATTTTCTAAAAGCTTATTACTCTTTTTGTTAATTTAACTGGGTGATTTGAATAGAGAGGGAGTAAAATTGTGAAACTTTAGGGATGGATTTGGCAGATGTCTGCTTGAATTATAGTTTCACTGTGGTAGTTCATATAATTCTCTTTTTTGTGTCATATAATTTTACGTAAACACTTGGATAACATAGGCACCGCGCTGGTGCTGCCCTGCTCCCTGGTGTCGACAGGGGGCGGTAAACACAGCCAGGTGTAATCTTATTGCACCTGCGTCACTTCCGCTCCCAACAACACAGATGATGAGGAAAACGTTTGGAAATTGAAACTGTGAAAAGCTACGACGACATCGATGAGATGGCTTGAAAGAGTCACAGATAGTCACATTCAGAGGTGAGCATATTTATTAACTATTTATTAACTCGTTACAAGAAGACTGACGACACGATTATAAAGTCAACGGCTGGTTAAGTTAGCCACGTTATGTCAACGTTAGCCGCTCTCCATTCATTAACGTGCTGTCGCGTCTGTTGAGCAGGTTACCTCAGCTGAAAACGCAGGTTTTAAGTCAGAAATATGCAAATTAACTACACGCCATTAAACTTAATGACCTACGAAAGCTGTAGTCTGTAACAGGTTACTACTTGACTTTGCATACCAGCTGTTAACCAGCTAACTAACCAGAGTGGCTGTTGGTAGCTGAAGTTTTTCAGACGTTGGTTATGGCTGCTGTTACGTGGTATCTGCAGATCTTGAAAAGACCTCAGGAGATATTCAAAAGGTTTAAATTTCATTTACTGAAGCCTTGAATGTTTCTTCTAGCCTCCTGTCGACTGTAGCATTTTTAAAGTGATTTTTAAAGCTGTCAGGAGACTTATACACTCATAAACTTATAAAGTGAAACTGGTGTGTGAGGTGTGTCATGCCCCCCCCCCCTCCAAAAAAAATGTAGTACCAAAACAATGAAAGAATGGTGAGAGTGGATAATGTTAATTTTCTTTCTTTAATAAAAGGTCTTTAGTATAGAGCTACAAAAGTCAAATAATCAATCCATAGAAGATTAATCAGCAACTATTTGGATAATTTTTCAAGCCTAAATGATCAAAATCAGTAGTTGAAGCCCTACTTGAAAATTTTTCCAGGCCTGCTGTCGACAGTAAAAATTTTATTATGATTTCTTAAAAGGCTGTCAGGAGACATTATACACCGTTATAGACTTAAAGTGAGACTGCTGTGAAGGGAGGATATTCTTATTATTATCTTATTATTATTTGATCTTATACCTAGTAATACCAAGATGAGGATCACTGATGTCAATACTCATATCGATACTGAAGCTAAATGAAGCCAATGATTCATAATTTTTCAAGCAGAAAGTCTAGTCGAGTAGTCCTCTGGTTCCAGCTTTCCCAATGAGTGGGCCTGCTGCTATTCTCTTTTTTATATCATTGTGAGCTGAAGACCTCACCGTGGAACCTATGATCGGCATTTTACCTGTTTTATAGAGAAATTAATCAGTAATGGAAATATCCATCATTGTTTAGCTACTGGTGCACCTTAGTTATAAAGAGTTACTAAAGCTTGTTGTGGTCTGTGATTGAACAGGTACAATAATTTACTATTTAAAAAGTGTAAATGTAAAACAATGCACCTCAAACACCTACAATTACACTGAAATGACTTATATACAGAAGCATAATCTAGTTTGAATTTTGTTGTGTTGGAATGATTTGGTAGAAAAAAACTAGAGAAGGTGAAGCCATGGCCTGTGCCCGAGTGCCACTGGATGAGCAGCAGGTGACTGAGCCTGGCCCGCTGGGAAAAGACCACACACTGCCTGCGCTGGTGAGTCAGCTCTCCTCATGCTGCTATGCAAATTTGTCAGTAGACTCCCGACAACAGTCTGCGGTGCCACCTCCCAACCACCTCGCACAAAGACCAGTTTATTAGAATCAACCCCTGTGCTTTCTGTTCCACATCAGCACCCAGACCGGAAGGAGGATCGCTGTTTTGTGCCTTACAAGCCTCCACCAGAGGACGGCTCTCCTGCTGAGGTGGAGGAGTTTTTGGAATATGCCAGATTCATCATAGAGGACCTGGAGTGGCTGCTCGCACTGCCCCACGATAAGTTCTGGTGCCAGGTAAGGGACTGTTAACATGTGAGCATCTCGCTGAGCCGTATTTTCTTTTCTGGTATTTAGCCACAACTTTCTACTGAAGCCAGAAATAATGTAAAATCCTATTTAGATTCAGTGACCAGAAGCCTGCAGGAAATGGTGTGGATGGATGCAATGGGTAAAAATCATAATGCAACACAATATAACATATTATGTAAATCAATGAAGAACAGATAATACAACAAACAGAATAAAACAAATGTGACCATGTGTAGTAGCTGTTTTGAGTAAAACAAGCATACCCTGTAGAATAAGGGAAAAAACATGAAAGACAAACAGGACAAAGTAGAAATAAAATAGAACCTTATTATAAAATACATGGGGTAGCTATTTTTATTATAACATTATTAGGAATATTTTTGTTATGCTATATATGTTTCTTTATATAATTCCCCTTAGTAATTATTAGTTGTAAGACTCAAAAGAGGAGATTTATGTCAGTAATTTTAACCACTCAGTCAAAACAAGCTTTATTTGACTCTTCCAGTGCGGGAGAACAATCCTTAAAACGGCAGTAAAGCTTACCAACGCATCCACGTTTGGACGGAGAGATGGCTAAACACAGCTAGAGAGATTCTGGTGGTGATTTATTCAACTGCTCTCCAAGTGCTCTCTCTCTCCCTCTCTCTCCCTTTTCTTCTTGTAAATGATCTCCCTCCTTACTCTGCTGTGCTTTGTCTTTTCCTCCAGGTGGTATTTGACGAGTCCCTGCAGAGGTGCCTCGACTCGTACCTGTGTCACGCTCCTCGGAGCCTCGACCTCACTGCCCTGCCCTCCTCCCCGACAATGGCGGAGATGCAGCGCTCCGTCCACAGGTCGGTCTTCTTGACTTTCCTGAGGATGGCCACACATAAAGAGTCCAAGGTAGGAGCATAAAAAAATAATAATCTACTTTTTCACTGCAATTACTAGTTGTTATAGTAGCATCTGTCAACTGATTTGACGTTACAGTTGCTTGGGAACTTTATGCTTTTCCAGCAATAGTATTGTTAGCGTGAATTCCAAGTGTGAAGCCTTGATATACAGTAAAACCTGTTGCCTTCCCGTGGGTTGTTGTGTGCTTTTCGCCCCTCAGGATAACTTCCTCACCCCGGCTGTGTTTGGAGAAATTATCTATGACAACTTCCTGTTTGACATTCCCAAAATTTTGGATCTGTGTGTACTCTTTGGAAAGGGCAACAGCCAGCTGCTGCATAAGATGATAGGTGAGCTGCTTTTGCAGGCTCTCTACCTGGGCAGTGTAGTATGTTACGAAAAGAAATGTATCCAATATATTGAAATTTAAAGTTGTTTTAGCTGTTATGTCCTGTGTTTGTTAATCTTGTTAATTCTCATGTCCTTTCAGAGAACATCTTTACCCAGCAGCCGTCATACTACAGTGACCTGGATGAGACAGTGCCCACTGTGTTACAGGTGAAAAGAAAGTTTAAAGATACAACTTTATATTTATATGGAAAGTGTAAGATTGGTTAAAGATATGTTAGAGTTATTGTTAGAGTTATTTTAGGTTTTCCAAAGAGTGAATTGAAAACACTTCAGACTCAAAAATGATATAATATTTAGAGTAAGTTGTAAATGTTTTCTCTGAGATTATGGTTTATTATCCTCCTCTCTTTCTGTTTCCTTTTATTCCTCATCGACTTCAGGTGTTTGACTCAGTCTTAGACAAATGTGGTCTTCAGTGTGAAGGAGCCACTGCCATGGAGCCCATGAAGCTGAATGCACATAAACAGCCCACTGCCATGACCATGAGCCAGCAGGTCAGACAGACACACACATCTATGTAGCAATATCCAGGACTAATGTCTTGGTCTGAATCCATTCTTGAATATTAATGTCTACTCCAGTTAAGCTAAAAAATACTTGGCCTGTTTCATTAAATTCTCCTTTAAGGTAAATGTATAGTATTTAAAGGTGAATATCCTAACCTCAGACAGGTAATCTGTATGTTTATTAGCAGTCTACAGTTAATAAACATACTGTATAATGCTGATTTAGTCTGTGCTTGTACCAGAAATAAGAAATCTTCCCATAAAGGGTAAAAACATCAGCGTAGTCTTTATATGTAACGGGTTATTTTGGCTTTGACGCACCTTTCTTATACTGATTAAACTTTTATGTAAGATACATCTTCAGGTCTCATTTTTCGAAAATGCGGAGAGATGATCAACTGCTCTACTCACTATAATCAAATCTCAAATTTTGAAAATCCCAAAATCTTGACTATGTAAACTATGTAAGTCTTTCTAAATGGAGGAAAACTTTAACCTGAGTATGTCTGCTTGACTTCTCTGTGTTTGTAAATGTGTGAGTGACACTGGAGCTTCATGCACTGTCATTGATGATGTGTTTTTCTTTTCTTTTCTGTCCCAGGAACTTGCAGATATAATTTTGTACCTGTGTGACTCGACTACCACCATCCATGCCTTCCTGGACATCTTCCCTGCAGCCTGCTCCACCTTCCACTCCCACGGCTTCCTCAGCAGGTAGATGCAGGGAGAACGTAGCTCTCAACCGACAGCATCACCTCTCAACTCTTGACAGCCTTGTCTGCATGAAACCTTTTCACGATAATTTTGTCTTTCCTCCCGGCAGACTGACCTCATTTTATGAGACCACTGTGCCTGACCTTGAGAAGGCGCTGAGGAAGAGAAACTTTGATGATAAAGGGTGAGAATACATTAAATACAGTTAAAAGAGAAATGCACAATCCAAAAAGACCCACTGGCTGATGATAAATAAATTCCCAAACCCTCCTCTAGTCTTCAGGACGACTTGTGGAAGAGGTTGTCCCACTCCTGTCGCAAGATGGTGGAGACAGCTCACCTGCTGCTGCACCACACCTGCCTTCAGCCGATCCTGGAGGGGTGAGCTCTCAACAGCCTCTCAACATGCATCGTAGCAGGATTAGCATTACACGTTAATACAAATATTAATTCTGCACGTTTGTTGCCTTGCAGGAGAGAAAACATGCAAACATTTGCAGAGGAACTACTACAACATTTCACATCTTTTTTACCTGAGAAAAGGTGAGACCAGTTAAGATCTGTGAGGCCATTTGTTGTAGATAGATTTATCATATTTGTAGCAGTAGCATCTGCCAGTTTTTGCCCTTTCATTAAATTGTACACAATGTCTAATGTGAATGTATCTGGAATTCCTGACATGGAGGATGTATTGAACATGTCCACTTGACTGTTTGGTTTTCATATTGTAGCTTGAGTGCCAGACTTAAGCTCAATAGCTATACTTATTTATTAGCATGTTTGACTTCGCTTGTCACAGAGTCTTAATGAACAGGAGAATAAAATGATAAAATGTCTGAGAATGAGAGTTATGATGCACACAGGCTAAACTTGACTTTTGAGCGGCTGGTTGTCGTTTCAGGTTCTTGTCGGACTACGATGAGCAGTTCCCGCTCAGTGACGACATCAGCCTCCTGCAGCAGGCTCTCCCTGTCATGTATCCTTCAGCTTTACAGCACTAACTTTGTACAAACAGATTTTTATGGCTAGTAACAGTCTGCAAGAAGTGACACCTACAATTAAGATTTCTAGATGAAGATGGGGAGTAAACTCTGTGCACCTATTTCCAATAATATTTATAATATTTAATGCATGTAGCCAAAATCAGCACACACATCACATGGAAAGAATTAAAGGGGACTCATGAAAGGAATAAATTTATTGTTTTTGTACCTGAAGAGCCTCTTCTACTTCTCTGTTAAAGTGCCATCAATTTTTCTATGAGATGGTTTTAAAGCTAATCAGAAATGTATTCCTGTAAAATGAGTAGTGTCACTTAGTTTCTTCTTTAACCCCGGGTTTCTATCAGTGATGAGACCAGGACGTCCTACCTGCTCCAGGGGGTGGAAAGTGCCTGGGACAGCGTGGGACGACGGAGAACACAGAGCCAGATTCAGCCTAAAGCTCCTTCGTTGTTGTCAGCCAATCAGGGAGCAGTGGGCTGGGCTGGAGAGAGACTGAAGGGAGCGGAGGCCATGTTGGATGTTCCCGGAAAAGGAAATAACGTGAGTTGTGTGATTATTAGTTAATGTATTACAGGCAGCTCAGTGTCCTCTATTCATCCTCACTGGTAACCAGCTGAAGGAATCACACACAATGTTATCTGCTTATTAAGATACGTTGAGGTAAAATGTAGGTCGGCAGTTAGTTAAAACAGTTAGTTTTATTATTGATTAATCTGATTATTTTCTTGATTTATCATTGTATTTATAACATATTAGAATGTAGTGAAAAGCACCTGTTTATAATTTCCCACAGATCAAAGTGACATTTTCAAATCTTTGACCAGTGGTCCAGAAAGCAGACATGTTCAGTTGACTGTCATGTATGATGAAGAAAAGCTAAAACCAAAATTTGGAGTTTTGGCTTAAAAGAAACTGACGAGCTAAAACAATTTTTTCTACTGTCAAGATAGTTGCTGATAGATTTTCTGTAGCTCTACTAATCGATGCAGTTTTACCAAAAATGTTGCAGCAAACAACAACAACAACCATTATTTCTGTAGCACCTGCCATGCATCAGAGTACTTTACACATAAAATGCATTAAACAAAATTGAATTAAAAAAGAATTAATGTTTGCAAACAAGCAGTTTAAGATGCATTAAAACTGCAGAATAAATGAAAAACTTTTCAGTAAGACTCAATAAAACTGAGCTGCAAAAGATACAAAAATTTAAACACCAGACAGTTTTGATGTTGGGAATCTCCGTTCCACAGTTTTACCTGCTGGGACCAGTGAGGAGACAAAAAATGGCTCAAGGAATAAAACAAACAGGAGCAGTTTGTTAGGACAGGAAAGTTTTTTATATAAGGCATAAAAAACGTAATAAAAAAAGAAAGAATACAAGTAATAGTTTCAGAGCATTTACAGGAAGAAATCAATGGCCATAAATTTCAGCTGAATGATATAAGTGTAGACTTCAAACTAGCTACAAATCTTGGGAAAAACAAGACAGAGAGACGACTCAACCCGACTTTGACGGTGTACTTTTTTCATTGTGTGTGTGTGTGTGTGTTTTCAGGGCGTGGTGTGTCCGCTGAGCGCGGCGGAGCTGGAGTCTCTGCTGTCGTGTATCAGGGACCTGCTGCCTGACTTGGGCGAAGGCTTCCTGCTGGCCTGTCTGGAGGAGTACAACTACAACTCTGAGCTGGTCATCAACAACATCCTGGAGGACCGGTTAGCGCCCAGCCTGGACAAACTGGACCGATCCATGCCAAGGTGACACAATACACTGAGCTTCACATATAATATGGAATATATTTTTTGTACCAAGTGGATAGTTAGGCTGAGATTCTCCTGTGTACAGTTCCAGTAAGTGTTTTAAATTTTTGTTCGGCTTTCAGTGACAGTATTAAGTAATTTTCTTTAAAGGAGTCTGTTATTCATTTTCTTTCATATCACACCCAGCATTATCCTGCTGAGTAACTAAACTAAAAAAACATGATTCAAGCCTTAAGCTATAGAAGCTTCTCTTGAATACAGACATAGTTACAGTCACCACTTTGTAATGATAAACCTAGACACCTGACAAATCCTGCTGTATACAAACATTCGTTGTGTTTTTACTCTCTGTATCTTTGGGCCACAGCTTTAGTTGACTATGGATTACAAAACTGTGCAGATCATTTCGGGTAAACGGAGCAGATACTATCAAAGTTTATACCATCATGTTTGACCATGTGCTTTTTTTTCCTCTTCCCAGGCCTGTGAAGGAGGAGCTTCCAAGTGTCCTGAGCAACAGATCCGGCGTGTTTGATGATGATGAGTTTGACATCTTCCGCAGGGACCAGGTGGACATGTCCCGCATCTGGAAGGGCCGGAGGTAAAAAGCACAAACGATATGCTCACTAATCAAAAATTAAAAATCCCTGGACTCCTTTTGTGTACTTGCGGTTGCACAATTTGCCTTAAACTCAGCTTTAAAACTTGAAAAGAAAGTGAAGAACAGGTGAGATCGTATTCAGTCGAGTCTCCATGTTTCCTGACTCCTGCAGGAAAGGTGAGAACATTCGAGAGATGCTCAACGACAAGCAGCACATAGCGGAGCAGAGAGCTCGTTATCAGGCCTACGAGACGGTGGTGGACGAGGTCGTCATTGAACCCGGGGAGTCTGCAGCCACGTACGGCCTGGACGACTACGACGACGAGTACGACGACACCTACGACATGAACCAAGTGGGAGCTAACGACCTGGACGGAGACAGCTTACTGAACAGAAGGTGAGTCACAGTTGGGTTTTTGGTGTCTGTGTCTTTAATCATGACACAACAAAGTAGAATTTAATTAGCACCTTTTAATTTTGACAGGATCTGTTCTAAATTTGGAATTCCTCTTGTAGAGGATGCTAATTGCATTCAGTTCACCTTTTTCATTCTCACTTTGTGTTCCCGTTCTCCTGCAGGCCTTTCACAGTCCCACAGGTGTTGAGAAAAGGAAACAAACCAGAGGATGAGGAGGAGGGTGAAGATGACGAGGAGGAAGAGACTTTACAGGTACTGAAATTGTTCCAGAACAGTGTTTTTGACCCATGATAAGGTTTTTTCTGTAACATTTATTTATTTTTAACCACTGTTTCAGGATTATTTACAAGATTATTTTTGTAGATTGAATTGAAACCCTTTGAATAACACACTTAAAAATAAAACACTTAAAACAGTTTTATTACACATTTCTCAATGATTTTCAATCAGCGGACAGCGCATGCTTGTCTTCACCTCATGAGAAGTCATTGATTTCAGTTGGAAATTCGGACTATTTTACAAGGGAACCTCTATTATGCCAAGTTATTACATATGTAAAGATTTATTACATTTTCCAAATTAATATTTAGCAGAGAATATTTGTTTTTCAAACGTTACCTGACAAGTTTCAGGTAACTTTGTGATCCTGATCTTTTGGAATGAAATACTTTAGCTACAAATGTGCGGTGTGCATGTTTTGTAGTCTGTTTACCTTTGTGACTTTGGGACTGTGTGTTTACATGTGAATCCATTTGATTTCAGAACAACGTAAACAGGGACCAGTTTGTGCAGGACCCGGCTCTGCTGAGGGAGAGAGCTGAAGCTAGAAGAGCTGCCATGCAGCAAAGGAAAGGGTAAAGACTGAACTCATCTGGCTTTCTTTAGCTTCAAGCTTTTTCTGCTAAAAATAATGACACATTTACACATTTTACCAGCCTGTTTTGTTTCATGTGGACTTTTTCCTTCTGTAAATTGAGGGTTAAAGGTTAGAAAGTGTATATTGTATAGTATCGTATATCAAATGGTAAAAACTTAATGGTAATGAAACAAGATTTGTTTGTTTTTTAAAGAAATTTTGCAATTAACAGATAGAAAAGAACTGAGTGAACAGGGTCTGATCTGTCCATTATAATATAAAGGAAAAAGGAAACGTAAATGTTGTTATTTTTCATGTTAAATGTGTTTTTTTCCCCTAAATTCAGAAGAAAATTGTGACATTTAAAAATTCAGTGGGAAGTTTCCTTTATATTTTTTAAAAATGTTTGTTGATTTCCATTCATTCTTCTCTCCCAGTTTCCGACCAGAGCGTAGCAGTAACGTTGTCGGCCGAGCCAAAGGCCAAGGTCAAACCCTGGAGACGTTCCTGGACCGGCGCAAGAAGGAGGCCAACAAGAGCCGCGTGTCCAACCACAACCGGCGCACCATGGCTGACCGCAAGAGGAACAAAGGCATGATCCCCTCATGACATGTGTGACGGCCTGCTGCTCGAACCAACCGGACTGATGGTAGAAGGGAGAGATGGCAGGAAGGTGGAAGATGTGTGTCGACTGAGTGAATCAGGTTCTGGTGTTGTTCTGGGTCGATCACGCTTCAGCCCTGAGGTCACTGTCTTTGCCTGAGAAGGGAAGCCCGCTGAAGGTTTTCAGTTGCTGGTGAAAAATTGAATTAGTTTACAGACTTTCTTTGGCACTTTAGCCTTTTGTTTTCAGAGGTTGTCAAGCAGAGACTCTGAACATCTACTTTTAGTCTTTGGACTAAATGATTTTCTTTTTATAGCTGATTAAAAACCAAAGTTCTGAGTGTGAGCCAGGGACTGAGGACAAAGAGTAAGACCTTTTATTTTTGCCAAGTAACAAATCAATTTATTATTAAGATCCAGAGTGACTGAATGAAGTTTCTTTGACATCATCATCATCATCAAGTAGACAACTTAGGAATACAAAGGATGAGGGTTTTAGAGAGACTGCCGTTCCTTCTGTAGCTGGAAGAACAATTACTGACCTGGTGATCAAGTCTGGACATCAGCGGCAGACTGTGTTGCTCTCACTACTCACTCTGTGCGAGTAGCTTGTGTGACAGCTGCTTGCATGTAACGTTCAATTGCATGCATGTGATGTCATCCACCCAGTTCACACCACTGTTGTCCAGCCTTCGCAAAAACCAAAACAAAAAATAGTCTAGAGACGCTATGACCATCTCGTTATGATGCTGTGGTGTTTGTTTTTGGAAGCACATGCTGTACAGAGGCGCCTCGCGTCTCTCACACTAGCTGTAGGGAAACCACCTACATGTTGCCATGCACAGACTATTTTCTATGAAGAGAACAGATCTATCGGAGCATTTTGTAACAAAAAACACACATGTAATTTGCTTTTTGGAGTTGACATTGCAAAAAAAAAAACAAAAAAAAAACAAACCATAAAATAAATACCATAATACTATGTTTTTGACATCCTTTGTCTTTGGCTCATCACTCACAGGATGCAAAAAACAAAAAAAAATCAAGTGGATTTGACTTTTTCCTTTAGCAGTAGAATGTGTTGACTTCAATGTACAGCTGCACAGTTAGACCTTAAATTATTTTCCTCAATGTTGAGATGACAATTGTTTATCTTGATTGTTGACCCACCTTTGGTAAGTTTTAAATTGTCCTGCACAAGGACATTTGACAGAAAATTACCTCCGATTTCACACAATTTTCCTGTGCTGTGATGTAGATTCTTAACTGTATGTAAACATATAGTTTACACATCCTTCTGCAAAATTCTGATATTTTGACAGTTTTTGGAGAAATTTGTTAATTTGCTCTTATTTCTTTAAATGGAAACTCAGCACTGGAATCAGGCAGTTGCTTTCAAGTACAAAATTTGAACTTCAATTATTATGATCAACTGTGAAGCTTTATGTCAGAGGAGTAAGAGAACGCATCATGTTCGTCACATGATATGAGATGCACATTCTTGTCTGTGTGACTCTGCTGTCAGAAACAGACTTCTTCACACAGACCTAAAGATAAAAATAAATCAAAGAGGTGAAAATCCAACGAAGCTGAGGCCACAGACTCCACAAACTACTCGTGTAACACCTCTATCTCTGTCAGCGCAACTACAACTGAATTAGCTACGGTTCCATAAACATGTCAAGTTTCAAAGTATAACTCAGGAGGTGTGTTTGTGGTTTCTCTCAGTCTGCATTGAAGTAATAAGGCAAGTTAAGGACAAGTGCAAAGACTTTTTTTTCCCCACATCTGCTACCAACTGTGGCACAGTTAATTCTGCACTACAACTACAGAACCTCTACAACTAACACTTAATTGTGAATCATGAGTTTGGACACGAGATGATATCAGTCACGTTTTAACTCAGTTAGTCCACTTAATAAGTTGGTTATTGACATCATTTGGACCTAAAGTGAACGTTGACACTGGCCAGTCATTCAATACGTACGTGTTTTAAAATCAGAAAGCACTGAATGTTTGTGCACAAAAAGCTGAGTCATCGTTACCGATTAAAAGCCAAACGATTTGTTGCTCAGCTGTTTGAACAGAACAGAAGGTGTTGGTGTGAAGAGTCACATCTTCACGGCTGTACATCACACATACAAACAAATATTTACACAGCTGTACAGTAACATGATCCCAGGAAGAAATACTGTTCATACACAACAGTACCGGTACAGTAACTTCATAGTATTGTGTTTATACAACCACTGTATACCTGCGAGACCCATCCGAAGGTCAGAGGTCAAAATCCAATTGCTCCACAGTCCGGACTGCCAGTCAACTGCGGTGAAAAGTTTAGATTGGCTCCCACAGTCCATTGCTGGAAGGAGGAAGCGGCGAGGTCAGTAAAGGGGGAAAAAAAAAAAAAAAACACGGCTACTGGAGTGTCACCGAAGACGAGAGCCGATTCCAGAGCTGCTGCTGCTGCTGCTGCTGCTGCTGCTGCTGCGACGGTGGAGGAGGTGAGGCAACCGTTAACTGTCTTTGCAGACGCTGCCTGGGGACGGTTGGAGAAAAACAGATTTTGAGAAACTCATTTGAATGTTGAGCTGACACAATATATAAACTTCTAGATTAGAGAGTCACAGAAAGTTAATCTGCAACAGTTTTGGTAATTGATTTGATAGTTGATTGATTGTAAATGCCAAGATTTTACTGCTCCCAGCCGGTCCATATTTTCTAGTTCTCTTAGTCTTCTATGATATGAAACCCAATACCATAAACCAATATTGCTTTTACCGTTGAGATATAAATTGTGATCATAATAACATGAAAAAAAATTGTTGATTTTGGTTTTGTTACGGGATTAGTTATTAAAAATATATATATATTGCTATTGTGTTTGAGGATTCCTCTTTAATGGTATTTTAAGGTGATAGTATAGTTACGGATGATAAGTTTATTTGCATGAAAACAGTGGTGGAAAGTAACTAAGCACATTTACTCTAGTACCAAACTGAAGTACAATTTAACTAATAGAAATATTAACCAGTGCGTTTTAATGCTAATCATTCTACACTTTCACTTGCAATGGAGTATTTTACTATTCCTTCAATTTCATTAAGTCATGTGTGACAGAGCTGTGTAGCAGTGTGTGATGCTGTGGCGTGAACTCACTGAGGATGCTGCGTTTGCACAGAGGACAGGTGTGTTGCAGCAGCAGCCAGGGGTCGACACAGTCTCTGTGGTACTCGTGAAGACACGGCAGCACCCGCAGACACTGGGGCGACAGCAACACAAGGTGAAGCCAACAGTTTGTATCATACCACATATTCACAATTCATGAGTCATCATATGGAGCAGGTTACAGAAACTAAAGTCGTGGGTATATATTATCATAAGAAATTTGTACCTTGTTTTATTTTATTACCTGTTTCAGATTTAAAGACATGTATTTATTTATGTTTATGTGATCTTATTTTCATTTTCTTTTCATTTATGTAATTTATACTCATTTCATTAATACGTAGTTGTAGCTATCCTTTTATTTAGCCCAGAAAGAGTAGCCGTTACTGGGGATCTAGTTAAATAAGTCACTGCAGAGTCAACCCTGCACTTAAACTGTTATAGGCTTAGTGTCAGGAGTGTCAGCTGACCTGGTTGTTGTTGAACGGCTCCAGACAGACGGCGCAGTTGTCCGTCTCTAGCGGCTGCGACGTGTCACACCAGGGTTTGGGCTGACGATATGTTTTGGTCTTCAGAGACGACATCGTCTTCAGAACGTCCTGTTTGGGAAGGAGCTGAAGAACACAACAAAGGAGAACATCACATGATGTCTTATTGAAATGTCTGAAGGTCAGTGCGCTTCTGTGTGGACACTGACTTCACACCAGTACATGAGCGAGGCTACACTTACAGGACGAGTTCTCCTTTGAGAACTATATGATCTGGTTCTATATGTGCAACACTGGAGAGAATATACTTACACTTCACAGCTTACAGCACATATCAAAAACATCTAAATGTTTCTAACAATAGTGAGAACAGCAGCCAATAAAGAAACAAACTCTCTACCAGTGTGCTTTAATCTCATGAAATGGCTCAAAAACATCCTGAATCTTTGTGCACAGACGTTCAAAAATTACAACCATTATTTATTAATTTTCAGGTGTTCCTATATTTGTAAGTGATTTTAAAAAATGTATTAATTGTATAAAATTGGGAAAAAGACATATGTGCAAAAGTTAATTTTACATATTTATGCTATTCAGCTTTAACTGCACGGGCGCTTCCCTTAACCTTACCTCCAAGTCGTCATTGAGCTGGTGGTCCTGGTGTTGCCAGCGAGCCTGAACGATGACTCCGGTGCTGAGGATCAGAGCCACCAGGAGGACAGTGTCCCACAGCTGCTGCAGGTATTTCTACAGACACAGAGAGAAGAGAGAGAAGCATTGGTACTTGATCATCTGGTGACTTTGCAGTTCATTTGAAAACCTCTCTGTTTATCAGTCTGTCACACACAACTGAGAAAATGCTTCTGGCAAAAGAGAAGAGGAATTGCAAATGAGCCTCTGAGTTCTCACTTTAAAAAAAGTTTAACCACTAATCAGATTTCTGAGAATTGCTTTTCCGAAATATGATTTCTACGATAATCATCCAAATAAACTGATAAATTACTCAGTTTAAACTAAACAAAAACAATAAACCTTAAATTCTTAGCTTCATTCTTGACCTTAGACAAAAATGTGACAAAATCATTTTGACTCAAAAGCCTGGTTCCCAGCCTTTTCCAGACCTTTCAACCACGTCTCACAGTCAAGTTCTCCATGAAAACTGAGCAAACTTCATCCACTAATGACGACTGTGAGATGTGGTTGAAACTGCGGAGAAAACTAGTATGTTGATTATTTTGTCTATACATATAAATATACTGTACCAGTCAAATGTTTCACATTGTGTGTCCAAACCTTTGACTGGTACTTAAAGCTGCAGCAGAGAACAGTTGAGCATTAACATTCACTCAGAGGGAATTAAAAAAAATCTGCATTGCTGTACATGAAAGTAAAATCTACATGACCACTGTGTAGAGACTCCACTAGGACTTATGAACAACACCTCTGTGTCAATTTTAGACATTTAGTTTTGTATTTATTTCATGACGCATTTTATTTCTCACTTGTACGAGTGCCTTCAGGTTGTTTCCCTCTGTGTGTCAGTTTAATTCCTCCTTTAGATTCATGATCATGATAAAACAGTTAAAGAAAAATAAACGTTTCACACACAGCAGAGCAGAGTTCCCTCAGTCCTACAGCAGCTTTAAGAAAACCTGCTAATGAAGCTGATGTTGTGTCCGCTCTGCTCCCCCCACCTGGACCTGTGAGTTGGTCTCTCCCGTGCAGATGACCCCCTGCCACTCTCCGTAGCGCCCGCCTCTCGATCGGCCGCAGCTGGACCATAGCGTGAGCGTGGCTCCCTGCCCGGACACACAGCAGCATGTGCTCACTGTCAGCTCAGCCTGTCATCTGTTCCCTCACCACTGGAGGGTGCTAACAACTGAAAAACACACTGATCAGCTGATTGTTATGGAGCTCACCAGGTTGTCCTGCAAGATGGTCCTGTATGTGATTTTCGCTGTCGCCTGGAGACCCCTGAGGAGAGATCAACTGATATTTAGTGACAATAAAAATCCTCCATCACTATATTTAGAGTTGATACACAGTATAAACTGATAACTGCAAATAACCAGATTAAGATTAAAACATAAACTGAGTTTGCACAATTTGTTTTGATAATGGGATTCATGTACAGTATGAAAGGATGTATGGTGGTTTGCAGGAAACATGATTAACTCCACAAAATACATCACCCTGAACTTGTGGGTTTTTATCACCACTTCATGTTTGGATGACTTATTTTTTTGGACTATGTGCAGAATAAAAACACTAAAACATCTGACTAAGGTGTGTAAAGGCCTTGGGCAGTTGAAGGATTAATCAAAACTCGATTTGCGATTGCTCTGATTTGACATTAACTAGAAAAGGAACATGGCTGTGTACAGACACCTGCTATATCTATAATAATCTACGTAGTTTATTTATTTAAAATTTTTAGACAAAATAAGGTAAATACATCTACATATGTGATTAAAATAAGAACTTTACCATCAAACAACATAGAACTACATTAAAATACAAATTTTAAGCTAGAAAATTTAATACACAGTGGAAACTACATTGTTTAAGTGAATGTTAAAATGCTAAAATCTGGTGCATTTCAAAGCATTGTATGATTCATTAAATAAACTGTATTATCTTGTTTTTATCAGTGATATGAGGGAAAGGTGCATCTGGAAGCAGCAGCAGTATCTGTGACAGTCGGGTGTTATGTACCTGAGCAGAGCTCCAATCAGCTTAGTGACATTTTCAGATGTCTGGATCACAATGATTGGTTTGGAAAGCACCTGAGAAAGGTCCATCTGCAGCAGAAATGACAAACATGAGCTGGACAAACTCCACCTCAGAATATTCTAAATCATCTTCATGTAAAAGCTTATATCTGCACTACTAATACACCAACTGACAGACACACCCACAGAACAGAGCAAAAGACAAAGAGAAAGAAATGAGATCCAAACAGTTACTCTATATTTTCCAGTTACGTTTCTGAATTTTTACCTCACTGACGGTGTTTTGGTTGAGAGCCAGGATGATCAGCGCTGAAGCTCCTAGGACCAAGGCTCGCTTCATCTGGAACAGAGAAAGGTGAATATTACGTTTCAGGAATTTAACTAATTATCTCACTGCTAATGAAGGTCTGTTCTGATCTTTGTCCTGTTGTTGGAAAGGCAGTAAAACATGGGTATAAATAACTGCCAACATGCACCAGCCAAACTCACTTTATTGACCATTGCATCAGCGAAGGACTCCTGGTTCCCAGTGGAGGCTTTGCTGTCATCCATATCGACAGGCACCACCCCGATCCACAGCTCCTGCTCTTTGGCGTCATCCTCCTTTATTTCTCCACTCACCTGCGTCTCCTCATCTTGAACCTGAGGACAGATGACAAGTTAGACATTTCTATTGCAGGGTGGAATTCCTCATATTGTCACATGTAACTTCCCCGTGCTGCAAATGGGTGTTACCTTGCTTTGACAAGTCAAAGCCTCAAAGCAGAAGTTGCCTTGCTCAGGGGCTCCACAGCAGTGACAGTTTAGGGAGGTGAGAGTTGTATTTAAGGGCTGCAACTAACAATTATTTTTGTTATTCTGTTAATCCGCCAATTATTTTGTCAATTACTCGATAAATCATTTGGTCTAGAAAACATCAGAAAGCAGTGTCAACAGTGCCCTCCACTATTTCTTAAAACACAAGGTGACATCATTAAATGTTTGTTTGGTCTGCCCAGTCCAAAACCCAAAAGTATTTGACTGAGGGCACTATACCAGAAAAAGAGTAAAAGCAGCAATATTTGGCATGTTTGCTTGAAAAATGACTTAAACGACTAAACTAAAATTGGGGAATTAATATTCTTTTGATAGACTAGCTGAATAGTTGAATAATCATTGCAGATCTATTGTACTTGTTTGCTTTTTCCATCCACGTTTGCGAACTTCATTAAGAAAAAAAACACTCCACTAAATCGAATTCAAGCCAGAATATTGCCACTGTATTTCCTTTCTTTCTACTTCCAGCTGTGTATCATGCTTTTCCCGTGCAGAGATGTGAATTTAGTGTAATATAATGTTTTTCAGGAGTAAGTATATTTAAAATTAATTCATAAATTGTTTATTCAATTGCAGTTTTATCATGATGTTGAATACTTCAGGTTAATTGGAAAAGCAGAGGTCATTACCTTCAGCTCTGGTAACTTATTTAAGTATGCCGTATTTAAACTAAATTATTGATCTTTTAGTCACAAATTAACTGTTAATGACAATAACCCACTCAGTACTCTATTGTTGGTCAATATCTATCGGTTTTCATCCATATTTACCAAAACATCCAGAACAACCACCCTCAAAACCTGACCACAAAATAACCTCTGCTCTCCGGCTCACCAGGACCAGCTCTCCCTCCAGCTCCTCTCGGTCTTCGGAGCTTCTGCTGCCCCCGCTGGACCCCACCACCTCCCCCTGGAGCAGAGTGCTGACATCGGGTGGCTGCTCCAGGAAAACCTCCACCAAAGCGACCTGCTCCGCCGTCACAAGCAGCCCCGGCCACCGCAGCAGGAGGAGTGGTAACGTTAGCCAAAGACAGCACCAGCAGCGAGCTGAAGCCATGGTCCCAGCGACAACAGAAAGCAAATACAGCTAAAAACTGTAATAAGTACACAAACCTAATCAACTGTCAACCATAATTTTTTGGAGAAAAGCTGCTAGCGTTTTCGTTCGCAAGGTAGCTAGAGCCGTCGAAGAATGTAAACAAGCGAAGGCAACTTCCGGCTCCAACCGGAAGACGAGAGCGGATTATTTTCTCGTCTTCTATTATACCTTAGGGATTTACACGAAGTTATTTTCGACAAAGTAATGTGATTTGACTAGAGGCTCATTTAAAGTACAACAGCACTGGGACGTTTAACCACATGTATCACTCCGCTTTACATGTGTTATTAACCGCTAATTAGCGTTACATTAACGGTCGTTAGCTATCTTATATTGTAACAAACTTTGCAAAGATGAATATATTTGCTCAACATGCTCAACGGCACATGTTTTAAACTACACGGTGAACGTAACCGCTGTAAAGATGAAGACATCATGTAAGTCATTATACAACAGTTAATTCTGACCAAGTAATTTGATTGGGCGAGAGTTTTTTCATGAATGCTGATATAGAGTACAACAGAACTGGGACTTTTAACTACATCTATCACTCCGCTTCACAGGTGTTCTAGTAACCATTAATCAGCGTTATATTAGCGGTCGTTATTTATCTTTGATTGTAACAAACTGCAAAGATGAATATATTTCCAGAGATAACATTTGTATGAAATGTTGTATGGTTGTCAGATGGGGGTGAAGGGAAGGAAAGAAGCCTGGATACTTAGGCGCACTCCTGAGGTAACGAGTAGACAAAGTAGCAAGCTATTGTGCACTGTGTAGGTCAGGAAAATGTTTATCTGTTGCTTGGCAACAGTCCAGTTGCGGAACTATTTGTGTTGGCATTGCCAAATAAATGATGAAATTACATTACAAATCATATAATCTGTTGTTGCTTATTTAACTAATATGACGCTCGTAGAACGGCTGTATAAAAGCAGTATCACAGTCGTGCTGATATTCAGTACAACATCACTGTCGTGTGATACTGCTTAATTGAAGAATTGGAATATGTTCCACTACCAGTTTATACAACCGAAGAAGAATGAAGCAATTTGAGAGAGTACCATCTTGTACTTCCTTCTTCGCTTTAAATCCGTGACTCCGACCTGTTTCTTTTTGCGCTTGCGCACTGCGACACTATCATAACCGCTCAGTAACCAGGACATACGGCTGTAATATGTTAAATTATTTGTTATTATTTGAGCGGCAATAGGACCTGATGGGAATAACTCAATCGCTTAATCAAATTAAAAACAAAACGATTTTTAATGCTCCTGTTAGTGCGCAAATGCGGGATTTTCGGGATTATTAACAAAGATTGTCTGTTGTCTTCAATCGGAGTCACTCGGTAGTTAAAAAACGTGCCCCCCAAAGAATAGAATAGTTTCTCAGACTCCGAGCTCACATTTCTACAGCAGGTTTTAGTCTAATTCATCTAAGGTGCCATTCATAGATGAAGGAATTTTATTCTGAATTATTTATTACTTGTTTACAGTGTGTAAACTTGAAGTTACTTACGCTTGCACAGGGGGCGGGGCTTCTCCTCTCCGTGGTTCCTCTTTTTTCATCTGCCACTCATCCCTCTCGTCATTTCTCCTATCTTTGGCCGAGTCAGCCGGTTGGACTGGACGTCAAACGGGCGGTGCGAGACTCGTGTTTACATTTTTTTCACTTGCAGGCAGCTGACAGCGGGGAGGACAGGATACCGGAGCCGTGCATGAGCATCACGGGGAGGTGACTAAGGCAGGTACCCACTGCCGGATAACGGTTAACGGTGACGGTGCTGTTTCTCTGTCTATCAGTCTGACTTTGAAGGAGCTCTGTCTTTTTCCATTATCATCCGGTTGCAGACATGAGCGGAAGAGTAGGAGACCTCAGTCCTAAACAGGCTGAAGCACTGGAGCAGGTAAGTTTTGTAACAACATCAACAACTTCAACAATAATATTATTATTATTATTATCAATAATAATAATAATAATGGCCGTTTTATAAAGGAGTTTACTTGGGGTGATGCTGCTTTCACAGTTGCCTTATCTCACTGGACAGTTTCATTTTTATCACGTGGTTTGTTCAGAGTGATGCTCCAGTATTATCTGTGGTTGTGAAGCTCACAGCTTGTATGGTGACATTATCGTACTTGATACTATGTCACCATACGATCTCTTCACTATAGTTCCCTTACTTGCTATCACTGTAACATCAACCACGCAGCAACCCCTTTCTAGTGAGGTGTTTCTAAGGGCTTTCATATTGGTTAATAAATTATTATTGTTTACTAATGTTTTATAGATAGATAGCTCGATAGCTAGATAGATACTTTATTTATTCCCTAGGGGAAATTCAGGAATATATATAGATCAGTAATGATCCACTATCACTTTTGGTCTCTATAAGTGTCAGAATATAGTGAATAATGTGACAAAGGGAAGCATCATTCAGCATGTTTGGCATTTTTGCGTGAAAAAAGACTAAAATGAATTGATTTTCCAAAATAGTTTAATTTTTTGTCAATTGATTAATACATTAAATGTTGCAGCACTAAACTGTCACCTGTTCTTAATAATGGCATATTACTGATCTATAAAGCATTGGTCATTTTTTTTTTTACTTTATAATATAATTAGTAGTTTTAAACTCTGGTTTAAACCAAAAACTTTGGTTTAATAGTTGGCAGACTGTTTTGCAGCCCTTGTGCATGAATGTCTGGATACTTAATTGGCCATGTAGTGCAGTTTAAACCTAAAAGGTGTTGACTGTTTTTCTCTCCATGCAAGAAAAATGGCAAACATTGTTGAACATTGCCATTAAAGTGTGTAAAATAATTGGTCACAGAGTCACAAGTTAGTTAGTGAATCAGACGTGGTTATCTGAAATGAAAAACTCTACAGTGAAAATATAAACAGTGCCACACTGTATTTCCAAAAACTGCCTTTTATCTCCAGGCTGCATAACTATAACTGTAAAGATTGATTAAAGATTTCCCTGAATTCTCTTTCAAGTATTGAAATCCTCTTTGCTCGTCATGTGCAAAACATGTCAATCAAATGTCTGTTCCTCCCTCCCGTCCTCTGGCTGTAGTTTCGAGAGAGGATACAAGACATTCTTCCTCAACTTCCTGCACAGCATGACCACTTCCTGTTACGCTGGCTCAGAGGTGAGTTATAAAGATAAACAAAAAAAAAAACAAGTGGCACCTGCTGCTTCTCCCTGACTGCATCTTGTAGCTCTCTCATAATCCCTCTCCTTTGTGGTAAATTAATGATTTGATTTTCCCTGTAATCGTTCTCATGCATCCACAGGGAAAACCTATTGGCGTCACTGTACTTGTGCGTTATGCAGAAGCTGCAGTGGTTTATCACATGTACATGATGCAACACGTGTAAACAGTCTGTTTGCAGCAGTTGAGAAAGAGACTCACATGGTTTTCAGCTCTGAACACGATGCTCAAACCACTGAAAAACCAAACCTGCTCTGACCTCTGAGGTTCTGCAGTCACTGGTAAAACAAACCAGGAAATCTTAAAAACTTTTCAAGCTCAATTTGTCTGATTTTCTTTGGTTAGGTAAGGATGACGTTGTGCAATTAGACTCTTGAGGAAATGGGAGGCAGTGATTAAAGGAGGCCTTGTTCTGATTAGTTCTGGAGCAGAGGTCTAGCACTCCATGTATCAATCTAATCCAGGGATAATCACATTAAAGGTGCACTACGGTGGACTGCAGCCCGTCTACCAGGAGACACTCAGCTGCCGTGTTTCTGTTGCTCTCAGGGTTCAAGTTTCTTGGATTTTAATAACAGTGAGAAATTGTTTCATAACAAGAATTCAGAGCGGCAGTGAGGGAGTATTGTTCTCTGTAATTAGGCCTTACGAGATGACCGTGGCAGCTGTGAAACGCTCCCTTTGCCTCTCAGAAAGGTCGGCGTCACAGCTCCAAACACAGACAGTGAGGCCCTGTTTGCACGCTCTGAATGATTCGAATTATGAATGTAAAGATGGCTGCCATTCAAGCAGAGGGAATAGCCTATTCATTGATCTATAGCAAACAGCCTGAAGTGGTGCACAGTGAGCAGTAATGATTGACCTTATAATAATCTGGATCAAACCAAATGGTGGATAGTTTTGTTCCTCATATATACACATTTGTTTGTATTTGTTGTTTGCAATTTTACTCAAGCACATTTGACCTGAACATAAACGGTGACTCTCACACCTTTAATTTGAGGCTCTTTATATCGATGTGAGATGAACAGTTTTGCACTTTTTATGCACAGTCCTCCGGGAAGTAATTGGGGAAGTTAAACATTTATACATTTAAATCAATTAATTCCAATAAGAAGTGCATACACTGAAAAGGTTGACCCCATCTACTTCCTACCATGTGTGCCCATAACACAGGGCACAAAGGGAAAAGGCTGTTTGATGGCAAAATTTGTTTTTCTCTGTGGCCATTTTTTTTTAAGTGGCTAAAACATGTTTTTGTGGATGGCCCTGGTCCTGGCTGCTTCTGTAAACTCAAAGGGTCCGAATCTACTGCAGGTAATACACTGACTATGTCCAAGTACCTCACACAAACCCGTGTCAAATAATCCAAACTATCTCTTTAATATCAGGCTGAGCCGCTCACCACTCACATGAAAGCCTTTGAATGATCGTCTCTTGGCTTTTCCATATATCAGACCTAATGGTTTCTAACAGCATTTTAATGAATGTGTGGGTTGTCCAGGAAATGTTCTTCTCGGTTTACAGCTGTTTCTCTTGTACTGGATGTGAAGAGAAAAAAGCTGCAGTGTAACGAGTCAGTTAAACTGTGCATTGCTTCTCTGTCAAAGGATTTTCTATTTATGCCATATTTATTTCTATATGTTTGAGTTTTTTAAAGATGGCAGCGCCTCTAACAGAGCAGCAGAAAACAAGAGGATATACTGTGTGAGAGACAGGGCACTGATACACAACCTAGGTGCCTTGAAGAATCTGAGCGGTTTGTTAAGTGCATCACTTCTTGTGCAGTAGGCCTCACAACAGATCCAGTTAGACTCTGCTTCTCCAGAATAACAGAAGACGGGTCTTGTACCAGAGGTCAACGACCCTCCTCCTCTTCTTCAACTAAACAAACAATTTCCAACTCTCACTCCAACCAGGAATACGTTTATCTTTAAAGAGCTCCACCTTGAGAGATAAGCAGCAGAACTCAACAGACACACTCATTCATTCTGTGAATATCAGATGGTATATCAGATGCACTGGACAAAATGTTGTCTATGTTTTGTACCAGATTTCAGGGACAGGAAGCTTTGTGACAGAAATGTCTTCCTCCTTTTTTTTTCGACAGAATCTGTTGCCTCTTCCTCTGATTTTGGTTTATATTCTCTCCTAAGATAGAGATAATAACGAAATAAAAGGAATTTTAGCATGAAACTGAAATAAAATAAATTCATGATGTCTAATTAGTTCTTGAATATTCCTATGTATTTTTCTACAATTATTACCTGCTGATCTGGTGACCACTTCTGTTCATTTTGTCTGTTTCTTATTCTCATTTATTTTCTTCATATTCTGTAATTTATTAGTTAGGTGTGTTTTCACCCTTTCTTTTTGGAGTTGAGGGGAGGTCTGTGGCTTCTTCACCTCTCCTCTCACATCGGTTTTATTTCCATTGTTTGGTTTTATGCTGTTGTGTATTGTGAGCAAATGAAAAAAACTATTTCGCACCTGATCAGTCAGTAACAAGATCTTTTTGTCGCCCAAAATGCAAATGCTTTCCTCTTGAAGTTATTATTTTAAGTTTAAATTCATCTGAGGGTGTAAGAAGTTTGAAACTGGGGGCCGTCAGGGTGATCACAGAGTTCATTGCCCTTCCAGGTTTCATTACACCTGGACCTGCAGTGTGTCAGATACTGATTCCTAGCTTGAAGGCAGTGTCATTAAATGTTATCAGGTACTGAGCTGAGTGGGAAGTTCTCGCACCAGCCATGAACTACGTTATAAACCTTTATCACAGCTTGATAACATTATCGGAAGTGGCAGGAGTGTCCATTCATACCCATCATCCTCTTTGGGGTTATTGGAGACCAAAGCCGATCTAAACATTCATTAGTGGTTACTGAACTGAAATCAGAATAAACATCAATCTAAAATCTTATAGTGGTGAGAATAACACTTATTACTGATCCAAAATAACAGGCGGCCCAGTCTCCTGTCAGATCCCGCTTTGTGCTTTTGTAATTGTGGGTCACTCGGTGCAGACGAGGCTGCAGTTCAGGTGCCAGACTGGAGCTTTAGCTACAGTTTAATCCACTGCTGGAGTAAGTTGTAAGTCTCACTCACTTCACGGCAACAGCTCTGTTGTGCTTTTCCACTGGACTGTCAGCTGCAGAGCTGTAATCACCTTACACGGAGTATTAGACAGTGTCTGCTGTGTTCTGGATGATTCATACTGACACAGTGGTTTTAATACTGTTAGAGAAGAGGAAGCGGGTGTGGGGGATGTTCTACGCATTTAGCGATGAAAAGAAAATTTTATAATTTAAGATTCTTTTATATTTGGGGCGACCCAATGGCCGAGTGGTTAGGGCACATACCATACAGGCAAATTGAGCCCTGAGCAGCAGGTCCCTGGTTCGGCTCCTTTGGCTCCTTGGTTAAAAACCTGTTCACATTTCACATCACTTATGGACCACAGATCTCTGTGCTAATCATGTTGGCCTCCTTTTCTCTCTCCTTTCTCTCTTTCAGCCAGAAACTTCAATGTGCAGAAGTCAGAGGCCATGCTGCGAAAGGTAATAATGTTGGATTATCTGTTTTGTAGGATATAGTATAAAATGAAAGGCAGTACAAATCATGAACTGAATTGAAAGCGGAGGTAAAACCATAATGCCTCCTCTTTCAGTGACCAGTCTATACTGTGTGTGTGTGAGCGCAGTTACCTCCAGCACAGACTGTTCAGTCCATCAGCTCAGGAGTGGCTGCACATTAGAGAGGAGCAGTGTGATAACGTTGCGCTGTGGGGAAACTGAGTCATCACAGCAGCCTGAGGAGATAAGATAGAGGTAAAAGGGATTAAATGACTGCTTAAGATGACACAATAGGATTTACAGCCACCTAACTTAAAGCTGCATGAACTGATTTTTGTCCACTGGAGGGGGTGGACGAACACCACAACAAACTGACGGACACAAAGCCCGAACATACCGTCGACTTATCAACTTGTTTTGGTTAACCAGCTCAGTGCCACACAGCAATGGTCACATTCATTTAAACATGAGTAATGTTTTTACGTCCACCTCATGAAACGTCCAATATTCACTGTCCTTATGGCTCTGATTTGATCTCCACCAACTCCTGAGAAAAATATCTGGATCTTTAAGGTGGTGAATAAAATATTCACAGTTCCTCCTCATTACCTGCCCATTCTATGAGCCTCTCTCCTGCAGGCTTTAATTTTTGTCCATCATTGTATGATGCGTTTTCAAACAGTCTTATATGCTGGTTATGAGCAAGTTTCTATATGTCAGAAAAGCAAAAGCATCTTTGAGTACAAGGATAAGAACAAGCCGCTCCATAGATCCACATTAAAATTCAAAGATGTTGCTCTGAATTGACTTTCAATTCATTTCTGTAGGTTCACAGAAAAAGTATTAAAACAGGGTTGATGACATCACTCAGACTGACCCACAACAGGAAATGTGCCATAAAATCAAACAGTCAACAAGTAGATGAGGCTAAAAAAGAAACTTAAGGAAACATATGCAAAAATTCTAAATGCTGCACATGTGGCGGTCACAATGGTGAAGACGTTTTCTTCATTTGCTTGTGTTTTGTGTGTTTGCATGCATTTGCAGTGTGTTGAGCCCTCAGGGCCAACGCTTTTTATTCAGTTAACTGAGCCGCCTTTCAGCAATTTGGAATAGAGACAAAAAGACAGGACAGTGTTTACAGTGACTGTAACTTACTTGTTTGGTTTATCTTCTGTCAATTCTTAAATCTATTAATCAGGGTAAAAACAAACGTGTGAATTTATTTATCGAATTGGCCTGTGAGCCAGTCTGAAACATTTCTTTCCCTTTTGGTGCGTTTGTGATCGTAGGCATGTGTTCGCATGTATGTGTGTACTGTTGTGTATACACAGCGGTACACAACTGATCCCCTTCCTGCTGACAGAGCAGGTTTTACATCATCTTCCTCCTGTCTAAAACCTCCTAAGCCACTTAATTCACTACCTTGTGCTCGGGTGGATCTGCTGCTGTACAAGCGTCATCATACTTCTGTGTTCACCACAAACTCACGAATCCTTTCATGAATAGTTTTGCTGAATTTGACATGCACTCATCTTCTCTTGCAGCATTTGGAGTTCAGGAAACAGATGAAAGTAGACACAATCATCACTGAGTGGCGTCCACCAGAGGTAAAAAAATATATATAAACAGTCACTTAGTATAGGTTCAGTCTACTTAAGAGTAATTGTTAGGAATATTTTACTCAAATAAATCTATCCTCTTGACAAAACCCAGCAGGTGGCTGATTAACCAGTTGTTTGACATTAAAAATGGCTGCTGTTTGCAGGTGATAGAGAAGTATCTGTCAGGAGGGATGTGCGGCTTCGACCGCGAGGGCAGCCCCATCTGGTACGACGTGATCGGACCGGTGGACCCCAAAGGCCTCTTCCTGTCGGCCTCCAAACAAGACTTCATCAAGTCCAAGATCAGAGACTGTGAGATGCTGCAGAAGGAATGTAACCTCCAATCACAGAGGGTAAGAGCGGAGAGCACACAGATGGTGAGGACAGAGATCCAGCAGCCCAAACCCTCCCAGAAAGCTTATTACATTTTTAATTCATTTAAATTTTAAAGTATTTTTCAGTATTAAACCATAACCAGGAAATAGTATCATACAGAGCAATCCCTCTCTCTGGCTCTCTCTCTTTGTTCAGGCACGCTAGCGGCTAATGGATAGCTAGCTGTCTCTTGATCGGTCCATCCCTCTTTTTAAGCTTACTGATTAATAACTTTATTGATCCCCTGACTTTTTCTTTAGTGCCGTCATCCTGTCAGTAATGTTGTGTCTGTCTGATACTTTGGTTTAAACTTTGAAGAACTTCCTGAACAACTAATGAAATTCCCATCAGCCTCAGCTGCACTGTGTGTTTAGTGCTAATTAGCAAACATTAGCATGCATCCCTGCGTTTTCCCTAATGAAGTCAGATGTGACCTTAAAAAGTTTTTTGTTTTGTTTTTTTATTTTTGTCTGGGAGAAAAATTGCCTCAAATATATTGCCTGAATTTAAATTGAACTATTCTAAACTTAGCATTAACACATCAGTATCTGTAATGCTTTTGCAAAGAGGTGCAAAAACACTTGTCACACCTGTTCAGTATGTTTTAGTATGACTTCTCATTTTCAAATTTGTGATTATGTTAAATTGCTATTTATTTGTCAAGTTTATTTTTCTATATAAAATTACATTTAGCTGATTATCCCTTGTGGCTTCTTTTAGTGATATTGTATTGATCCTGTCTTCTTGTTTACATTGTTTTTGTTTTAAATCACTTTTTCTTCTGTCAGATGGATGTGATGAATTTATCACTTGGTTACATTACATTTATTTAGCAAACACTTTCATACAAAGGGACATGGATTCGGGGGAACCAAACTCGACCACCTGCACTAAAGCTGCTGGTATTTTTTTTTATCTTACAGGCTATTTTATAGTTTGACAGATTAAAATTCCCTGTCTTCCTCTCACTCTGTTCTCATCTAGCTGGGGAGGAATGTGGAGTCAATCACTATGATCTACGATGTTGAAGGTCTGGGTCTGAAACACTTATGGAAGCCTGCTATAGAAACATATGGAGAGGTATAGTGACACACACACACACACACACATAAACACACAGTGTAGACACACACCTCACAAAACTAAGACGTGAAGCAGACTAATGAGTTGGTCTGCATCTTAAAATCTGTTCCTGTGCGTCACCAGATCCTCCAGATGTTTGAAGACAACTACCCAGAGGGTTTGAAGAGACTGTTTGTTATTAAAGGTACATTTTCCTTCCCCCATAAATGCTTGTTTTCTGTCATCCCGTCCTGCTTTTTCAAAGACAGAGTTTCGACTGTTGCTGGTTTACGTTTGGTCAACACCTTTACTTATTTTTTTCTCCTGTAGCCCCCAAACTCTTTCCTGTGGCTTACAACCTCGTCAAGCACTTCCTGAGCGAGAACACAAGACAAAAGATCTACATTCTTGGGGGTGAGACGTGCTTTCGTATCATCGCGTCTTATTTTAGAGTACATTTCCTCCAAATACCCGGTTCTGACGAATATGAATGCGTGCTGTTTGCTCCTGTTTTGACAGCTAACTGGCAGGAGGTTTTACTGAAGTACATCGATGCAGAGGAGCTGCCGGTGATATACGGGGGCAAACTGACGGATCCTGACGGAGATCCTCGCTGTCGGACCAAGGTGAGTCAGTGATTCAGCGTCCTGCGCGCCTATGGGTGCTGTTTGTTTGGTGCAAAAGAGGGCTGACAGTTTGGAGGAGACCGGTATCCATGAGGAAACAGTCCCTGAGATATAGTGTAAGAGACCTGAAAGAACTTGTTTATGAAGTAAGATATTTAATACAGTCATGTTAAATTAATAATAATCGACCACTGAGTGTTGATTATGTCAAATCTTGTTCAATATCTTGTTGAATTCTGTTTTTCAAAAAGTTTTCATAGTGTCCTTGTGAAGCCTTGCACCAGTGGTTTTATTATCTTTAGCTGTTACATCAATTTTCAGCATGTGAGAAATGACTGTAGGTGCACAAGAGAATAAATATTTGACGTCCTTAATCATAGACACTGAAATCCTGATTAACTGTAAAATCTGACCTGAAGCTGATCCAGATTTCAGCTTTTTAACTCTGTCCACATGACATTACATTATTTACTATACTTAGCTTTATTGAGTCAACAGAGCTCCACCTGGATGGAGATGTCTCAGGTGCAGTAAGATGTATGCTCCCTAAGTGATATTTAGTCCTAAAATTATTTAAAGGAAAAGCAAAATTGAGCACCAAAGTAATAATTTAAGTATATTCAAACGTATATTTACCAAATCCATCTGTTTATTCCTTTTTATGACATTGCTCAAATTTTTGTAAATATCAAATTGTACTTATTATATTATATCTATATATCTATATATATTATAATGCATTTTTTTTCTTGTACTGTCCACTTTGCTGCTGTGACACTGCAAAATGTGTAGGACTAATAAAGGACTATCTTATCTTATCTTATCTTATCTTATCTTATCTTATCTTATCTTATCTTATCTTATCTTATCTTATCTTATCTTATCTTATCTTACCTTACCTTATCTTGTCTAGAGTAATGATTGCTCTACAGACTGTAGATTAGCTGTTTTGAATGATATGAGGCAACAACAAGTGTTTCATGTTTAACAGTCCTGCACTGGACACAAGTCTGGTCTGAACCAAAACTGATCAGCCCTCCTATAGAGTTTAAAAAAAAAAAAAAAGTAATCAGACCTATAACTCAGAGCTGAAATAGTCGACTGTCCACTTGCTTTGCAGTAGTTTCTTATATGTTGACTCCTGCCCTGTAGTTTTCCTTCACTGGCTCGTATCCTGTGTTCAGTTTGGCAGCTTGCAGCTTTGCTTTAGAGAGAGAGGCGCTGGCTTATACGCACACTGTGCATTTCAAATGTTGTGGATTCACATTTGACTTGCAAACTATGTTTTATGTGAGTTTCCATCCCACCAGTTTTGCCTGTCACATCCATCCTGACTGCAAACAGAGGGCTGTTTTCTATAACACTGGACCATAAAATGTTGCCGACTTGAGGGACTAGATGCGTGAGGTGATCCTGTTACACGTGAATGAGCCGGTTTGATCACAGTGGGTCATTGACAATGGAAGGACTATTCTGGACAGGCTGTCTGTGGCAGAACAAATCAATACAGCTGTACACAGCTTTTTTCTGCTGTACATTTACCATATAACAAGGAAACGATGCAAAAAGGATGTCTTTTTTTTTTTTGCACTGTGAATGATAAACAGGTGATGACAGAGGATATCTTCCTGTTTTTGCAGACAATCCACATTAACATACAGTAACTGCAACTCTGCCCCGCTGCATAGAGAGAACAAAAGGCCTCGGCACAAGAGATGCTGTCGTAGTTTTGAGCATCTAGAGCAGAAAACAGCAGCTTGAGTAGTTCTGCGCTAATAGATAATACTCTAGATGAGTAAACTGACGTGTGTACTTCACTGTTTCTGTAGATAAATAATTGGGCCAAGGACTGATGAGCAACAGAAGGGGAGAAATTCATTTTCGGCCACATTCAGGATTCAAGGAAACTGTGATGCACAGCCTCAAAGTGTTTTCTTTTTTTCTACCTTTTTTTTTAAATTTATTAATTAACTTTTTTTTTTAGTTAGCTAGCTGTGTGTCGTTGACATTGTACTGTATTGTTTTGGTTAGATTGTAGGAACTTTTCACTTTCTTGCCGAGAGTTGAAGGAGGAGATTGATGCAACTCTCATGACTAAGCAGGAAATATGAAGCTAAAACCAGGAGACAACTTCACTTAGTTACTGCACTCAGACAAGAAATAGTCCAGCACATAAATTTTTGTAAAACCTCAATGAATAATTTTTACACTTGTTTTTTTTGTACAGATTAAACAAACAGGACATAACGTGCTAAATATTGATCTTCAAAGGAGCTGGTGGGCATTATTTGTTACCATACGACAGAGCCAGGCTAGCTGTTACCCCCTGTTTCCAGTCTTAGTGCTAAGCTAAGCTAGCCTGCTGCTTGTTGTCAATCTTACTTTCTAACTCTCCACCAGAAGAAGAATTAAACATCATTTACGGGCCTGAGAGAAACGATTTATTTGCAAATCACAGGAAACATTTTTTTGGAGTTGTTAATGTCTGTCCGATTTAAGTTGCAGGGATCTGTGCAGCAGGAAAGAACTTTTGAGCCTTATGTATCTTGTATATGAGGTCTTTCCTCACACTTTTACTTAATAATTAATGTCAAGATACAGAAATCAGGAGATGCCTGATGAAGTGTTGCTCTCTAATGGAATATATAGTTTGATAATGTGTGTTTTTTTCTTTTAGTAATGCCTTTCTGTCTGTATCTTTTCCTTCTGTTGGTGGAAGTTTCCAAATAACGACTGATAAGTTTGAAAGGGCGTTTTTGTAATATTTTTAGAGAAGTGGTTTCAGAAGAGGCTGACTTCCCTCATTATAATGCTCACCTCCCAGAAACAACAACAACGCAGGTCGGAAAACTTTCCGAGGCTTCCAAAACACTACTGAACTTTCTGTTGAACTATTTAAAGTTTTCAAAAGGGACACAAGATGAGAGTTGTGTTAGTATAAACTCTGTCTGATAGGTTTGATTCTATGTGAATAAACAGGAGAGTGGAAAAGAGCCCTTGCTGTTTTTTGTTTTAATGTTTAATAAGACAGTTTTGTGAAAACGTATAAATGTTCATAGATCTATAATGGCACAGAATCACAGTAAGTGAAACTTTTGTCTTTCCTCCCCCGTTTCCTCCCCCTTCAGCCACTCACATTTCATTTATCAGGTGTCTGACACCTGTATTTTGGCCCTTTTTTTTTTTTGGTCTCTGTTGCAGATAAATCACGTCGGCCCAGTTCCCTCCTCCTACTATGTGCGGGACCACGTTATGGTGGACTACGAGCAGTGCATGACCGTCAGTCGAGGATCCTCCCAACAGCTGGACTATGAGATCTTGTTCCCAGGCTGCGTCCTCAGGTCAGTGGTAGCAATGGTGTTAAAAAGTTATTTAAGTCATGCTGGTGCTAAAACAGCTCTTTTATTAACTGATTAGTTGATTGGCCAAAAAGCAACTTCATCATAATGTTATAAAATGTTTATATTATGGGTGTTTTATAAAGGTTATTAAAATGAAATCTCAGGCGACAAGATAAATATATATATAATATATATATAATAAATCAAATCCACAAAAAGACTTTAGGCCATTGTTTCCTGTCCTGTCAGGTGGCAGTTTGCCAGTGAGGGGGCAGACATCGGCTTTGGGGTGTTTGTGAAGGCTAAAAAGGGTGAATGGAAGAAGGCGGCTCAGATGCAGGAAGTTGTGCCCAGCCAGCGCTACAACGCCCACTTAGTGCCTGAAGACGGATCACTGACCTGTGAACGCCCCGGAGTCTGTGAGTCTGCTGCTCAGTCGGCCTGAGTGAGGAGAATTGTTAAAGATTGACGGTGTAAATAATCCATTCTGTTTGTCCTCCATAGATGTTCTCAGATTTGATAACACATACAGCATCTTCCAGGCCAAGAGAATCAGCTTTACTGTTGAGGTGCTGCTCCCAGACCGCTTACAGCCCCCACAGACCAACGGAGGGTCCAGCAACCACATGCAAGCTGAGGGCAACAGCCAGTCATGAGCTTCCATGTTGTCACAGTAATGTTTAGCTGCGAGTAAGCACAGCCTGAGATACTTGATTTGACCGAGAAAACGCAACATGCTGCCAATACATACAAATAAATAATATATCTAAATGTTTAATGACCTAATTTATGTGATGTTCATTTAGAAACATCTCCTCACAGACTCCCCACTGAAAAACATCTGTGAAACACACTGATCTCCAAAACATAGATTCATGTTTTACTTACCTTTGCCAGGAGACACGAGACATGAGAGACACTGGACACAGCTGGTCAGCTGGTAATAATCCTCCTACAGAGCAAAGGGATGACAAGCAGGTTAGCTGACAGTACAGGAGCAAACTGAATGCTGTCAGGGTTTGTTATTAGCGAATGAATCCATGTTGTTTGGAGGCTTATTAACAAGTGAGCTGATTAACTTCCCTGCTAAATTCAAGTAGTGTTATTCTCCAGATAGACTCCTATGGAAAAAGGCCACCAACTGAATCATATTGGTATCACCATAAATAAATATGGAGTGAAGTGTAAGACAAGCCACACCTACCGTATAACATGCAGCACAAGAATTAAGGAGTTTTAGTTTTAGATGTACAAAGGACAAAACATTTGAACATTTCCTCTGTTTTTTTTTCTGTGTATTTGATGTTGGATCTTTCGTGACAACAGAAGAGCAGTACAATTTATTTAGATGGTAACAGAATCCTAAGAAGACACACAGTATCTGCGATGAAAGGTCCCAGGGCAAATACTGCGAGTAAAGGAATTAGTGAAGATGTTTGGCTTTTACAGCCAATAAGGTTTTGTCTTGTTATGAACTTGTGTCGCCTGTGACATCATTGCCATTTATATGTCAACATCTACTATACTCGTTTTTCTCCCTTCATGTTGTTGCAGAATTATTGACAATAGATTTGCCACACTGAACATCAAGTCATAAAGGAATCATATGTAACGAGGTCACTGGCTCATTGGTTGTACCTCTGATGAGCACGTGAAGGCAAATATTTATTTTCTAATTTCTAATTTATTTCCAGAAAATTGATTAAAACAATATACAAACTATTTAAATATTAAAGCTTATGTGAGATTTTATCAAGTTATCACTGATTGTTTAACTGATTGTTTAAAAAATATGCAGTATTCCTACATTTTATTCATGTCAAGTCATTTACAGTGGATGTGAATGAGAATATTGTATGTTACTCTCACTAGACAGTAACTGAATGTAGATGGATGAACTTTTCACATTCATATATATATATATTGTAACTGTACTGAGAGCCCCCCCCAACAACCTGTCAAAATAAAAATCAAAAAGATCAATGATATAATAAAATAATTGCACTTAAAGTGAATGTAAGTGGCAGATCTTCAGTTTCTAAACACTGGAAGAGGCAAGTCGTGCTCACACTGTGTGGACTGTATGAAAACTGTGTTGATAATGAACTTTTCTCTTATGATGAAGTTTTGCAACAATTGTAAAGAAATAAAATCAATATTAGACAAACTTTAAAATGGCAGTTGAATGTGTTTTCCCCTCAAATTTGGCTTTGATCACTGTCAGAGTTGCTCTCACCCTGACAAACCAACACGAATCTGCTCCCCTGGTGATATGTAACTGATTATTTTCCTAATGCCAGAAAGTTCTTCCAGACAGCGAACACTCTGCAAAAGCTTGTGGGTCTGGACTTATTGGATGAGAAGAAAAGCTGCCAGTTAAAGAAACACATAACTACAGTAAGACAATACTTAAAGATGTCTAAAGGCAAACGATTGAAGAAAATGAAAGTCTCGAAGTAACAAAAATATGATCATGCAACACTGGGTGTTTCCTCTCTGCTGTGTACTGTCCTGTCTCTCTTCTTCTCCTATGCAGGTCTTGAGGGTGGCCTCTTGAAACATTAATGGCGGTAGAAATGCACAGAAGAGGGCATTAGTGTCAGAGGTCCGGGCTCGCTTCTCTCAGCTCAGCAACATGGATGCACCGACTAAGTTCTTCTTTAGCCCGGAGAGGACGGTGGCCCGGAAGAAGCAGATGGTGTGTCTCCGCCTGCCTGATGAGAGGCTGACTTCTGACCAGGCAGAGATTACGATGCATGCAGTGGCCTTCTACACTGACCTGTTCGGAGCTGAGAGTTGTGATGCGGACGCTGCTGCTGAGCTGTTGCAGGATCTTCCACAGCTGAGTCCGGAGGAGCGCCACACCCTGAGCTCAGAAATCTGTGTCGAGGTCCAATGCTGTGTCCCAAACGGCCTCAGGAAAGGCTCCAGGCATGGATGGCTTACCTGCGGATTTTTTTTAAACACTCCTGGAGTGAGCTGGGGCTGGACTAAAGGTTTTTATTGACCTGTTGATTTGGGCGGAACAGTCCATGCTGTCCATGCAGACAGGTCCATGCTGGACAATTTGTTTTTAATGAGGGATGTTTTTGACATATGTAATCTGTACAATCTTGATGTGGGTGTAGTTTCCATAGATCAGGAGAAGGCGTTTGATCGTGTTGACCACTCTTTTTTGTTTGCCACACTGCAGGCCTTTGGCGTTGGGGAGCACTTCCTGTCCTGGGTGAGGTTACTGTACAGTGGTGCGTGTTGTGTGCTGAAGGTGGGGAGAGGTCCTTAGTTGTCCTGTACAGTCGGTGGGGGGGGGGGGGGGGGGGGGGGATGACCAACATTCAGGTCGTCCCGAGTGCTGCAGAGGTTTGTAGATGAGGTGAGGCAGTCTCTGTCTGCCTCCACTGAGGGCTTTTGTTTGGGGAACCGGGTGCTGGTGCCTGAACAGTGGTGTGACGGCCACGAGGTCGTGTTCCCCTCCCTCATCATCAGTCCTGCTGTGGGAGAGTGGAGAGAGAACAGTGGCCTGCTTCTCTCCCTGAAGACTCCAACTTTGGGAAAATTCATCTCCTGTGGGAAGAAACAACTGTATCACAGCTGTATAAAGGTCCTGAACCTTGGCTCTCTAGCTGGACTCTGGGAGACAAAATGGACCGAGGTGTTTGATGCAGACTCTTCCTCTAAAGGCTGCTGGCGGCTCCTGTATAAGCCTCCTGTTGAAAAACGGATGGCTGACCTCCAGTGGAGGATCATACACGGAGCTATAGCTACAAACAGATACAGAACTCACCTGGACCCCAGCACTGGGGAGGGCTGTCCTTTTTGTAGACAGACAGAAACTGTGGAACACCTGGTGATTTCCTGTCCTCCTGTCTGATTTATTTAGGCTACTGCACGGGTGGGTGGAGGCATTAAGGGAGGTTTTTTCGTTTTCTTTTTTTGTCTTTGGCCCAAGTTACACTGTTAAAAAGAAAGACACTGGTTCTTATCAACTTTTTGTTGAGAGGGGGGAACCGGGTCTTTGCGAGGGAGTCTTTGTCAAACAGGTTGGCGAGGTTAAGCCACCGCGCTCGTTCCTGTAAGACCATGGTTCCCAGTACTTTCCCCGTGGCCTGGACCGCGAGGCATAAGTCAGAGATGACCGGTATTTCCTGCATTGAAGCTGGGTCCTGGGTTCTCTCGTACTCATCACATATAAAACGAGCTTGTGAGAGGCAGCGGCAGTCCCCTGCACCCGCCTGCCGGTCGGCCCTCCCACCGGCTCATGCCAAGGAGCTCTGCCCCACGGTGTGTGTAGTGACCACTTTCCTGGCCAGGACGGAGCCAACAGGCACGCCTCGGGTCAGGAAATTCCTGAAGTTCCTGAAAGAGGAAGAGGAGTCCAGACTGGCAGCTCTGAGGGAGGAAGAGGAGCAGAAGGGGAAGACTATCAGCAGAGAGATGAAGATGATTCAGGAGCAGATCTCCTCTCTGTCAGACAGTATCTCTGCTGTTGAAGAAGACCTGCAGAAACACAACGTGCCGTTCCTCAGCAGTTATAAACCCACTCAGACCAGAGCCAGAGCCCAGTGCTCACTGTCAGATCCACAGCTGCTCTCAGGAGCTCTGACAGATGTGGCCAAACACCTGGGCAACCTGAAGGGAGAGCGATATGCTTCACCAAAATATGGATTCTGGTGTTTATTACATCGCAGTGGAAAATACACTGATGCTGTTGGTGAGACTGTCACAGTGAAGAAGAGTCTCCAGAGGATCAGAGTCCAGCTTGACTATGACAGGGGGGAGGTGTCCTTCTACGACCCTGAAGACATGACTCCCATCTTCACTCACAGAGACACTTTCACTGAGAAACTCTTCCCATTTTTTGAAATTGGAAAGTCTGGTGACGCCAAAACCTCTGATATCAAACTGTGTCACTCTGAGATTTCTCTGTGATGTTCAGGGATGTTAGTTTTTCTCTCATGATGGTTTGAGGTTTATTACACTCTAAACTCATCATCTCACTTTACAGCCAACCTGCTTCTACACCTGCTCACCTGTCATTTAGTCTTTAACCTCGCCAACCTGTCTGAAAAAGACTCCCTCTCAAAGTCCCGGTCCCCCCCTCTCCTGTGCAGCGGAATACCGGTCATCTCTGACTTATGCCTCCGTGTTCAACGTTCAGGCTGCTTCTCAGGTGCCGCCTTTCAAAATCCCTAAACGGCCAAAATTAAAATTAAAATCAAATTAAAATAAAATAAAATGAAATGAAATGAAATGAAATGAAATTAAAATTAAAATTAAAATTAAATATAATGTCTGTGATTGTTTGGTGCCCACACCGATTATTCCCCCCTCCCAAACGAAAAGCTACGGAGTTTTCCGGGAACCAGCGATCACACACGCCCAGGACTGACCACTTGAGGACACACAGCAAAATCTCCGACAGTAAGGTGAACAGCAAACACAACAATAAAACCATGATTCGACCACCAGAGTGTCACTAATGTCCCCAAGGGATATTCACAAGGCGGGCAGAGCGCCTTGACCTGAACCGATGGGTTTCATTCCGTTGCTGACCGGAGGGCGGAGTAGCGGGCCGACCCGCGGGCTGCAGCTGCCTCTCAGATGCCCGTTCTGGCTCCCGATTCCTCCCTCTGCTCGTCTTCTTGTGCATCTGTCCGTGCACTTCCTAGACCATATGTTTCAAACTCAAGCCATTTTATGTGGCCCGCGAGAGTTTAAAAGGTCTGATTATCTTATAATAAATAAGTCAAAAGGGTGCATTGACCATAGACTACATTTCCCATAATGCATGCCGATCATGTTACCCGTGAAGTGACGGCATCCCGCCACTAGATTGCAGTGTTTCCACATCAGTGCCATTTTCCGAATCAAGAAATACAAACAATGATCCCAAAATGTCCAGGAAGAGAAAAATTGATGCAGATGGAAGGCTGTTTCAAGAAAGACGGGAAGGCGAATATATGTTTGTGCTTCAAGGAGAAAACCCGGTATGTCTTTTGTGTTATGAGGCAGTGGCGGTTGTCAAAGAGTACAATCTACGTCGGCATTTTGACACCAAACACGGAGCTAAGTATGCCAAAGTGAGCCTTCAAGAAAAACAACAAATGGTGCAAGAATTAAAAGGCAAATTGCGATCGCAGCAGGATGTGTTCAAGAGAGCCACAACCAAAAACAATGCGGCAGTGAAAGCTAGCTTTATTGTGGCTGAAGAAATTGCCCGCGCTGCAAAGTCTTTTTCAGAGGGTGCATTTTTGAAGCAGTGCATGCTGAAGGTCTGTGAGCAGGTGTCTCCCGACCAGATACAGACTTTTAAAAAAATGTCAGTTTATCAAGAAACACCATTGTGGACCGAGTTAAGGAACTAGCAGGAAACCTGGCAACACAGCTGGACGAAGAGACACGCAGCTACATAGCTTTTGCATTAGCTCTTGATGAAAGCACAGACAACACGGATACAGCGCAGCTATCCATTTCTATTAGAGGCGTCAAGTCGGACCTTTCTGTCTCTGAGGAGCTGTTGGATGTAGCTGCCATGCATGGGACCACAACAGGACGGGACATTTTTGATGCGGTGGAGAAGTCCGTAAGTAAAAATGCATTGCTCTGGGAAAAGTTGGTGGGATTAACTACAGATGGTGCACCTGCAATGTGTGGAGGAAAAGCGGGCTTTGTTGGACTAATGAAGGAGAAAATGCAAAAAAGTAACTGTCACACGCCTCTGATAACGTATCATTGCATTATCCATCAAGAAGCTTTGTGTGGGAAGGTGCTGGGGATGAATGATATAGTGACCACAGTCATGAAAACAGTGAACTTCATTCGGGCCCGTGGCCTAAATCATCTTTAGTTCCAGCTGTTTTTGCAGGAGATGGGCTCGGAGCACGGCGACGTGCCGTACCATACAGAAGTACGGTGGCTGAGTAGGAGCAAAGTCCTCAAACGATTTTTGAGCTTAGGGAAGATATTGCTCTTTTCATGCAGAGTAAAGGAAAACCCTTGTCTGAACTGTCAGATCCAAACGGACTGTGTGACTTTGCTATGTTGTGTGACATAACTGAGCATCTCGCCCAACTGAATCAGAAGCTGCAGGGACGCAAACAAGTCATCACGCAGATGTCCGACATGATCACGGCTTTCCAGCGTAAACTTGATCTATGGATGTACCAAGTGAAACAGGACAATCTTGCCCACTTTCCTGTTTGTCAGAGCATCTCAGCCGCATTTCCTGGTACTTTTTCATGTACTTAGCTAGCTACCAAACTGAGCCGGTTAATGAATGAGTTTGATCGGCGCTTCTCTGACAGCACTCAGGCTTTGCCATCTTTGCCAATCCTTTCACCACCGACGTCTGCACTGCACCCCAACATCTTCAGATGGAGTTAATAGAGCTTCAAAGCGATAGTGGCCTGAGAGCAAAGTTCCAGGATGCTGCAATCCAGGACTTTTACCGTCAACTGCCCCCTGGTTTGATGCCACAGCTTCGACTTCACGCTGCCCGTGTCCTGTCTATGTTTGGGAGCACCTATCTGTGCGAGCAGATGTTTTCAATCATGAATCTAAACAAGACCAAGCACAGATCACGCATCACTGATGACAACCTCCATGCTGTTCTACGGATTGCCTCAGCACAAGACCTAAAACCAGACATTGAGACACTGGCCATGGAAAAAAAGGTGTCAGATATCTGGTCGGAAAACATATAGGTAAGCATTTTTATAAACCTAATTAAAATATAATAAAATGTATTTCAACCAAGAACAAGAATAATTAAACTGTGTGCAATTTAATGATTGTGCTTGCATTTTGCTTTGTGTTTGTTATTTTCAGAACATGATCAATGGATGAGGATGGTGGAGAGGGGATTCATGTGGTGTGTTAAAGGACAGGCAGCATCTCCTCATCAACTTCACCTTAAAACTTGACCAATATAGTTGTGAACTGAGACAACCCTTGTGTTGTTATTGTGAGTTTATTACATATACTACGTTATATGTGTAGCAATGTATTTAGTGTTTGCAGGTTTATGTGTTTATGCAGACAAATGTTCACTGTAATCAAACTGTCTCTCATTAGTTGGATGTATCCCCTTGCAAGGCTGTGTGCAGCAATTTGTTTGTGTAAAATGCTACACCTGTCACACATGTTCTTAGCAGCTCACAATTGTTGGTTGGACCGTTATTCTGCCCCCCCTCAACTATGACAAAGTTAATGTCATAACTTGTTATTTATCCTTATTCACTTGGATAGTTTGATCGTTGATTGATGGAGTAATGTGGGTTTCATAAGCTGACAAATTAAAAGGATTTATGTTATAACAGAGCAACAAGCAAACATTTCTTTTTACATTTATGCAAATATATATGTAATATTTGTAAGTTGAATAATAAAAATCCAGAGTTATTTAACATTAAGGAGTAGCTGCATTTATTTTACATTACATTTAGTTACATTTAGCTGCATTTATCCTGCCTCAAAGTTACATCTGGCCCTTTGAGGGCAACCATTATGCTGATGTGGCCCTCGGTGAAAATGAGTTTGACACCCCTGAAGGTTCAGTGTTGGGATTCTTTTTTTTAACCTAATCTTTATTTACAATATTCCACTGAAGTGACCTAAAACATACAGTATAAGCATTTGTGATTGAATATCATACAGGTTGTATACTGTGTCTACTACTTCTAACACTGGAGTGAAGCTAAGGTACACTAATACTAATACTAATACTCTCCATTATTTTTACTTCACCAGTGATGTAGCTGCTTTACATTGGTGCTCACCTTCAATTTGTACGCGGATGTACAAGCTTGATTTTGTAACATCACAACTAGTTTGGGAAGCAACTGTGGCAAAGTGTTGAAGTATTTTGTGGAAAAACCACATCAGACTCATATTATTATTCAGAGCAGAGTGTTTCTTTTAAAAATATATCTTCAAACATTTCATCTCTGGAGGGGATCTTTATTTTAATCATACAAATGTGCTTCACGTGGATGCATTTTCTCTTTCATAATCAGGATTTATGATGAAGTTCTGCAGGTTTAAACATTGCTGGTCTGGTTAAGGATGATGGACCCAGTGAACAGTGATCGAGAGGTTTTTGATGGAGAGTTGTGGAGAAAATCATTAATAATTAGAATAATAGAATTGAAAGTAATACTGAACAGAATAGGGAAACGACAAATGTTTCTTTATATTCTTAGAACCCATTGTTTTTTAAACCGAATTTGCAACCATTTGCATATGTAAATGTAAAAAGCTTATAACAGAAGAACTGTACGGCCAAAATGCATTTATGAGATCTCATTTGAAAGGTAACATATTCTAGTTTCTGAAAATGTGCTTGTTTTGCATGTGACTACAACCCAACCTAAATTACATCAGCTCATGCCTGGTATTTGTTTTTAGTATTTTTCAGTCCTCGCCTCTAAAAAAAAAATCATATTACATAACTACGAACAGGATATACTTGATACAAGAACCTGGGGTGGAGTCAGACATTGTAAACATTCGGGGCTTAGCCCCAACTTAAGTCGATATTCAGGGGACATGCTCCCCTGGGGAATTTTTTCCCCATTCACAGCAGCTACGTGCACTATTTACTTCATCAGGCCATTTGTGCATCATTTAGGAAAAACATGAAAGTTGCCCAGGAAAAAAAAAATCATCGTAAGCCTGCGTCATATTTTGAATCTAATTGTTCTCTGTCTCCATCATTCTGAAACCCCAACACAACAGATTTTTGACAATGATTAAGTTTCACTACTGTCACATAAAAAGAGGCAAAAATCATCTGATGTGACTATTTTGAATTTACATGACATAGGTGGGGAATGAATCTGGCATAAACAGCATCACTAATCTTGACACCTATTTTTGTTACACTATGCTAGAGTAGAGTTCACAGATTTAATGTTGAGATGACAAACATTTAGATCCAGACCATAATAATACGTGCTGCTCTAACTGAGCAGTCATGGATTCACAACGAGGCCAAGTGAATGTCTTCACAACTCTGAACTGAATATGAGGCCAACAGAAGAACATTTACTCTAATGATATTAAATTTCTTTAAAGAATAGCATCATAGTATTAACAACATGGACATGTACTGTAATATTATCGTACAGTATTTTATTCGATCTACTCCGGATCACTCTGTTTTCATTCCCTCCTCTTTTCTTCTTCTTTCACTCTCTCAGCTCCACTCATCCATCCCTGGAAATGTCCTGCTGACTGCTTCTGCCACTTTGCTCATATTCATCAAGTCAAGTCCAGTATAATCCTAGAACACAATAAAAATTACATTGCTACCATGGAATCACGTTTTCATTTTCAGCTTTACATGATTATCTTAATAGTCCCCAATAGGCTTCTATAATGACTTTAATATTTATAATTTAAGCCTGTTATTTTTCCAGATGCTTTGAGGATGGAACACTATATCATAATCCTGGATTGTGCATTTAAAGGAGAATCCAACCCTTTTTAGGAATTCTGATATTTAATCAATATTTTACTTGAAATCACATCTGTTGATTCTTCACGAAGTCAGTGCCCCTTGTGTTAATCTGTGGATTCTCTCTGATTTCTAGCTTTAGGACAGATAATTCAGACTAAACTGTCCTTGGACCCAGCAGTAACACATGTGACATTCAAGCTTTTCATTGAGTCAAAATTGCTTTCAAATTAATGAACTGTATGTTAATGAACGTTGTGATTAGTAACTTGACTTCATGCACAGCTGCTGTTGGACTTATACCTGCAATTTACCTTCACTTACAGCTGTTTATTGATTTTTGCTGATGCTTGTGGACTTCATGCTGGTTTACTCTGTGCCCATGAGAATGGTGTTGTGTAAATGTGTCTTTTAATAAAACAGCATGTTATCTAACCTGATTCCATCCTGCATCTAAGGGAAGGGCTGGCATGGGGAAAATAGCAGGAAATTAACAAACGCCGTTCAGGCCCACTTCCAGAACAGTAAGTTATGGGAAACCATAATTGTAGTTTATATTCTAAGCATACATTTATAGTAATTACTGTAAAAGTATGGAGTTATTCTGTGCCTCATTCCTGAGTGAACAGTGGGACTTTTCGTGCACAGACAAATACATTTTGCGAACACAGAAATTATATTTTGAAGAAAAAATATAGTAAAAATAATACCGTAACCTGACCAAACTAAAATCTATTCTGTGCTCAGTAAATCTATTTATCAGTTTGCTTTGTGTCACTCAGTTTTACTCAATTTTCTGAGAAGCTTCTAGGCCAAAAACTGGATACTTGCACATACAAATATACTGGTACTAAGCTCTTGCACATACACGCATACTGTCAGGCTTATACTGTGCATGTATACATACAGTTATGCATGTGTAGGGCAGTAGCCTAAATGGCCAATGGGTGTCCCCAGGTGAATCCCGGTGTCATGCCAAAAAAGTGACTGCCTGCCAAAAAGTGATTTCCGTCTGCGGGAGCGCGCGCAGCCTGTTAAAGCTGAAAAGCACAGTTTCTGTGCCTCTACAGCTGCTTTCATCTGGATCAAACAGCCATTACGAACAAATACACTAACTCTATGTCCGAGCTAATAGTGATGTTATGTATGTGTGAGACGATAGCAATTATTTCAACAGAATTTGCAGCCATAAACGTGTTTGCTGTTAATAGTGTAATCAGGCATGATATTAACGTGATTACAGTCAATAATGTTATTTTCATATTTGTGTGTTTGTTATATCTGATATCCTTGTTACTGTAATTAACATGATGTATGTCTGACTTATGTATGCAATAAAGACATTTGGGACTGAAAGGGTTTTCTGCCTCAAAATGACTTCAAATCACTCACCACAATTATGATTTGAAGATTATATCATAACCAGTACTCTTTACCTTTTGAAAACTCTGTAAAGGGCCAGTGCAACACGTACAATGCAGTTTTTACTTGCCAAAAATTGATTCCTGCTCCCAATTTGATACTGAAAGGGTTTTTCTGCCACAAAATGACTTCATATCACTCATCAGAGTTCTATTTAGAAGATTATACTGTAGCGTACATACCTGGCCTGGCATCAGTCACAAGCCATTAAGGAAGTTCATTGTAAGGACATGCAGAGTTACGGACCCACAATTGACACTTTGCGACTCTTCCCACCATCAAACTATCAAATTTATAGGAAACAGAGACAAAGGACCCCTCTTCCACAAACAGACCATGCTTTTAGCATGTCCAAGGGTCAGCTCCAGAGGATTAACCAATGGACACCAGACAACTGGAGAATATAGACAAAATATCTGATTATCACTAAGGTGTGAATCCTGGCCTGTCTGTGCCATGCATGAACACACACACCAACCTCCCTTCCTCTGTCCCTCTCTGGATAAGAGTCATAAACTACGACCCACATTCCAATCCTGGGTAGTGACCAGCAGAGCTCTCTTCACAGACATAGATCTCAGGAAGAATGTAAAATTAAATATCTAGCTGTTCTGTAACTCATGAGATGTTCCTATGTAACAGTTTAATCCCAAACTTCTATCCCATAGAATGTTTGAAAGGTAACATGTAGATCTTAAGACAATGTCCTTCATGTGACCATACTGTCAGCATCCTTCACACGAGGTAACACACACTACATGACATCCAGCATGTCCATATTATTATTATTACAGTCAAAGAACTGCTGTGTAATCCACATTTATAGACTATTAGCTTTGGGAAATGTTTATATTGTTGTTTGATCAATTAAACACTTGTATCATGATTAATTCCAGGTTTGAAGGATGTAATATGAAATCAGCACTTCTATTACTCCTCTCTGCCATTATTAGCGCAAGTAGTTTTATATGTTATTTCACTTAATGTTTTGTGGTCATGGTGGAAGACAGATGTGCGAGTTTATAAGTAAACTCTAGAATTAAATTATTCCAAAGTTCAGTGGAAAATTATTCTCTTCTGCAAGTGGAAACACAGGAGAAGATGAGTGACGCCAGCCCCCAGGGGATAAAACAGTCGTGATCAATTCACACATTGGTCAGATGTCAGTTCAGAAAAGTCAGAGAAACCCAGATGACAAGAAGATGTGAGAAACGAAGCTAAAACCTAGAGGCTGAAAAGCTGAAGCTAGAAAATTATGCAGAAACTAGAAGCTGAGATCTTTGCTCAAAGCTCAGAGTCCCAGCTCAAAGCCCGGCTCTGTCATTTTTGTCGACATGCGCGATCTTTTATTTTTATAAGCCAAGTCAAGACCAACTGAACCAAAATAACAGAAGTGCCTCAGAGTAATTTTGTAACTTTTAATCATCATCAAGTTTTCCTTTTTTAAGATTTTGACAACTTTAGAGTCATCTGGTCAACACCAGTCTCCTCTAAAGTTATCCAGCCAAAGTAAAGAGCATTAGAGTTTATTTTGCATCAACCCGCAAGAGACACCAGCAGAGACACCTCTGCACGACCGCCTGCGTGACGCTCATGAAATGTAGGTCACATTTTATGTAATTTTATTTGCTTTATTTTGAAAATATTATTTCTGTAAAAGAAATATGTTAATATGTGCCAAAATGGTCAAATATTGTCTCTTGGTAAGGGCAAAAGCCTTCTTTATATGATGCATTTACAGCTATTTAGTGTTACCAGCAGGAGGCAGTGTGGCGGTTTGCTTCTCCTCTTGGACTCTCCTTGCGAGCGGGCTTTTGTTTACTCCCTCATTCTACTGAGCGAAGCTGCACTGAACAGAAGCAATGGTCGCCTTTCTCATTATTTCTCCTGTTTTACAGGTTGGTGGTGTTTTAAAATTTGTATATCTACCTACATGTGTCACTATACATTTAAATAAGATGTCAGATCGATTTTGTAAGGATACTGAATATGTTTGAATAGTTTTCTGAACAGGTGGCAACCATATAAGTTTTCTGTGTGTCGCGGGTGAGCCAAAATGGCGCCACATATATATTTTTTGTGACCGAATTACGTCGTAGTTTATGGCTCCAGCGCATTATATTTTGGGTTAAAAACTGTTCGGTTGGTACAGTATTTTGTTAATGTGTAAGTAAATTGAATGTTACAGTCATTGTTGGTATATTTGCATATAGTAAGCAGTTAAAATTGTTAAGTCTTCAGCTCAAGTCTTCAGCTTATACATTTATCTTGAACCAACAGTCATTAAGAGTAATATGCTAATTTCCTTTTATTTGCACTATGAGTGAGATTAAATGAGGGAACATGTGAGTACCTATACATTTTATATTTTATGGTATTTCAGTAGTTGTGAACTAAATGGTAGCTCAGTTAACTAACTGAATGAGGATGTATTACTACAGTTGTACACTGAACTCAGGATTACTCCTTTTGAAGAAGTGGAAAATGTGTGTTTGATTGAGAAGCAAGAGGATTGTGTGGTAACTAGCCTATATGTATTTTGGTTTTGTTTCTGATATTCTGGATGTTGTATTGTTAAATGACATTTGAATATGAAACAATAAAAATACAGAAAAGGGATAACAGAGAAAGGTAAAGAGATTTTGCACATTGATAAATAAATTCTACTGAGCGAAGCTGCAATGAACAGAAGCAACGGTCGCCTGTCTCATTATTTCTCCTGTTTTACAGGAACCTTATCTGTCAACCGGTACTCAGCCTGAGACCTGTTACACCTGCAGAGAAGCCGAGCGGAAATCAGAAGTGCCCGAGACAGAAAGTCTCCTGGCAAGCTCCACCAGAGCTGAACCGCTGAGACACCGGCAGAATCCGTCATCGTGATAACGGGACACAGCCTCCAGGAGAATCCACCTAGATCCCGCGTCTCCGGGGTTACCACGGCAACCACAGCCACCTGGGTTCCAGCTGAGGGTCTTCAGCTACAGCGCAACTCACAGTAGGCCGGTCTTAACACTCTGCTCATGACTGGGTTGATGTCGAAATATAGCAATATTTAATCATCAAACCTAATTCGTAGATGTAGCATCATTAGCTGTATAGCCATAGTGTATAGCCATAACATATTCTCTCCCACCATTGCCAACTCATCACACTGCTCATTTACTTATTATTTTCATCTTTATGATTATTACACCCTGCATTTACTCTGTAGATAGTAGCTTAGTTAAATAAACTCCTTTATTTACACCCAGTTGTTGTCCTGTTGTATTCTTTTGACGTAGAGACTGGAGATCCATTGAATCGAGAAGTCATGGCTTCCGATATGAGACTGATAAATTTGGCAATGAAGTAATTCATTGTTGTCCTCCTAGAGGACTGGTGCCCCATTTCAATGGGAGTAAATTCTAAAATATGGCGTTAACACTACATATTTAATGGTGCCCTGTGTGAGGCGATTTTTAATATTACCGTCTCTACTACAAAAGAATATTTGATTCAGCTGCATATTGACTTGGCTGCCTGTTGCTTGTTGTGTGTGAGCACTTAATGGTTAAACCTGTAACCTTGTCTGTACCTTCACGATTCAAGCTTAGCTTTAAGATTGTGAAGTTGTGTCTATAATTACGTGGACGCATGCCGATTATAAATATTGTTGATTATAAATATTGTTGAAGCGAGTTACTGTGCCGACAGTAACACCCAGACCAGTGGTGGCTGTAGTGTAGCTCTAAGCAACTCCACTAAAAACACTGATCAAAGTGTTGAGGCTACAGCCCGTAGCTTTAAGCTATTTGTCAGAAATTGCATGCAACAGCGTGATGAAACACTCATAGAAAAGGCCTGTTGGTTGGTACCGGCTATTGCGTGTCCCAATAGTCGTTAACCCGCCCTGAGTGTGGCTAAATTTATCCGCGTGTTCCGGTGAATTTAGACCGTCTCAGACCCTCTGTGCTAACCAGTCAGATTAGCTACCTGACCCGCTAGCAGCTGTAGCTGGCGCTGCCGTTACAGTAAAGAGGTTATCTCCCCCGTGTGATCAGACACACAGCGTTTGTGTCCCGAAAAGGGTGAAAATACCCGTGTTGCTGCACTTGGAGAGAATAAAGTATTTGAACTACTTGTTCGGAGTCCTTAAGCGGACCCATGTTGAAAATATCTGTGTTGAAAAATAGCTGTTTTTCAACGTAACTTTGTTACTGTGTGAATACCCTGTGGTCTGAGTAGTAACGCAATATAATTGTGTTTGATTGCTTTAAGTCCCAGATGATTTGTGTTGCACACAGCGGTTACTTGAAGTAATCCTGGCTCTGTGAACACCCCCTTTGTATAAAATGTGTTAAGGAATAAAGTGCTTGCTTGCTCGAAGTTCCAGAGAGGACTTTTGTTAAAATGTTGTGGTTACTGAACGTAACCGAACCCGGTGAACACTTGTGCGGTTGAAATTGTGCATGAAAATGCTTGTGCTTTACTGAACGTCCCAGACCGGACTTGCAGTGATGTTACTCGCTGTTTCTTATTTGAAACTCAGCAAAGAATTTCTCTGTCTGCGCTCTGAGTGAAGTGAATCTTTTCTCACCTGGCCAACGCAGGTCTATCAGTGGGCGGTACTAAGGTCGTCATTACTGACATCACCTCACCCCCTCTCCTTGTAAAACAAGCTGATAAAAATCTGGCGTCACCTGGTGGCCGATTTGGTTAACTGAGTTTGAGGATTGCATTATTCAAACAATAAATGTGTGCATGCAACAGATTGAAATGTAATGCTGCTAGCTTTGTAAATTCATAATTTGCTATGACAAAATCTTGCTGCTAATTACTCACACTATTGAATTAACTCAAATTCTTAATTCTACATTTAAAGTGATTAATCTAACACACTTGTAGTTGTTAAACTTAAAGTTTTGATTCAATTGAAGCCTAATCGTTTTAAAACTGCTTGTGGTTCTATGAATCTAGTAAGCTAACACACTAGTAACAGAATTAAGGAAAACTATTTTAGACAAATAGTTTCAATTTAGCTTTTCTTCTTTTAGTATAAATCCCTATACTAACCCCAGATTTAGATTACATTATCAAATTCTTATCAAGTGCCAACACTATTTGAATTTGAGATTTCACATGTACTCTTATGTGTCATATTAAATTGTTCTCTCCTTTTAAAGGCATTTTTCCCACATTCTAGTAGGCTACATCAGTGAACATCACAGACTGATTTTAAGTTTATTGTAAAACTTGCCAATATCTGAGTCTCTATTCAGTGTGACTGCCCTTTTGCTGATGCTATTCAGTCTGCAATGCTTTCAGCTTTGATACTATAGGGTGGGCTTATCAATTGGATGCTCCAATTTTGGAAGTTATTGCACCTGGATCTGTTCAATTTTGAGTTCTACCCATAAGGTGATCACTGCTCACCAGTGACATCTTAGGAGGGGGTTCCACTTTTGACAGTAACGTGGGTCTTTGACCATCCAATTTTGAGTTCTATCCCTTTGAGGTCCAACTACCTTAGAGTTACTCACTGCTGAGGAATGCTTCCTGTGTGATAAGGCATTAGGGTGGCACAACTGAGACTGTAGTTTTAAGAGTGGCTTTTTTTTGGTGATTGATTCTCTCCTCCAGAGTAACTTTTCCTGTTGCCTGTGCACCTCAATCTGCTCTGCTCTCAGCTTTGACACTATAAGATGATCCCTTCAATTGGAGGTTCCAATTTGACAGTTACTGTACCTGGACCTGGTAAAATTTGAGTTCCACCCACACAAGGGGTTCAAATTTTGGCACAGTAACGTGGGTCTTTATCTGTTCAACTTTGAGTTCTATCCCTTTGAGGACTAACTACCTTAGAGTTACTCACTGCTGGGGCTTGCTGATTGTGAAGCAAGGCAACTACAGGACTAGCTCCCTCTGGTGGCTACTATTATAGCTTAATACATCGCTAAACAAGAACAATTTAGATTGGGTCTCTCATAACCCGTGTGGACCCCAACATTTGTGAGAACTAACAGTAAAACATACACAGGCCCTATGTAGTTGTTTACAGAACATCTTGAAGGTTATACAGAACCTACTAATCACTGCCTTTAAAATAACCTGCTTGTTCACTGTTTTCTTTCTCTCTTTTGAACTTTGACATAATAAATTAAACTCAGTAACCAAACCACCTATATGTCTACCCCTTGCAAATCAGACATAGCAGCCTCAACTGCATTGAAAGCTTCAAGCTATGATGACTCCTTTGAAAACTTGGAGATTGCATTGGTGGATATGACTGAAGAGTTGCTACCTGACTATGCAACTAGAATCCAAAGCACTAACCTTTTGGACCTTGAACAAATAATGTCAGCACTCGTAAACGAGTCCCCGACTAAGCCTCAAAATGTCTTCATGTAACTCATCAGTTATATTTAGAAGATTATACCTTAACTAGTACTCTTCACTAGTTCAAGACACAACAATGCAGTTTTTTACTTTCCAAAAATTGATTCCAGCTCCTAATGTTGGACTTAAAAGGTATATATAAATATATATATATATATATATATATATATGTATGTATGATTATGTATAATCTTCAAATTATAACTCTGATGAGTGATATGAATTTTTGGCAGAAACACCCTTTCCAGTATGGATAGGATATGCAGACATAACAAACACACAAAATAAAAATAACATTATTGACTGTAATCACGTTAATATCATGCCTGATTACACTATTAACAGCAAACACATTTATTGCCAAAATTCTGTTGACATAATCGCTATCGTCTCACACATACAGAACATCACTATTAGGTAGGACATAGAGTTAGTGTATTTGTTCGTAATGGCTGTTTGATCTAGAAGAAAGCAGCTGTAGAGGCATAGAACTACGCTTTTCAGCTTTAACAGGCTGCACGTGCTCCGGTTTGACACCGGTTTTGGTGTTGTTTGACCGCTGTGGAACACCGTAGTTTTGAGGTGCGTTTCCTGCGGGACGTCATCTTGGTTTAATGGGGTGGGGGGGCTAGCTTCCATGCAAAGTGGTAAAACGGATCTGTCAAATCTCATCTCTGGGTTGGTACTCCTATGAAATTGTCGGAGCCTCGGATCCGTTAACATATGTTTTTAAAAACTAATTTCAGGGCTGCATTTACTCTTTCTTTCATGAGCGCTGTGTAGCCACGGTGTTTTACAGCAGGTCTGGGCTGGACAGGTGACAGGTGTGTTTACAGTGTCTGTGCTCTGAAAGACATTACGGCAGGAAAGGGGTGAAAAGTAGCGGGTTCCTCTTTTGAAACTGATTGGAGCTTTCTGCATAACTTGCACCTGACTGAGTTAATAATGGTAAGTAGTTACTCAATACTGTATTGTGAACAGCTGCCTAAGATGACCTTGTTTTCCCTGCAATGGAAAGTTTGTTTTATTAAGTATAATTATGTGTTTTCACAGGGATACCAGCATCCAACTAAGTCCACAACCGCACCTTACCCCACAACCAGCAATGAATGGTAAGTCATTGGCATGACTACACCCCATACCTGTATGGGCTCAAATTAGGGTCAAAAGAATTTTGAACTTGTAAAGTGATGTTCACCAGTAACTCCAAATGTAGTTGTAACTCAACTTTTGTAAACATAGAAGACATTTTGTATTTGTAAAAAGAGACTTTTTCAAATCTAAACAAATGACGTTAGTGTTGAGGTAGCACAAAGACACTGTGAAAGAAGTGCTTTTGTCAATGTCTGTGTACAGATAGAAAGCAGAAAACTATAAGACTTGGTGCTGAAAGTTTCCACACAGTGTGTGTGACACTGAAGTTACAAGTAAAACATTTTATCCTATTTTTACACTTGAATCTGATTGGACAATCCATTCACATAGCAGAGTCCAATCAGAGGGTAGGTGTTCTGTTACCTTCATCTCTGCCGTAGATATTCAACTCTGTTGCCATCAACTTGAAAATATTCTACACCTTTCAGGATCTGTGGTGTAGATGAAGACAAAAGAACCACCTCCTCTCTGATTGGACTCTGCTTTGTGATTGGAATGTTTTTCAGTTGTAAAAATGGGGTCAAAATTCTACTTGTAACTCGACTGTCAAAAACTGTGTGGGAACTTTGAGCATCAACTTTTACAGTTTTTTCACTTGCTCCCTATCTGTTGACAGATTTTGACAAAAGCACTTTGTCTTTCACAGTGTCTTTGTGCTACCTCAGCTCTGATATCATTTGTTCAGTTCCATTCACGAAGTCTTGTTTTTCTTACAGAAGTCATTTTATTTCATACATTTGCAATCATGTGTTTTCATAAGGACACCAGAATCCACCTCAGGCCAGAACCACATTGAGGTCCCACAGATGTTTCTACAGTAGCCCTGATGGGACAAACCAAACACTGGCTATATAGAGAAATTTTTACATTAACTGAAGGTTATGTGGTTGCAATCTGCAACCTCATCACTAGATGCCACAAATTCCTACACATTGTTCCTCTAATGGACTACACACACACACACACACACACACACACACACACACACACACAAAAAAAGAATAAAAAAGCTAAAAGATAGAGATTTATGTTAATATATTCATTTCTCATTAGTCGTGCCAATTGAATTGTATCACTTCATATGAGTTACACACACACACACACACACACACACACACACACACACACACACACACACACAAACCAAAGTTAATTCTGATGGTCTGAATTTGACACAGGTTGTGATGAACTGTGCTGGAGACTCTGAGTGGGTGGTGTTGTGTGGGCGGCTGTTGATTTCCAAGTGTACAAAGCATCGTCTCAACTTTCCCTCCACAGTATGAAGAAGAGTTCACATGGAGTGATACAGCTCCTCTGGACTTTGACACTAAACCACACAGAAAATATCTCACATTACATTGATTGGAGTCGTCTGAACAACTTGCACATTCCCATGATGTCCTGTAGCTGTTTTATATGAGCAACAACATGAACAAGGACAGTTCAGCTGCTTCTTGTGAGAATCATGTGATGTACTTTATACGTGTGTGTATACATATCCCCAGTGTCTGCGATTCAAGGTTGAAATATGTCAGTTGTGTTTACTTCTTATTTTTCCTTTTGCTGCATTGGTGTCACTAGCACTGAAGGACAGTGGTGCGGTTGATGATACTTTCAAATGTTTGGGGAAACACTCTGAGTTTCAACCTTGCTGACTTCATTTTGGTTAACATTACAGCCTTTTCGCATGGCAGGAGTGCAGCTCAAGAACAAGGACAACATTCACACTTTATTCAGTAACTGAGGAGGGAAAAATGGTGGAAGACGTCCTGAAATCCAAGTGGAAATGACTCCATTATAAGGATGTGAAAGTTCTCAGTCATCTCAAACGCCATCAACCAGGATTGACGGCCGTACTGCTGTCAGAGAGTTATTAGAAGTCAAATCTTATAATAAATTAATAGTAAAATTGAGTTTAAATAATATAGTATAATATTTAAATAAAAATTTCAACAGTAGAAGAAGTGATGATGGAGTTTAAACTACATCCAGGACTCATACAGCCACTGTAGGATTTTACTGCTTTCAGATCAGTTGAGGAATCACATTCCCCTCTGCTGGTTGAAAAACCACACAGTATCTTTAGTAGCTTGAACTTTAGCAACTTTATCGTGACCCGAGGAAAACCAGGAGCTCGTTGCACAAAACACCTTAAGTTTTCTTAAGTTTGATACTTAAGGTTGATTTCTTCCTTAGCTGAGGGAGTTGCACAGACTCTTGCACAAGACCTTTTTTTTTGGTATTGGGGCTTGTGATGCAGATTGTCATCTCACCTGTTATCGTCTCTGAAAGTTGGACTGCAGAAGAAAAAATGGCCGAAGAAGGCAAGAAAAAATGACGGTCAGACAAATCATAAATTGTCTGAGAATCTAACTCTATCTTCGTGGGACGTGTTCATTCTCTTCATTTATCACCATAAACTCAGTCATGTTGCGGTTAACATACAATCAGAGGTACTTTTAGTTTTTTCCTTAGTTTGGTTGCTAAGGTCTTCTGTGCAACAGCTTAACTGATGCTCAGTGTTTCCTTAGGTATGAGAAAACATGAGGGGAAAAACTTTAAATACTTAAGTGAACATTTTATGGAAACCTTAAGGGAGAAGAGTTAAGGGTGTTTTGTGAAACTGTTTTTATTTTAATAAATTTCAACTTGGACTTTAAGGAAAATCTTAACTTAAGGTGTTTTGTGCAACTGGCCCCAGGGCTTTTTTCTAAACAGTTAACATTTTTGCTCATTGACAAATTTAATAAGAGGAATAGTTTGACATTATGTGAAATTCACTTATTCACTTTCTTGAATAGAGTTAGGTATGACTGATACCACTCTCATGTCTGTACATCCAATACAAAGCTTAGTTTAGCTTAGCATTAAGACTGGATACAGACAAAGAGGTAAGGTAATAAAGAGGGAAATTTGCCATAGCCAAAGCCTAATTAACTTTTGTTCCCTGACACAAACTTAAACAAGTCTACCTATGGTTTTCTCCTTTGTAGTCCAACAACTGCTCAGCTTCACACTCATCTCATTATTTCCTTTGCTGTTCCCAGTGGTTGAAGTGTCAGAAAATCTCTTTAATAAATCATCCGAGCTACAAATGACGTGGAGGAGATCAGTGATGAGACTGCAGGAGAACAAGCAGCTCCGAGAGTGACATGAGCAGAAAATGGTGGTTTATTAAAAAAATTTTAAAAAATCCACAGCCACTTTCCAAAGTTTTGTTTACTCATGTCTGACTCACAGGTGTAATGATTCTGAGATGATGCTGTTTCGGCTGCGTGGTGGCTCACTGCCCGATGCTAACAGGACTGACCTTTGCAAGAGCAGCAATAAGCAGCAATAAGAGCAGCAATAATAACTGAGGCACAGTTGGACTTTTCTTTAAACAGGAAAACCTCAGATCTTGGTCACACTGATTTAATATGTACATTTTGTACAATTATCAGCCACAAATGATTGTGTTTTCAAGATTTAAGTGGATCAGGTCTAAATCAGGTCCATCAGCAGCAACTGTTTGTTTGAGAAACATTAGTATGAGTCTACATTCATGCTAGCAGCTTGGTGAGGCTTACATGCCCACACAGACATTGCTAACATGCTTATGTTGGCGATGTCACCACAATGTTTACAATCTTTGTTTCAGAAAGATGGTTATGAAACTGTTGCAAACTCAGGAACCCCAGCACACGAGATACAGATTTCACTGCATCAAATGAATCATCAGATGTATTGTCCACGAGTGTGAGTCTCTACAGGAACACATGAAAGACGCTGCTGCCTCACATCTTCAAAGAGCCAGAATCATTTGTTTATTCTTACATCTCTCTGTCTTTACAGTTCTCTCTTGAGGATGGTGGGAAGGTGACAGCTAGAGGTCAGCCTTCAGCTCTTATTTTCTTCTGCAGCGAACGGGAGATGCCTGAAATGCAGCACACAAAACACTGACAGTGTTTAAGGTAATAATCCAAAAAGTGTTTGTTTAAATGGATTCTTTCAGTTATGCATTAGCCATTTCAAACACCCCATGACTGCTACTGTAGTTTACTGATTTTCTTGAAAAAAAGAATAGAAGAAAAACTGGTGTAATTAGCTTTACAACCATAGCTTGGGGGGGGGGGTGAAAACAGGAAAAATAACATAATTAAGGAAAAATAAATTCATTAACATGAGAAGTCCAATTTGGAATTTGTTACAGTACCAATTGTTGTAATTGACATTCGATCTTTGGGAATGCAGGAGGTACGGTGTCAGAGCACCAATCATATATCGAAAAACAATCTTTAAAGCTGCACTGAATGACATTTTTACATTAACTATGAAACAGGTGTGTACAGATGTGATACGCAACTGTTTGATAACCGGTCCATCACACTATTTTTGCAAAACTAAAACACTCTATCTCAGTATTGTGTTAACTACTTGTTATACTGCCCCCTAGTGGCCAAAGGTCAGTGAAAAAGAGTTTTAAAGAAAACTTTTCCTGTTTTTCAGCTGAGAATTTTATAATTTATAACTATGCAAGGCAAAGTCCAACCAATTCATTTTTGTCAAAGTCATCACTCTGCTGCTGATGCTTCTCTCTGAGCTTAAACAGTTAAATGGGGAAATTATTAAAGTCTTCATAAAACATGTTAAAGTCTTGACTGGTCTTGACTTATGAATAGATCCAGAAGGTTTTATAGAAACTTTCTGTCACAACTTGAAAACATCATCAGTAAAACCGAGAGGAAATCATGCAATTTCTTACTTACTTATTTTACTGCAATCAATAAGAATGTCAGAAATCCCCTGCACACCAGTATAATGTAGCCTGGTGCTGGTCAAACACATGCAGTACTAAAATACTGTGGACTGGATCTAATTATACTATAAAGTGTTTCTGGAGTGTGGCATTTATTCATATTAGATTTAGAGCTGAATTCAACTAATATGATTATTCCTTTAAGCAAAACAGCCAAAAATACCCCAGTTCAAGTTGGCAGTTGTGGAATTAGCTGCCTTTCCTCTGTTTTATATCATTATAAATGCAATCTTTGTGGGTTTTGGACAGATAAAAGAAGATATCTGAAGATGCCACTCTTAGCTTTAGGAATCTTTGATGGGCATTTTTTTTCACAATTATCTGATCATTTATGCACCAAATAAGTGATGCTTAATCCGTAATGGAAATAATCATTATTTGCAGCTGTTTTTGAAAGCTTAAACAAGTGCTCCATTCAACTGTGTTTAACCTTACACCCTGTCTAATGGATTGTGAGTCTGCAGCTGAGTCCGGCATGAAACTAAATCAATGTCTAGGTTAAGAAATTAGCCCACCTACGCTTTATTCCTATGGTTTCAACTCTCTACGCTGATGTCATGACATGTCAGTGTCCAGATCAAGTGATTTAAGGTAAGAAATTCATCTTGGATTCAAATAAAGTTGGGATTCAAACACATAAAGCCCTTCAGGTGAACTACAGGTGTGATTTGTTAGAGAGTGATGGTGAAACTGGAGGTAATTCCTTGACAGGTATAACTTCATGATGAAAAGGAACGTAGCTTCGCTTTGATCCTTGATGTAAAGAACATTTTCGATAGACACTGACAGAGAACATCTTCATACACTTTGAGAGAGAGGAGCTTTCAGAGCGGCTTGTCAGTGACTCTTTATCTCTGTGTCTTTATGTTTGATGTTTTTAAACCCTTTAAACCTCATAACTGGGTTCAGGCAGGAGACTGTAGGACTGAACACATTTATTAGAAGAACATCTTAAAAAAAAAAAAAAAGAAAAAGAAAAAACACAAACTAGTGCTACATTAGCCTTGAAGATAAAGAGAAACCAAAACAAATTTTCATTGTGGCTACTTTCAAAAGAGCTAAAAAAAAAAAAAGATTTCTTCACTGAACATCTACTATTCAGCTTATTAAAATACCAAAGGAATGAAGTCAAAAGGATGACTCAACTAAAACATTTTACTAACACACAAACATGTCGCAGCTGATGTAGAAAAAAATCAAAGAAATTGGCTTCTGTTTTAAATTGTCTACATTGAAACTTTTATGCATTTAGAGTTCATAGTGCAACAAATCAATCAAATTCAGCCATCTTGTCTATTTCTACATCACTTGAAAGTCTGCACAGTTTTCTTTTAACACCCCACAAAAGAGCACTAACAAGCAGTTAGTTGTGTTTTCATTTTCAAACTTGTGTATGGCACGGTTGTCATAGCTTCGTCAAGTGAGTTTATCCAGTGAGGCACCAGCATGGTCATAGTAAAAGTTTTGTTTCGTTGGCCACATGGTTCAACAAGAGCAGTATGAATTCTCCAAATATCTTCACACACATATTGTGTCGCTCTTGTTGGCCACATTTATACCTGAGTAGGTATCAACAACAAGGGATGTTTATGACTTTAATAGAACTCAAATCTTTCCAATCATCTAATTACAAAAACACAAAAACAACAGTTTTTCTTTCTCCCTCTGAGTCCCTGAATGTGTTGGCATCTCCACAGTTGCTGTTCATCACAGATCAGCACCAGGAAAACGACCTGCCCACCATTTCAAAGAACAACTCGTTGGGCTTCCTGAAGTACCGGCACAGCTTCTTAAAGGCCTGGCTGCTCAGGGGCGCATGTGGCCTGCCTTTAGACTCGTCCAGGCACTTGTCATGTCCGGCAGACAGGAGGCAGTAGAAGCCCTTGGTGGTGTTGTAGTAGAAGTTGTTGGGGCTGATCCTGGGTGGTAAGTCCAGAAACCTCTCTGCCTTTCTCAGCTCAGGGAAGGGATCCCGGATGAGTGCATCGCCATCCACTACGTGGATCTGCTCCCGAGGGAAGACCTCCAGCCAGTGGGCCAAATGCTGGTAGTACAGGCTTCTCTGCAGCGCCTTGTACCCAGTGTCGATGTGGCCCTTGTTGAGCAGGAGCTCCTCTAACGTTTGGTAGGGCTTATGGCGGGTCAGGCGGTTGTGGAGGACCTGGGTGTAGTCGGAGACCAGTCGTTCAGCTGGGTCCCGGACAATTAGTAACAAGCGGACGGCAGGATTCATGTCCCAGACACGTTCAGGAACCTGAGGAGCTGCAAAGTAGCCAGGGGTCTTCTCCACTGTCAGCTGACCAGGGAGGGTGAAGGGCATCTGGGCTCGGTACCAGGCCAGGCCTCGGTGGTAGTGCTCCTCCATGTTGAAGTAGTGCACCTTACAGAAGGAAAGAATGTAGGTCAGTATTAAAGACGATGAAGAAAAAGTTTGTGTTAATTTTCATGTCACTTCTCACTGCAGTGGTTTTTAAAACCTTACTTTATTAGTATTTTAGTTTTTTTTTTTTTTTTTTTTTTTTACCATCTAAAAGACATTCAGCTCTTTCCGTCTGACCCCATCTTGTCCAAACCAATCTAGAGTATTCCTTTGAGTTTTCCAACTTTGCCGTCTTCACCTCAAACTACCCTGATTAGGATTTCTCTCTGTTCAACTTCTTTGGGACAGGCCTGTCATCATTCATAACCACGTACTGTAACTACATGACAAACTGTATATAGGTTGAGCTGACTTTGTTCTGATTTTGTCTGTACCTCTCCGCTTTGATGGAGAAATAATATTACACAGTTTACTTGTCTACTCTGCTGAAATTGCTGTCATTTGTACCTGGTAGGAAACAGCAGGTTTATCTGGTGAAATAAGAAGGTAACTACAGTGCATCAGTGCCCCGAATAACTAGATCAGTGAAGCTGATTTATCTCTCAACAAAGTGCTATTATATTAACACTGAATCAGTTCAGGCACAGCGCTGAAGGTAGACTTGCATTGGCTATTTGTATTTCATTCACAATTCAGGATCAGTGGGTCATTGATACATCAGCTGATTGCCTACCAGCTGACTCTTAAATCCAGTTACTGATGTATTCATACAAATGTAAAGGGTGGCCTTTATAACTGCTGCTGCTGACCTCCCTGTAACTGATCCATTGCATAGAAACACTCCCGGATGATTCCAGAGAAAAGCTCAGCTGAGGAGCTGTGTGTGTTAACCAGACTTCTGGTTCACTTCTCCCGTGAAAGTTTTTTTATTTGTGTTTTTTGTTAGACGACTGAAATAAGGCCTGTGGTTAACACAAGCTCTAGAGATATTAACGTTTAACGTTAAAATACCCCAGTCAACGCTAACCTTTACTGCCTCGATGTGTTCATACTCGCACTTTGAAAATTATTACTAACTTTGTAAGAGGAAGCTTTTGTAGACGAGGTCAGAGCTCAGTCAAACTACATGTTGGAAGTTTAGTGGTGGTGATGTTGAAGTCATGCAACGGTGGTGCAGTTCGTTTATTAGCATTTTACCCCAGGTGACTGTATTTCGGCGTCAAAAATCATAAATGTGGTGTTCATTTGTGAAGATTATCGTGCTGAACAAAACGTGAGTGTCATAAACATTTGTTTTTCAAAAAGATTATTTTCTGCAGTAATACCAAAGCCAATGTAAAAATCCCATTAGCTTTTTGTTGAGGGAACCAGGGTGACTCTAACATTCGGGTTTGCCTTCGAAAATATGCCATCCCTGCGCCACTCTATGTAGTTAGTCTTCGTCCTTAAAGGCCTTCAAGTGTCTTTTTGGTGGAGTTGCTAACATCTCGCAGCCATCTAAAATTGGAGACCATTTTTTTTGTAATGACTCACAAGCCAAAAAAGGTAGAGAGCCACAGGATTCATCTGTATTTAAATTAAATGATAATTTGTCTTAAATGTAAAATCTTACTCTGAAAGCTAACTAATAACTGTAGCTGTCATATAAATGTATTGGAGCAGAAGATGGAAATGCTCAAGTAAAGTCCTGGGAAAATTGCACTAAAATAAAATACTTTAATAAATCTACTCAGTTACTTTCCCCTAATGGTGATTAGACAGTTAGGTAGCAGTGACGGGGTTTTACCTCAGCCTTTGCAACCTCCACATCTGGGTGCAGGTTGAGCATCTCCAGCAGGGCTCTGGTGCCGCCTTTCCGCACGCCAATAATAATGGCTCCGGGTAGCCGCTGCTGGGTGGCATTGTAAGAGGAGGAGGAAGACGATGATGAAGAGGAGTAAGCAGGGGAGCTGGAACCCCCTGTGCGTAATTCCCTTAAGCACAGAGACAGCTGAGTCTGCAGCAGCAGAAGCACCAGCAGCGCTAGTAGCACCGTCCACAGCATGGTGCCCCACACACACACACACAGCGGTGGAGTGGAGGTTATGTGCACACACTCATGAAGCTCCCAGATTTGCACTGAGTTGTGCTTGTTATCAGTCAGCAGGGGGCCTCAGGAGGGAGCTCTTCAATTTGACAACCTATGAGCCAGGAAAAAAAAATAAAGGTTATTTCTCACTTTGCTGTCTCACTCCCACTCTTTCTTCTTTAATACTGGAAAACTGACACATTTGGCAAAAAGTGCTGCTGATAAAGCAAGCAATATTTAATGTAAATCAAAAATAACATTTGATAGTTAGTTTATTCCAGCGCATTAACACATTTCAGGACCGATAGAGAGTGTAGCTCTTAAAGTGAAGAAGCCACAGTGTCAAATCATAAAAATCAGCAACAAACAAAAGAATCTTCTTCCTGCAACCATCATTGTAAGTTATTTGTTTATATGTGTATTTCATTTGACATTCATTAGCTAATCTTCCTGAGACCTGCACATTAAAAACAAGGTCCAAAAGAAACAAATTGAAAATAGATAAAACAAAACACGCTGTTCTTAATACAACACAACCAAATAAACAACAATGCAAAAAACTACCAATAATATCAATAAATGGTTCTCATTACCACATATAATATAAAGAATGAGTGTGCAAAGCAAGCACAAACATGCAAAGCTAATACTAATACAACATTTAAGAACATAAACATTCAAAAAATTAATGAAAACTAAGATATCAGTTGAAAAAAATGTATCTGAATTAGTTTCATTCAATGTGATGTGACTTTTTTCATTCTTTAATACTGTTTGGGAACTTGTTCCATCCCACAGAAACCCTGTACATACAGTACATGCCACTGTAACAGAGTAAACAGAGCTGCTGTGAAAACAAGCAGACTCGAGTGTAATCTTGCTTCAACTGTCTGTTTGTTATGCATATCAGTAATACTAGTGCTGTATCAATGGTTTATGATAATCATTAACAGATGACAGACTGTGTGAACTTCCAACTGATCCAATAATAACATTAGGTACAAACAATATTTTATTTACGATACAACCCTGTCACCTCAAGACAGGGTTGCTTGAGATTTTCAAAGCACATCTGCATCTCTGTAGGTGAAAGATTCAAATACACTAACAGATGTTTGAAAATCCAACATCATCGAACCGTCTTCACGAAAACAACAAAAAAAAATCTGAAATGTTTCCTGTTAGCAGGGGAGCCAGAGTCAGCAACAGTCAGATGAAAAGAGTGCCGCCACGTAGCATTTCTTTTCATCTCATAGCATAGCAGTTGCTCTGTGCACGCATGCTTGCTCTACTATTTCACGATCCCATATGTCTTGAGATGGTTCTGCACTCTTACATGCCATTTTACAAAGTCTCTGCCCGAGCAGTTTTAGTTTCAGCCCAGGATATTGAGCTATGAAGCAATTACGGCCAGAAGATATTCAAATATGAATCTACGTCTGAAGCAGACAGAGAGGACATGCATTGAAAATTAATGCTGTTATGAGGTTTACGGTCTCCCCAAGGAGCACTAACCCCAACCCACCCCACCCTCCCCATGAGTTCAGCCGAACCACTTTTACAGTATATAAGACAAGGTGCAGTGAATACTAGAAAGTCGTGAGTGCTGCAATACGTCTCCTGGTGTTGGGTTTAATGTGTATGTGGGTGATGTTTCAGAGCGTTTCTTCAAGTGTTAAGAACACACATTTTCACAGATGCATTAGAGAAGTCAACTGATCTTACATCCAAGATGGTTTTGTTTTAGCAGAGCGTCAGATATCATCTTATCTGCTGCAAGAACAAACAAATCTGTGAGCAGCCACACATGATCAGCCATCATCATCTCTCTGTGCATGTTTGGGCCACAAATACTGTATATTTATTCAAAGGCAGTGAATAGTGAAATACTCTCTTCTTCTTAAGCAATGTCTTGCCCTTTAGCAAGGCACTTAGACCCCCATGTGTTTGAACACAAAAGATCAGCTGCTTAACCACAGAGAAGATTGTGAGCTCCCTGGGGTGAGTGTGTGTTTGGGTGTTGACAGAGCTTGTTTTTACATAAGCTGGAAGAGTCCCATATTATACGATGGACAAGCTTTGAAGAGTGACACCTAAAGACACGTATAAATATGATCACTGAAGACTAACCAGGGACAAAATCTCTGAGTTGACAACAAGTGGAGCTTAGTTAAAGGTCCTGTATCGAATAAATTTAGATTTCCATGTCTTGGTTGATTATAGATCAGGTCTAGGTTCTATATTAATACTGTGAAAGTATCAAAGCGCTCAGTCCACACAGAAATGCACACAGCCTGTATTCAGAAACTGAGCCCTAAAACAAGCCGTCAGGACTTATGTGACTTTGTGATGTCAAAACAAAGCAGTCACCGCTCTCAGTAATGCCACAAGCCCCGCCCACCCAGACCCACCATTCAACATTGCAGGATTTGGTCCTGAAATCTGCTATATTTTTATTCAATCACTCAGAAAACGGTCAGCCGACCTGTTGTTGCTCGAACTCCAGAGAGAAGCCTGAAAGAGGAGATGTAAAACTGCGCTGAGATGGTTTTTGGTTCTTAAAACCACAAATATATCTTCTTATGAATATCAACACTTCAAATAAAACACCAGAAAAGTGTAAAATGTGGGACCTTTAAAGGAGTAGTTCTACATATTGGGAATTACACTACATTACTTTTCTAACAGAGAATTAGATTCGACACCCCTCTCATTTTTATGGTAATTATGAATCTAGAGCCAGGAGACGGCAAGGTTAGCTTAGCTTAGCACAAAGAATGGATACAAAGGGAAACAGCTAGCCTGACTGTCTGAAGGGTGAAAAAAAATTCTGCCATCCAGCACCTCAAAGCCTCATCAGTTAACACGTATCTTGTTTGGCTGATCAAAAATCAAGTGTAAAAATTTGTAGCCAGGTTTTGTGGTGTGTGTATATGTGTATACATATATATACATATATATATATACAGATTGAGCCTCGGAGTGCTGCTTTTCCTCATCCTTCCTGGTGCTACAAGTGGTGGTTGCTAAGCTTTTCTTGCACTCCCTCCACAAGAACAGATATATTTTTCCTCTTTATTTTGCTGTGCGGTGTACAGTATGTGTGTCTGGGGCACTGGAGCGTGTCGAGGTACTCTGCCCCAGTTCAGCCTGTTGCTGCTGCAGCCCACAATCCCCTAGCACTCCCCTCCATTTATAATAGATCAAATATTTTTAAATTGCAGGTTTTTATCAAATTAGCTGAATAAATTACCCATTGGTTTCTCGTTTTACTTAGTTGTTTAAATTTGAATTGGTTAATCAATTAAAACATTTTGCATTCTGCCCATTTACTGTCATCTGTGTCATTGCAAGGGATCTGCCCCTTCTTCCCAACACAAACCCACCACAGCCCCAAGGCATCTATTAATATTCTCCTTCGGGTTCATTATTCTTCCGCCAAATTTTGGCACGTATTTCGTCCCACAGCTTTGAGAAAACCCCGGTAATATATACATCAAAACGTGCGTCTTGATCCCGAAAGAGGTGCTCTGACTTTTGGTGTTAAAATTCCAATTTTTCCCAAAGTTATTCCCAAAAAACTGTGAATAAATAATGCATTAGGAATGCATTGGAATTTTCTTTAGAAACCCACAAAATTTCACCTTTTTTCTACAAAATTTCACCTTTTTTCTGAGTCACCCAGCTCTCTCATACCTGCACGTAGAAATGTGATTCAAACTATAAAACGGAGGAAAACTTCTGCCCTCTCAAAAAGACAGGAACCCTTTAAATGCCAGCTTGAAGACATGTTGCCTCTTATATTTAAAAAAAACAACACAGAATATGAGATATTTCCCACATAATACATGATGTGTATGTGACATTGTTTTATATCAGCATCTTTTATATCAAGACATTTCTCAAAACCAGAATATGATCAGGGCGAGTTTTGAACACTGGAAATAAATCATGTACTCATCCCGGCAGTAGCCCCCGTGGCACTCAAAATTTCCCTGGAATTTTGTAGTTGTAACTTTATTTTCATTTTCGCTTGAATTTCCTTTCGACGCTCAAGATTACTTAAAAAAAAACATTATTTGGGCAAAATCTTAAATCTACATTTAGTATTAATTTGTTTGATTACGTCAAGTGTTTAATACGAATGTTCTTTAGCAGTAAGTGTTATCCGACATTTCTCACGTATGTCCAGAAGGGGGCAGTGACTCGCCGAGCAAACTACTACAGAAAGAGGTGAAGAAGAGGGAAGAGACATCCTGCTTCCTGGTCCAGAGCACTGACTGTATAAAAGAAAGGACGTCAACTCCGAGTCTGGAGAACGAAGCCGATGCAGAAGTTCGTTAAACTTGCTTTCTCTCGAATGACCATCATGGTGACTCCACTGGTTGCAAAAAGAAGTCCGATTATATTTAAGTCTATGGGAAAATGACACGAGTACCCGGCCCGGAGGGACACAGGGGCCCCGCCCTGGAGCCAGGCCTGGGGTTGGGGCCCGTGGATGAGCGCCTGGTGGCCGGGCCTTAGCCCATGGGGCCCGGCCGGGCCCAGCCCGAACCGGCTACATGGGTTCGTCTCCCAGTGGGCTCACCACCTGCAGGAAGAATCAGAGGGATCCCCCGTACCCGCTGGTGGACACCGGCGGTGGGGGAAGCCGTCAGGCTGAAGAAGGAGGCCTACAGGGCGTGGTTGGCCTGTGGGTCTCAGGAATCAGCTGACTGGTACCGGCGGGCCAAGCGGAGTGCAGCTGCGGCAGTTGCTGAGGCAAAAACTCGGACATGGGAGGAGTTCGGTGAGACAATGGAGGAAGACTATCGATCGGCTCCAAAAAGGTTCTGGCAAACCGTCCGACGCCTCAGGGGGGGAAGGCGGCAACTCGCTCACACTGTTTACAGTGGGGGCAGGGAGCTGCTGACGTCAACTGAGGATATAGTAGGACGGTGGAAGGAATACTTTGAGGAGCTCCTCAATCCCACCAACACGTATTCCATAGAGGAAACAGAGCCAAGAGACCTGGGGATGGATGATCTAATCTCCGGGGCAGAAGTCGCCGACGTAGTGAAACAACTGCGCGGTGGCAGAGCCCCGGGGGTTGATGAGATCCGCCCTGGGTATCTCAAGGCTCTGGATGTTGTAGGGCTGTCTTGGTTGACACGCCTCTGCAACATTGCGTGGACATCGGGGGCAGTGCCTTTGGAGTGGCAAACCGGGGTGGTGGTCCCCATCTTTAAGAAGGGAGACCAGAGGGTGTGTTCCAACTACCGTGGAATTACACTCCTCAGCCTCCCTGGTAAGGTCTATGCCAGGGTACTGGAAAAGAGGGTCCGATCGATAGTTGAACCTCAGATCGAGGAGGAGCAATGTGGTTTTCGTCCTGGGCGTGGAACTGTGGACCAGCTCTTTACCCTCGCTAGGGTGCTGGAGGGAGCATGGGAGTTTGCCAATCCAGTCCACATGTGTTTTGTGGATTTGGAGAAGGTTTACGACCGTGTTCCCAGGGGCACCCTGTGGGGGGCACTCCGGGAGTATGGGGTGGATGGCCCCTTGTTAGTGGCCATTAAATCCCTGTACCAAAGGAGTGTGAGTCTGGTTCGCGTAGCCGGCAGTAAGTCGGACCTGTTCCCGGTGAGGGTTGGACTCCGCCAGGGCTGCCCTTTGTCACCGGTTCTGTTCATAACTTTTATGGACAGAATTTCTAGGCGCAGCCGGGTGGTGGACGGGTTTGGTTTCGGTGGCGGGAGGATCTCGTCTCTGCTTTTTGCGGATGATGTGGTCCTCCTAGCTTCATCGAACGCCGACCTTCAGCTCTCGCTTGGGCGGTTCGCGGCCGAGTGTGAAACGGCTGGGATGAAAATCAGCACCTCCAAGTCTGAGGCCATGGTTCTCAGCCGGAAACGGGTGGATTGCCCGCTTCAGGTCGGGGGGGAGGCTTTGCCTCAGGTGGAGGAGTTTAAGTATCTCGGGATCTTGTTCACGAGTGAGGGTAGGATGGAGCGGGAGATCGACAGGCGGATTGGGGCGGCGTCAGCAGTGATGCGGGCGCTGAATCGGTCCGTTGTGGGGAAGAGGGAGCTAAGCCGGAAGGCGAAGCTCTCAATTTTCCGGTCGATCTACGTTCCGATCCTCACCTATGGTCATGAGCTTTGGGTAATGACCGAAAGAACGAGATCGCGAGTACAAGCGGCCGAAATGAGTTTCCTCCGCAAGGTGGCCGGGCTCAGCCTTAGAGATAGGGTGAGGAGCTCGGTCATCCGGGAGGGACTCGGAGTAGAGCCGCTGCTCCTCCATGTCGAGAGGAGCCAGTTGAGGTGGTTCGGGCATCTAGTGAGGATGCCTCCTGGACGCCTCCCTGGGGAGGTGTTTCGGGCATGTCCCACCGGGAGGAGACCCCGGGGTCGACCAAGGACACGCTGGAGGGATTATATCTCTCGGCTGGCCTTGGAACGCCTCGGGATTCTCCCGGAGGAACTGGTGGAAGTGGCTGGGGAGAGGGCCGTCTGGACCTCTCTGCTGAGGCTGCTGCCCCCGCGACCCGGATCCGGATAAGCGGGAGACGACGAGACGAAAATGACCCTACCTGCCACTTGATTTGTTACCTCCGTAAACGTTTTCATTACGTGTTTATGGTCTGAATCACAGTTCAGGTGAAGATGCACCTTGCTAACCAAGCTAGTGCTAGCGTTAGCTGATAACTTAGCGATTGCTATGCTAACGGTACCTGGCCCCGCTTGGCTGATAACCTTTGTCAACCTGGGTTAGCCCGTGGACATGTTCAGTCAAAGCCGAATATAAAGGTGAATTTAATGGACGTTAATCTAATGACGTTTGGTTTGTGTTTCTCCACATGTGACCCAGTTTAAGTGATCTGAGTTAGTCTAATGCGCAGCGTTAATGTAAATTAATACGTTGTCCATCAAGACGTCGTGATAGTTCAAGTTAAGATAACGTGACGTATGAAAATGTGAAGACAAATATTTGTGATGTAGAATATTGTTCATTTAATACTCAAACCAGTCCTCAACTGAAGCAGACATTCATGCACCTATCCTGACAGCTGATCGATATTTGTGATTAACTGCGATCCACCGCATCTTAACTCAAGTGTTTGTGTTTTATTGTCATTTGAAAGGTTTCCACACTGTGAAAACTGAGTGATCTGTGCCAACAGAAGGAGGACCTCATGGACAGAGCAGCCCATTTGTTTCCATTCATCTGGTTATGGAGAAGGGAGACTGCATGGACATCCATAGTTCTCTAATGTGCTGTGATGATGATGATGGTAGAAAACCTCTCCCAGTTCAGCTTCCTCTGATGAAATGACAGACCAACTGCTGATGAGTTTGTTTATTATTCTCTGTCTTCAGGATTCACAAGTTCAGTTTCTTACCTGAAACTTCTTTTCTGCTGTTGTTGACAGGTGATGGTAGCAACACTTTTAAGATCAGAATTTATAAATATTAACCTGTGATGAAGGGATGGATCAACTCTAGCACTGTCACCACCTCCACAGGTGAAAGTATTTACAGATTAACATTAGAATGTTTTATGATCCTTCACTGTCAGTGTTGTCGGACAGCAACATTTAAATATTTCTAGTATTTATGTTGTTGATTAAAGCTAACATAGAAAAAGTCACACAGTGCTGTACATGTCACTATTGTGAAAATTCATACCAGATGTGTTCTATAAGTTAAAGCAAGAGCTTCATAAATTACTTTATTGGACATTATAAACTACATTAATTTAAACAATTTACAACACTGGAAACATGTCTAAAATAGATTAATTAAATGGTGTACAATTTACAATCAACCATTTAAAATCAATAAATACAGTTGTGGATGAAGTTAAAGCTGAATTTTGCTGTCATATGTAAGTTTGTTTTAAAAAAGAATTAGGTAAATCAACAGTGGAACAGAATTTAAAAACAAGTATAATCATTATTCCTAGTCCTAATGTGTAAGACAGTTCATATTTATTTGCTCCAGTAACAATCTCCCTCTAAATAAGTGATGCTGTTGGAACAGCACACTGATAATAACTATAATGGCTGAAGACTATGAAATATGAACTCTAATGTTTTAAACTATTGACAGTTTGTTACAGCCACAGTGGAGTCCAAAAGTCATGTGATTGTATGTCTGACACGGGGCAGAGAGTGTAATACGACAGTGAGGGTGTAGGGAACAAGGAAGAGCACAGCTGATAAGACTGAACAATGTTATGGCCACAAGTGTTACATTAAAAAATACTATATTATCATGTAAGACACTGTGTTTATGTTTGGGAAGAGAAGATCTTCATGTGTGAACACTGCAGGTTGTTGAAGAAAAGTCCTTAGTTTCAAGTTTGCTGTAGTGATGTAAGTTTATTGGTATCCCAGGATACGGTGAGCCAACTGACACAGAGCGGGTCTGAGGCAGTAGACTGACCCAGAGTGAAGGGCAGGGGGACAGTTATACAGTTGAAGACAAAGGGATAGACAATTGTATTTGGTCAGACAGGATAACAAGTTGGAAAGGAGGTTAGAAGCAAAACAACGTTCTCTTGAGATCTTGCAATGTAACACCTAGGTTCAAGTTATCAAGGGGGTAGGAGGGGCTCTTAGGCTGAAACAGCATATCCACAGGTAGGGCAGGAAGAGCCCTTGGACTGAACCAACATATCTACAGGTAAGATGTTGTTAAGACAATAAAGCCTTGGTGATGTAAGAGGGAAGAAGGGGTGTTCTCCTTGATGAAAGGTCAAAGGGCCAACTCAGTAGGGTTATAGAGTTGTTCCTAGGTGTCAGCAAGTCACACTGAATACACTTGAAGACTGTTTTCTTCCTCAAGGTGGAGGTGGTGCAGGGCCTCCATCATTGCTGCAAGAGGTTGTTGGTGTCCCAAAGATCCAGACCTTGCCTGGAAAGATGAAAAATATAATGTAGAGAAATCATATCAATATCATATTGTAGAGTACAGAGAAAAAGACAAAAGAAACCGCACTCTGATTAGATGATCACAGATATCTGAAAATACATTATTCCCTCAGCTAACTTGTAATAAACAGTCTGCTGAACCGTTTTACATGAAATAACAATATCATATCATCATAACATGTCATTGTGCAGGTGCACATGTCGTGATGGTTCTCAGCTCTCAGTGATGTTCTTTATTCTGACAGAGACAGAATCATTTCAACAGATGTTTTGACTCCTGTCATCAATAATGAAATGAACTAGAGCTGAAAACTTGCCGACTAACACTGAACCAAACTTAATATGAACAAACACGACACACACGTCCGCTGCTCTGCTCTTTAACAGCGCGTCCAGACACGACAGTTCACTGTAATAACGGGATCGTTTAGTGACCGTGACTTACCGACATTGACAACCCGCTGTCTCTGTTAACACTAAGGTCGGTGACGTCACCTTTGCTTTGCAGAACTCATTTTAAAACACGTTATAACATATTTTCCCTCGGTCTATGGTTTTAATACTATCGGTTACACCACACAGTTAGCTTACACAGTAACTTCAGCTAATATTACAAGCTTTCTCCTCATATACGTGATATTTACCAAATGTGGACATGTATGCAATTAGCTACTAAGATTATTTTAACACAAAGATATAAAGTTTACCTCCAATTATGAATGCTAACTGTGTTAGCAGCGACTTCGTAGCGCGTATCCAGGAGCCTGCTGCAGTCCGGTAGTCAGTGTAGGCGGCCGTGCAGAGCAAAGAGTCACTACAGTTCTCGTTATTACAGCCTGTTGCTGCACAAAGCTCGGGCATTTTAACACTAACCGATGGATTACCTGTCTCTGTCGGAGCAGAGAGGAGGAGTCTCCGACTCCACGGCTTCTGCTATTGGTGCAGCAATGACCCTGTCAGCCCTCACCACAGCTGTTTCCGTTTGAGCATCAGAGGAAGAGAGTTTAAGAGACCGGCCCGCACATCAGTAGTGGCGGCTGACATGATCGGCAGCTCGCCTCTGTACCGCCTTTGTGAACATTTGTGTGTAATTTGTGATTTGGTTTGAGATGATGATGTTGATTGTTGGGGACTGGGAGAGGCTTAAAATTCTGATTGCACATCACACCCTTAGAAAAAGACACATTAGGAACAGGGGCGCTGATTCTAGTGTTTTTGGGTTGGTTAGAGTCGCATAGTTAGGCTCTTTGTTGGCGCCTGTCCCCCTACTTCAGTTATCCTCTTACCTTGTTTGTATTTATGTTTACATATTTACCCTCCATGTTAGGCAATAAATTAAATCAGTAAATTTGATTGAGCAATAATACCTGGTTTTATGTTGCTTCCCTTTTCCCCTAGCTGGGTCAGAACAAAGACTGCCGAAATACAGTGACTGGTAAGACAGCCCATGACTACATATACGGACACCAGAATCAACATCGCAGCAGTGAACGGACACCTGGCTCTGTGAGCAGCCCGTGGTCAGTAAGTGAAACACTGGGTGAGTAAAATTTCCCGGGCTGTTGTATCTTCTTTGCTTGCAGAGATCAACTGCCTGGTACTGGATGCGAGTCCCACAACGTCGGAGGTTTTACTTTCTCAGCAAAGTGGTTCCACAAAGGGTTTATATCTTGATGCTTCGTGTGATCAGTGCAACATCTACTGGCCTGAAATCAAAATGAGCAAATATCACTGATTTTGTGTAAGTATAAGGGAAAGCATGATTGTATTTTATATCCCATGCATAGATTGATATACCGTAAAAGTAAATCGAAATGTTTTGTATGCATCAAATGTGTTAATATCAGTCAAGCTCAATGTCCACGTTTTAACTCAACTGTGAAAACTAAGTTGGTTTGCAATGTGGACAATTAACATGTAGCTTTTATTTTATTTTTTTTTTTAAATGTCAGCTTTGCTGGTTGTGCTGTAAAGGGGCAATATAAGATGTGACCAGAACTTTAATTAGGGGGAAAAAAAATGAATCGACACTAACGACCATGTGTGAAGCAGCCACAGTGACGATGTCATGATCAAGACCTCATCTGTTGTATTTCAGAGTTGTCTACTGGAATGCGCATGCGCACCAGCCAGCCCCGACCTGTCCTGTGTTGTGATACCACTTTGTGACGCTAGAGGCTGTGTGAGTCGGTGGCGCGTCAAGTCTGCCCTCAGTCCCACGAAGAAGAACAACTTCCAGAAGCTCGAGGTAATCATAACAGAAACACAGGAATGGCGGAACCTCCTAAAAGACATCTGTATCCTGAAGGACCGCTCCCGACAAGAAACCACGTTCAACGGCAAAGAAAAGAAACAACACGAGTAAATCTCGATCTGGGTTTCTGCCGCTGGAGACGGCTCCTGAGAGGAAAGAGATGCGGTTTGATGCCGAGCTCGCAACTTTCCTGTTAGCCAGGTGTGTGGCTTCAATGTTAGCCCTGAAGCTAAGAGTATAATCAGTGCAACGACTGACAAACATTTCAAGTGGTGATATTGACGTTGTTGACAGACGTTTTAGCGGTTTTCTAGGATTGTGTGTGTTGCTCTCGGCTGTTGTACGGCTGGTGGCGTCAGTAACTTTAGGCTCATTTTGTAACTGATAACTAACTTGAGATTGTATGGACCCAGTAGACCGAGTGAATACACGTCGATCGGTTCACCATGTTGTAACCCCTTTACATTACTGTTAAGAGATCAGCCATGACTGAAAGTGAACTAGGTCTTTACATTTCTCAGGAGATTTCAGCATCCCTCTGTCTTTTTCAGGACCTGAGGCAGTACAGATGGAGATGTCTCACCAACGGCAGAGTCAAGACACTGGCTAGGTGAGTAACATGCTATCATTCTCTTTGAAAAGTAAGACTTGTCTATACCACTGATTAAATCAGACCCACAGTGTAAATATGTTAATACTGCTGATTCTTAATGAANCGGTTTACTAGGATTGTGTCTGTTGCTCTCGGCTGTTGTGCAGCTAGTGACGTCAGTAACTTTAGGCTCATATTTTGTAACTGATAACTAACTTGAGATTGTATGGACCCAGTAGACCGAGTGAATACACGTCGATCGGTTCACCATGTTGTAACCCCTTTACATTACTGTTAAGAGATCAGCCATGACTGAAAGTGAACTAGGTCTTTACATTTCTCAGGAGATTTCAGCATCCCTCTGTCTTTTTCAGGACCTGAGGCAGTACAGATGGAGATGTCTCACCAACGGCAGAGTCAAGACACTGGCTAGGGGAGTAACATGCTATCATTCTCTTTGAAAAGTAAGACTTGTCTATACCACTGATTAAATCAGACCCACAGTGTAAATATGTTAATACTGCTGATTCTTAATGAATATACGACTATGTATATGTTTATGTATTTTAAAGTCCATATTTGTACTACTCAGTTTGTTGGTTATATAGTGTGTGTGTACATTGAATTCTTATCACACTTGGTTGTTTACGCTTAATTTCCCTGCATTTACATTTCATGACATTCATACAGTATTTATATTTGCATATTCATATCTGTCATGATTATTGCACACATGAATATAAAGAACTTATATGATCTAAAGAAATTGTTCTATAACATGTTTGTCTGTCTCAGGACCAGAATTCCAGTCTAATCAATGATGGACCGGCACCTGCCTTTTCCTCTGCATTTGGCCTCATCAGTTATCAACCACATTACATCAACATCTTGAGGTATTATCCCTGCACATGACAGATATTGTCTATACTGTGATCTTTTGCATATTCCCCTAATCAATACCTTTTTTGTGCTTCTCGCCCAGTAGGAGTCTTGTGATTCTAAAACACTTTTGTACGTAGTTGTGTAGTATGGGATTTTTTTCTTTTTCATTTACATGTAAATGTATCATTTAAGATTTATTCATAAAGTCTCTTATTACAGTATATGCTAAATAACCTTTTTAAATGGATGATTTGTGCATCTTTTATGTTCTGAAGTCCTTAGAATGCTTGAAAAACATTTCATAGTGAAAAGAGGAGCTGCTTGACATGTTTTTCTTTTCATAGGGTTGGCAGAATCCTCCTCAGGCTGGAACCATACCTTTGCAGCCCCCCGAAAGCAAGAAATGGTAAGTCATGTGCATGACTTAAACAACAAAATGTTGCAATGAGTTAAAATGATTCTGTTAGCATTTATATTAATGATTGGTTTCACTCTAGTTTACAATGCAGGTCTGTAATGTGTTTCAAATTACCCTCAATAATACACTGAACAATTTATGCATTTGTAAAAAGAAAAACAAGACTTTGTTAATGAAACCAAACAAATGTGAAGTAATGCAGATACAACGTGAAAGACAGTTTGTGTAAAATTTTGCACTCAAGTTCCCACACAGTGTGACACTGAAGTTACAAGTAGAATTTTGGGCCTATTTTAACAGTCTATATTTTGTGTAATTGCATTTCCACACAGTTAAACATTTAAGATGAGTTAAAATGATATAATGGTTATTACATTTAAGTCGTCATATCGCATGCATCAGAAAACAACGTGGATGTGATTATTGATATTTGGCTTGAATATTACAATTAAAATACTTGTTTGGAAACTTGCTGTCTGTGATTTGTTGTTAAGGAACTTCTTTTGATGTAGTAAGGAATTACTTGGTAACAACTCTTTATCAATTCACCAACCAAAGCTCTATAAATGGTAAACTAGTTAAACCACAACCAGGTAAGGTGTAACAGCCTGTTTTATGCTGAGAAATGTGTGTTGGTTAGCAGGTGGGTTTTTTTTTTAAAAAAAACAACTGTTGGCTGTAACTGTACCTGGGATCAAATTAGGGTCAAAATGATTTTGAGCTTGTAAAGTGATGTTCACAAATAAATTCCAATGTTTGTAGTTGTAAATCAACCTTTGTAAACCTGTAAAATAAATCTGCAGGAGAAATTCATGTTTGCATATGTGAAACAATTGCACTTGTGTCAAAGAGAATTGTATTTGTTGAAAGTCTGAATCAAAACTCAACAAATGATCAATGTTAAAGAAAGACACTGTAAAAGAAGAAATGGATTTGTCAACATCTGTGTTGTGATAAAGAGCAGAAAACAGTGAAACTCTGGTCAAAAGTTCTCACAGTGACACTGAAGTGACAAGGATCAAAATTTGTACTTGTCAGTGTCACACACTGGGAATCTTGCACACTGAGTTTTACAGTTTTCAGCTCTTTATCTCTGTACACAGACGTCCACAAAGCATTAATTCCTTCCTTGTCTTTGTTTAACCTCACGACTCATTTGTTCAGTTTTGATCCACACAGTCTCAACAAATAGAAATCTCTTTGCCACAAGCACAATTTGTTTTCACATGCAAACTTGAATTGCTCAAGCAGATTTATTTTCATGGTTTACAAAGTTTGATTTACAAATACAAATATTGGAATTATTTGTAAACATGACTTTATAGGCTCAAAATCATTTTGAGCCTAATTTGAACCGGGGGCTAAGTCGGGGGCTAAGTCGGGGGCTAGGCCGGGGCCTAAGTCGGGGGGCTAGTCGGGGCTAAGGGTCGGGGGCTAAGTCGGGGGCTAAGTCCGGGGGCTAAGTCGGGGGCTAAGTCGGCGGCTAGGCCCGCACTGGGGGCCGCGAGCTAGCCGCCGTTTTCGTAGCATTAGCGGCTAGCATTAGCGGCTAGCATTAGCATTAGCATTTTTTTCTTTTGGTCTTTATTGGTGAAAAGGGGCAAACTGAACACAAAGGGGGTGGGGGGCTAGCTTGCTAGCATTAGCAGCTAGCATCTGCATTAGCAGCTAGCATTAGCATTTTTTTTCTTTTGGTCTTTATTGGTGAAAAGGGGCAAACTGAACACAAAGGGGGTGGGGGCTAGCTTGCTAGCATTAGCAGCTAGCAACTGCATTAGCAGCTAGCATTAGCATTTTTGTCTTTTTGGTCTTTATTGGTGAAAAGGGGCAAACTGAACACAAAGGGGGTGGGGGGCTAGCTTGCTAGCATTAGCAGCTAGCATCTGCATTAGCAACTAGCATTAGCATTTTTTTTCTTTTTGGTCTTTATTTGGTGAAAAGGGGAACTGAACACAAAGGGGGTGGGGGGCTAGCTTGCTAGCATTAGCAGCTAGCATCTGCATTAGCATTAGCTTTTTTCTTTTTGTCTTTATTGGTGAAAAGGGACAAACTGAACACAAAGGGGTGGGGGTTAGCATGCTAGCATTAGCAGCTAGCATTAGCTTTTTTTCTTTGTGGTCTTTATTGGTGAAAAGGGACAAACTGAACACAAAGGGGTGGGGGTAGGTTGCTAGCATTAGCAGCTAGCGTTAGCAGCTAGCATTACCATTAGCTTTTTTGGGTGGTCTTTAATGGTGAAAAGCATATATCTCTTAAACCACTTCAGTTCTGCTCAAACCTACCAAATGTTTATTAGTTTTCAGGATTTTAACCCTTTAAATGTCAGTTTGAAGACATGTTGCCTCTTGTTTTATTAAAAAAAAAAAACAACACAGAATATGAGATATTTCCAACATAATACATGATGGAGGGATGTGACATTGTTTTATATCAGTCTTTTATATCAAGACATTTCTCAAAACCAGAATATGATCAGGGTGAGTTTTGAACACTGGAAATAAATCATGTACTCATCCCGGCAGTAGCCCCCGTGACACTCAAAATTTCCCTGGAAATTTCTAGTTTTTCTTTACTATTGAAGACGCATCATCAACAGAACATTTTTATGTTTAATTTATGAGGTCTGATTACAGCGCTGTGTGTTTTCCTTTTGTTCTCTCTTGTCTCTGTATGGAGTGTGTGGGGGGGTTCTGATTAATAAAAATATTCAGTCAGATAATTTTAATGTTGTAATTTGCATTTTCGTGCAGATACTCTCTCTGTTTGCATTACCTCATCACATTAACAATGACTACGGGCCAATTGTGTGTTCCAGTCCCAGCTGGAGCGGAGCCATCGTTAATGTCATCATCCACACCTGTGTGTTTCTGGCACAGCGTACGCAGACATGTTACTCCAGTCAAGACAAGGTGAGAGTTTCAATTCATGCCACCTTCATATATCGTTCAGACTGTTACTACACACAGACAAGTGGGAAAAAATTTGACAGGTACAAAATCTCTATGACAACTGTTGGTGAAAATCCATTAATAACAGGATCTGTACACTCACTGGTGTATTTGGTTTCACTTGCTAACTGTCACAAGTACGCAGCACAACAATAGCAGCTAATTTAAATGGTGTCACTACAAACCTATAGCAGTGAGGTATCCACCTAAAAAAAAAATTGTGCAAACACTCCTCAGTTGGAAAAGTGGGAAAGGTTTTGCTGACAGCAGCCAGGTTTCCATCACAGTTTTGCACAAAAACAGAAGCACATTTGCAAATGGTCTGTCTTTCCACTGAATGATGTTATGTGAATAAAACTGGGGTTTTCTCCTGTCACAATACCGATCTAATTAAACGTGACGACAGATTTCCAGCATCTGCCTCTCGGTGGGAACTGGCTTCCTGGGGCCTGATTCGGCAGGAACTACGACTTGAATCTTTTTGCTTTATTGAATCGTCTGAAAAACGTTTCTTTTTTTTTTTTTGCAACATTTTTTTTTTTTAAATTCAGGTGTTTCCATTTCTCTTTTTTAAGTTAATTTCAAATTTTGCATTAAGTAAGTTAATGGAAACACACCTAATGAGTTTATATAGTATAAATTGGACATTAAGGCAGCACTGAATTTCGCTCTGGCGAGAGAAGTCGGTATGCTGGCGCCTTAGCTCATTCATTTCTCCCTGTGTGGTGAAGACAGATGTTTTAAAAGTTAGACTTTTACAAACTGAACAAACATCCAACATGAAAATGGTCTTTAAAACTGCAGCTGTAATTTTTTAACAGCAAAGACTTAGTGAGGATTAAAAAAAAGCTCACAGTTGTTAGCAACACTAAACCTTTCCTCTTGTTTTTCTGTTGGTCCCAGTGCTTTTCCTGTTGCTGTTGTTATTGTTGTGATTGTGCCAAAGCCGCCCTGATGTGACTGACTTATTAATTAGTGTAACAATGTTCCCTTTCAGAGGAGAAACCCTGTCTAGCGTTGTTCCTGTAGCAGAGCGCTAATTGTACCTTCAGGGAGCATCGCTGCACCCCCGACCTTCTGTGCTATCCCCTGGCCTGGTGACATTGTCGTCATCGATGCTGCAACCTTCCCTCGCTAACTGCACAGGAGCTTCAATGTACAGTTTGTTCATGAAGGTGTTATGGGTGTGGTGACTGTTCACTTGGCACAACAGAGATGCAGTTAGATTGAATATGAGAACAGTCGTACATAAAAAAAACAAAAAAAAAACAGTAATGAAGTTGTATTTATACTAAGAGGCTTCATTTCAACTGATGTTAAAAATGTATGTTTGTTTTGTTTAGAGTACTTTAAAATACAAACCCATGCACATTTTCATGGCCAAAAGAAGTAACGGTTTGTACTTGTCTGCTCTGAACGTCTTGTGATTTAGATTTTATATCAACAAAACCAAGACCAGCCTCATGTATTTTATAACGAAAGGAGCTGAAGTTGTTTTTATACTCTCACTTTTTTTTTTACCTCAAAATCATGTTTGAGAAATGAGATGCTGCACCAGCCACACAAGCAGATATATGTGTGAAATAAATATATGAGTAAATGAAGAAATAAAATCCTGCATATATCAGTATCACTTTGAGTTAAATGCTATGTTAACATGCTAACAATGACAGTGCTAACATGCTTACACAAAGAAGATTCAACCATCTTTAATGTGGGTTGTTAGTATGTTAACGTTTGTCAGTCAGCTGATCAGTTATTAGAAATCTGTCCCGAGGGGGAACGTGTGCACCAAATGTTCATAGTTTGGACCAAAGTGGTGAACTTATCAACTGAAAGACTGAGGGGAGTTTGCTTCCGAATAAATCCAAGACTTCTCCACAAAAAAATTCTTGCTTCACACATTCATCACTCGCTGTGGAGTTCAACCCAAAATGACAATTGGTGACCACGTATAGTGCTCCATTAGACTTCCCTACGTCATGTAAACATGGGTCTGGCTCGCAGCTGCTGGGCTTAACTGGTTCTCTGTGTATCTATTCTTCAGGCCGAAGAGGCTCCGTCTCTCCCTGTATGGCTGACGAGTTAAAGAAAGCATTTCCTGTTTCGGTGAAAGCTCCGACCTGAGCCAGCAGACGCTGCAAACAGCGAGACTGTGGAGGTCAAAAGTTGAACGAAGGTGAATTTGCATAGTTGACGAGTAGAAGTCATTATTTTAACCATATGTTGTCACGTAGGTGTGTATGATAAAGTTGCTCTGCTCACTGTTTCTTATTAAATGTATACATTACATATCACACTGATGTTCAACTCAAGGCTCGATCAATTTGCTGCCATCATTGTAAGTACCCGCATAACCTCTAACCTCCACTGAGGTGGATCCAACTGGTAAACTTAAGATGTTTTTCTGGTTTTATGTTTTTCTGGTTTTAAGGCCCAGTAGATGAGCAGAATTTTCAAATTTGTACACCAATAGAGACGATGATGTTTTGATGTGTTTGAAAATGATTTTTGATTCTCGTAGTGTCCCATCATCGTTACTGCACAATATATGATCAGACTACAAACTGCAGCATAAACCTCAGATTTGTGCACTGAATCAAATATTACAGCAGCTCTTTTATCCCCTTCACAGACATTACACTGCTCACACTGGTTACCACTCACCACCTCCCTCCGCCTCATTATTTCCTGACTACAAAGCCCAGAACATTTTTTGATAACGAGTCACTGCCGAGATGATGATGCATGATTTACGTTGGCCTCTGCCAGACGACGACAGCAACATAGGATTTTAGTGCTTCTCAGCGAATGCAGCCGATACCCCGTGTCCTACATATGAACTCTGCCTCATGTGCGTTAGCTGCTGGCAGCAAACAGCCGAATTCAGAGCACCTGCAGTCATTATTTTGATGTGAGGCGGCAAACTGTGGGCTGATGCCAATCACAGTACAGTTTCTGTGTGTGTGTGTGTGTGTGTGTGTGTGGGCAACTGAGACAAAGAGAGGAAGCTTTTGGGAGGTTTGTGTCTGTGTGCGCCGCACAGTGAGACACATGCCTTGTGTTAAGTGGTTGTGTGAATCCCTTGTGACTCCTCTGTAAGCAGGAATACTTCCCTGCTGTCATGTCGCTTCGCTTCCACCTCACCTCATGACCTTCTCCTCCCTCCTCCACCTCCTCCTAACCCTCGCTCTCACCTTCCCTCGTCCTCTTTAACCCACATCTTTGTTCTGTTTCCTCGGCCTGTTCTCTTAACTATTTTCTCCGTGAGCCGTTTGAATCCGTCCCTGTTTAGGATCCGCTAACAAACCCCAGCACCATGCTAATGGGGATGCCCTGCAGCAGCCTCTTAGCTGCTCATAAATAAAACACGAGCGCACCTTTCCACCCTGAAATATTTTAAAAGTAAACTTTTAATCTTGACGCATTAGAAATGAGACAGGGCTGGATTTAGAAATAAGAAACATCTGTGTGTACATGCAACTGAAATTAGACTTTTTCTTGAACTTTCCTTCACTGTTTTCTAAAATATTTTTGATACAAAAACATTTCATTTACTTTGAATGTAACTTAAATTCTTATATGTCCATTTTGCGCTTATTATATTTTGTTGAAAATTGTCTTTAAAAAAAACTATACTAAAACATACATAAAAAATATACATTATAAATAATTAACAAGAATTTGGAAAAAGCCATTTCCTAAAGCAAAAACTTTGTTGGTATGTGTTTTATATCTATACTTCATATTTATTTTCTACAGCACTTTAAATTGCTTTTGAATGAGATGTTGCACTAAAAAGTTTTGATGCAGGTTAAAACTAGCTGCACTAAAGGGTGATAAACGGGTTTAGGATACTTAATTCTTGCCCCTGCTGGTATTTGCATCACTTAATGGGCTGGACGGCTCTTTTTTTTTTATTTTTTATTTTTTTTTTTTATCGGCGCCACTTGAGCTCTACGTTAGCCTCTTGGCTCTGCTCAATGAGGCTCACATGAGTCATTGCAAGTCCTTGTCTTTCCCGCTCATCGCTTCTTGTGATTCACATTAGCCGGCGCGGATAGGGAGAACAAACAACAACAACAACAACAGCAGCAACGACAACAATGCCAGGACTGTCAATGATGCGTGAATTCTCCATATTGACAAACACAAGTATCTCGCCCAGGCCGGGGGAGGATAGAGATGGAGGGAGAAAAAAAAGAAAAGGGGGAGGGTGGAGTGTAATTATCTGTGAAAGGCAGATGCTGTCATGTGCGTTTTGGGAGAGTCCCCATGTCTTATAAGTTTTGGTGTGTGTGTGTGTGTGTGTGTGTGTGTGTGTATCTTGTCTCATCTGCATGTGTGCAGCGCCTTTGCCTTTTGTGCGAGTACGCAGCGTGTGACTCCCTGCGAACCAGGCCCTTGGAAATATCTTTTTACTGAGCGATGGTATTTGGGGGGTGGGGGAAGGATTATCCTGTGCAGAGAGATGCAGGGTGGCGGGGAGGGAGGAGACGGGCGGCAGGGAGGCAGGATGAGGCTGAGGTACAGTTGGTGTGTGTGTGTGTGTGTGTGTGTGTGTGTGTGTGTGTGTGTGTGTGTGCGCGCTCTGCAGGAGGGTGTGTGTGTAAGTCAGCAAGGAAGATTGTCCCTGGTTGGGGGTGGCATGGTGAAACGCTTTGGATTGCCAAGCCTGTCATATCACCAAGGCTGTGAGAGTCAGATAAAACTCTGTCTGTCCTCCTTCTTTTATTTAGTCTTCCATTCAGTGCCCCGACCCCACCCCCCACCCCCCATCATCCATCTCTCTTCACACTCGGGTCTCCTTCCTTTTTCTTTATTTGCTGGGTCCCACCTTCATTTCCTCTGCCATTTGTCTTTCTTTATGTCCAAACGTCCACAGTGGCGTTCTCTCGGTTTTCTGTTTGTCTCCACATACACCTCGTGCCCCGCTCCCGCTCAGCCAGTCACTGATTACAGCTCGCATACATCACGGCCACGGAGATGATTGCCTTTCAGAATAACAAAGGAAATGTAACGAGGCTGGTGCTATTCCCCATCTCGTTCCCATTACCCGCCTGGAGAGGAGATGTCCAGCGCTCGGAGGGGGGTCTGTAATCAAAATAGATGAAGCCATCTGAGAAAGATGGGATTCGGTCATGCCTCCAAATCAGGTCGACCGCGGGTGTTCTTCCTGCGTTCCACAGCTATTGCGCAGAAAAGATGCGGGACAATGAACAGTGAGAATTTGGATGGTGGTTTGTGGTGGTTAAGACAATGTTTGGAGTCCACCCTCCCTCCTTCACTCGTCTCAGGATGTTACAAAGATCCTTTTAAGCCTTTCAAGCGTCCTATCTGCAGCCAGGTCTTTCAGAGTTCATCGATGAGATGAAAGAAACATGAGATATGAATGAGAGAGTGAAAACAACTCTCCTGTGTCTATTGAAGTCCAGGAGTTTTGCCTCTTCCAGGCACTCTGTCTGTTTGTGTGAGGAGTTTGAGGCACCCAGCACCAGGTACCGAGCCCGAGGAGAGAGGAGAGGAAGATTTGATCTTTTCCTGAGAGGTTCAGAGTAGAGAAGAAGACAAACCTGTCCGAGGAGGTCTTGACAAGAGCCTCTTCCTCCCTCTTCATCTCTCTCTGCCTCAGAAGTTTGTCTGTGCTGCCAAACCTCATATGGTCGTTATGAACAATATCATGTGCACAAGTAAAATACTTAACAGTAGAGCGCTCGCATACAGAGACCAACAAGCATTCCGTGTGACACAATATGTCGTTTGTAGATAACGCTGACGCCGCTATTGCCAGAATGATTTGTCCGTGTCCTCCAACACTGTTACAAATTACTGTAGAAAATTCAATCTGTTTTATGGTTGAGGTTTGGTTGGATTCACACACACACACAAAAAAAAAGGAGTTGGTGAGGGAAAGCGCATGGTTCAGATTAAAGTACTCAGTTAAGGTTAGGGAAAGTTCATCGTCATGGTTGCAATTGTAACTAAGTGATAAAGGTTGTGGAGAAATCATGATCATGGTTAAAAAGAGAGGGAATAGGAACCTATAATGTGTGATAATATGATCCCCTGAGATTAATAGTGTTGTACTCGACTGCTGAATATTTACTTTTCACACTTCATTTTTTTAATTGTGTCAAACGTGACGAATCTGTGGCAAATTAAAAAAAAAATGAAGCCTTTGAACATCATGATGAACAAAACGAGAAGAAAAGAAACAACAACAAAGCTTTCACTTTACAGGTTGCACGTTATTTTAGCAAAACAACTGTTGTGAATGTCCCACAAAATACCTACAAATATCAAATAGTTTTACAACAGCTCTACAATAAATAACCCTTCTGTGTTTATTTCCCCTCTACTAGCTGCCAAGATAGTGCACATGAGCATTAGCAGAGTAAGTGAACTGTTAATGTAGTGATGGCGGTCAGATTCAGATTGTTAGCTAGCTGCCAAGAGTTAGTCATTAGTTCAGTGTCCCGCTAAAAGCAGCACAAAAAGTCAGTCTCTGTGTGATGTACAGAGACAGGTGACCGTTTTTTATCTTTTATCTATCACTCCGTCTCTCTCTCTCTCTCTCTCCGGTTACTCCTGGCTCGCTCTGACCTTTGCTGAGGTCTGTCCGTCTTTTACCCATCAGCCCCCTGCTGCTTTTCAAATTAGACTCTTTGGAAAAGGAAAAAAAAAAGAAGAAAAACCTCTCTGTGCGGCCCAGTGTCCCACACCCACCAGCCTTTCACCCCCTCATCATCTTATTCACTCACACATGCATAACACCCAGATACCCCCCCCACCCCACCCCTCCGCCTCTTCAGCCGTGCATGTTCCAAGATCTGGGTCAACCTTATCAAACACCAGAACACGCCTGCTCCTTCTCCTCTCTAGTGTGTGTGTGTGTGTGTGTGTAGCATGAATATTTAGCGTGTGTGTGTGTCTGTGTGGGTGTGTGTGTGTGTGCGTGTGCGTGTGCGGGTGCGTGTGTGTGTGCGTGTGCGTGTGCGGGTGCGTGTGTGTGTGCGTGTGCGTGTGCGGGTGCGTGTGTGTGTGCGTGTGCGTGTGTGTGTGTGTGTAGAAGAAGTGGGGGTTGTGCTGTTGTTTTATCAGAAAGTGCGCAGCGAGGGAGTTTGATTAGGAAATACAGTTTTATCAAAGGGTGTGCGTGTGTGTGTGTGTGTGTGTGTGCGTGTGCGTGTGCGTGTGCGTGTGTGTGTGTGCCAACAGCCAAATAGAAAAGCAAAGCGTTCTGGAAGTGTGTGTAAATTTTGCTCTAATTAAAAGGGCTTTTGGCTTAAATGTCTGGGCATCGCCACCGGCTCCACGCTTATGTCTGCACGTCTGGGGCGTGTGTGTGTGTGTGTGTGTGTGTGTGTGTTCACATGGCCCACCTGGCACAGTGCCCATTTAATTTTGATGCTTTGTCATCACCTGAGTCAGGTACATGATGAGCCATCTTTTCCTCTCTGTTTCCCTTTTTCCATCTGCGTCTCTTTTGATCTTCTCTAAGTCTTCCTCCTCCTCTTCCTCTTCCTCCTCCTCTTCCTCCTCTGTCTTACAGCAACAAACTTTGCACGCCCACCACTTTTGGGTTTACCTCTTACAAAATAGTTCAACGGCTTTATAAGACGAGTGATCTACACCAAAAACATTTTTTTTCTTTGATCCAATATTTTTTTCTCCAATATCAGTTTTGCGATATAGTGGTATTAAACATAAAGAAAACAAATTTAAAGCAGTGGAGGTGAAGTTCTGTGAGAACTGGTTGATCACCTGGTTGATGATGATCTCTCCTTTGAGGTTTAACACATTCATTTATTGACCACAGCGTCACACACCACACGCATTCTGCTTAATTCACACCCGTGCCCACCCTACTGCTAACATCCTTGTTTACATGCTCTCTCTCTCACACACACACACACACACACACACACACACACACACACACACACACACACACACTTGCAGACACAGCATATGTGTTCTCTCTCACAGTGACAGTAGCTTCGACAGCTTGGCCTGACAGTGAGAGGAGCCTGACCCATCAGAGTGGATTTAACCCAACTGTCACCGGGGTAAAGCGGGGCATTCGAGGGGTGCAGGATAGTTGTGTGTGTGTGTGAGGAATGGGAGGATTTGGGCGCGCCCCTTTTGGCGCATTGGCCTGGTCAGCAGCTCCGGGGCAACAGACGCCATCAGCTTGTTTTTTCTGGCGAATCCAGTGTCGTTTGCTGTACGTGCGAGGGTCACGCTTGTGTACATATGGGTGTCTGGAACGAGGGCAAGCTGACAGATGGGGGCGGGAAAGTTGTGTCTGGTCAATATCATCACGGGCCAGTGAACCCAAATATTATCTGGATCCTGAACCGTGGTTTTTCTGGGTTACATACTGTACAGAGAGAAAGAAAACAAAAACAAAACGAAAGGAGCGCAGACCTCCACCAAGGCCAGTGTCAAACAACATACACCAGACTTCAGAGAAAATTTAATTGGCTCTTCTCTGACCCGAGCCCCAACCCTCCACTTTGTCCACTTGCAAAGCGGCTCAGTACTTCTTCTGTAATGCTGCCGACAAACAAACAGACACGAGTGAAAACACAACCTCCTCAGCGGAGGTAATCAGAGAATGAAGGAGAGAAAAGCAGATGGTGTTTATGTAAAAGGGGGGGGGGGGGGGGCGACAGATGAAGAGAAAAGGAAAGAGAGAGAGAGAAAGAAATGATGTACCTGCATCATCAGGTGTGTTTGGGCTCCTGCTGGCAGCTTACCATGGCAACGATTGTTTAGCTCCCTCTCACCTGGGCAGTGGACCCCAGGGACCGAGGATTATTAAAGCGAGGAAATTGGGAAGGATGGAAAAAAAAAGAAAGAGAGAAAGAGAAGATGATAAGCTGCGGTGAGAGAAATCAGGGGATGGATAGAGGGATGGAGGGAGGCGGTGGTTACAGATGATGCCACAGTTGGTGTGGTGTTACAGCCAAACGGCGCCCTACAGCGACAGTAATAAGCCGAACTGGCTGCCGGTGGCTTTGTTGTCCGAAAGGGATGATTAGTCTGAGAAGTGTCTCAACTGTTCAGCCCTAAAGTCAACACAGACACAGAGAGAGAGAGACCCATACTCCGGCCAGCAGCTGCACTAGTCGGAGACTGTCCTCCTGCAGGTCGTCTGTGTGACCACCTTTTCTTTAACAAAGCATAGTTATGTTTAATGCCGGGAACACACCGCCCGCCTCGCTGCTGCCGCTGCTGCTGCCGCCGCCGCCAGCGGCTCTATCAGCAGGTTACTGGAATGTTGATTTCTCTCCGTTGTGAATTTATTTCTGAATTATTTTTGACAGGAAATGTTACTGAAATGCCAGTGTCTCCACATGCAAGCTGCCAAAATGGTTAAAAAATATATATACTTATATTTTTTTCATGTCTGTGTCATATTCAGATTCAGCCGAGACACAGGCAACCATAGTGGAAGTCGTCCGTTTGATGTAATGTCGCCGGTCTGATCTGACACGTCTTTTCTCCATCTATTTTTCTCTGGGAGACGTCGAATCTGTAGATCATGAGACGCGGCCACGAGGCGCAGGGTGTGACCGCTCTAACCCGTGAACGCGGGCGCAGAAATGAATGCCTACTGTTCGGCGACCTTGGACGGCCATAGTGAAGAAAAGGAGGAAGTTAGCCAGGTTAGGATGGATGGATGAAACAAAACACACGACTTACCCGCATGAGACCGCCGTTTGTGTGTTCCCATGTGAAACTGAGATAATTTTCTAGTATTTGTTCCTAAACAGAATCAACCATGTGTTTTATTGTTGTTGCAATGATGACGAGGCTCCGGCACGCTGCCGCCGGTGTATTCCTATAGGTCCTAATAACCTGAAAGACGGGTTAAGATCTTTTTTCTAAAACACACCGGTCTTTCTTATTGGCCCTAAATCACAAGGTGTCTTGCATGAATTCATTAATTACCATGCGAGTCACGGCACTGATCATTGCTCTGCTTTTTCTGCCTCCAATGGAAAACGTGACGCTCATGTCAGAGAGGTGAACTCTGCAGCACGGCCGCTGTGCTCCCAGATGTTAGCTGCATGTTAGTTCATTCGTGTCAGATTTCCCCACTCAGGGTTTAAAGTTAAATTACAAACAGCATTCAGCGAGTCCTGAATCATCAGAGAAGGCTGGAATCCATGTTTGATGATTTTTAAAAAAAAATGTTTTTCTGCAGCTTTAATTTTGGAACCACAAATACATTCTTTGTGTTGGGATGTTTTTCCGAACAGTCTCGTGACAAGATGTTATTAAAGAAGTTTCCTGGTCGACTCTTGCTTCTGCATCCATCACTGTTTTGAATAGAAGGAATCTGAATTAAACGGTCATTTTAATGTAAAAGAGCAGCTTGAACATTTGACAGCAAATTATTTCTGTTCTTTGCAGCGCTCTTGAACTTGTTTGCCTCTTGTAGCTTTGTTTTGTTTAGTTTTTAGTTTTAAAGGACGTTTGCTGGATGGTTCGGTCTCAGCACTCTTAGACAGGTGTGGCCCTACATGCCCGGTATGTAACTCATGAAAATAGTCGAGCATTGAGAAACTTCGGGGGCTGGTGATGACCAAAACAAGGCAGTGAGAAAAATGAATATTGGTTTTGTAAGTGGCTAGATGAATGTTTGCTAATGTGGTAGCCATGGAAGTCAAGGATATGATGGTGTTTGTGCATCTTTCAACTAGTTTTGCTGTTTTTCTTTCCCCTCAGTGAATAAACGCAGCTTCAGATATTTTGCATGTTTGATCTTTGAAATGTTCGGCTTAATAACTTTGCAACATGTTGTGTGTTTTTTCCTTCATTAACACATGCTTCGCAGAGTATTTACAGCGTGATCGAGTACATCTTGCTCACAGTCATGCCTGTTTTCTTATTATTTCTGCATCTTTATACTTGATATATTTAATCATTTAATCATGTGTATAATCATCAGAGTTCTGTGGATCGTTACGACGTGTGTCAGCTTTCATATGTAACTGTCTGACACCAAGCTGTTTGCACAGTTAAACTCGCAGGATGCTTTACATTCTTTAGTTGAAACAGTTGCAAAGAAAAAAACAAGCGTAGCAGAACAGGAAGGATATGAAGGACAGAGTCCTGCAGCGGCTACAAATTAGACTGAAAAATATTCTAGACTCAGAGGCATCGACGTACGTGCAAATGCATGCGCATGTATTTACACTTACACCCATTTACACACACAAACACACTGTGATATTGTCGGACAAATTATACTGTAATCGCTGCATCTGCTCTGTTGTTATTTTCACAGAGCTCCGCTGGTGGTGCATCCTGTCTGTCTTTCTCTCTCTCTCGCTATGAGCCCAGCATCCCACTGACTCTCCAGACTGGCTCACTCACACACACACACACACACACACACACACACACACGCATACACACACACACACAAATGACACACTTACACACACGGACACTTTCACACACATAGGCACACAAACCCGTTCACCCACATACACAGAAACACTTGTGTGCACTTTTTCTCACATTGATACGCACATATGTACACACACACACACACACACACACACACACACACACACACACAAAGGGGGACATGAGGTGCCTAGCAGGGGGCGGTTTTGATTGACCAAGCACTTTATGACTCTTAAATGGCTTTATTGCCTTCCTACTTAACCCCCACACACTCCCTCCTTCCACCCTGTCACAACACACACACGCACACACTTACACACACTTACACACACTTACACACACACACACACACACACACATAGAGTCCTTAGGCCATCTCTGCGACTGGAAATTAATGAGAGCCTTCACTAAATACACACACACACACACACACTTACACACACGCACATTGCCACCCAGCTTGTGATTCAAGCTCCCTCCTACTGTCTGGAATCCATCAAGGTCACGCCGCAAATCCGAAGCGCTCTTCCTCCCTCCGGACTCTTTCTGTTTGCCCTCTGTGACCTTGCTTTGATGCTTTTTTTTCTTAAATTTTGGACGCGAGCCACGATTCAAGTCTAATGATTTTGTTACTGTACAGAGCGGGTCGATACTTGGGAGATTGGGTTGATTGATTTTAATTGGCAGGACACCAGGAGGCGGGAGGGCGGAGGAGGTGCAGTCTGTCAGTAGGACGGGACAAGGGTTCAACAGATGTGAGATGAGTTTGTAAAAGTGCCGCTGATTGCTTGTGTCCAAATCTGACCGTTGCCACGGCCGAAGTCACAAGATATTTTCAGTTTAGGCCGTAAATCAGATTTTTTTGCAGCAGTTTGGAAAAGCATCCGAAACATTCAAACGTAACACGAAAAACCACAGTGAGAAGTTAGTGAATCTGATTTAAACGCCGATTAAGAAACAAGCAAACTTTTGTGCAGGTGCAGCTCCCGTCTGCACGACTCCTCTCCGGGTAATGACTCATTTCCCAACTTTCTGACACCGTTGTCACTTACGTAAAGTCCGTTTGCATCTGTATTCCACTCAGGTTGAGTGATGATGTTCTCATTCATGGCGACGGGGAAGATCATCTCTCCAGCCTGAAAACTTTGGCTTGAGCGCGGCGTGTCGACAGACGTCTCATTATGCTGATGTGCCCTTGAGCCAAACACTGAAACCCTGCCAGCCCCCTGAGCGGCTGCTCTGTAGCTGGCCTCTGAGCTCCGTGTGCAGGAGGGCAAAACAAAAGGAAGAAACTCGCTCCGGGGATCGATGCAGTGTCACGTCATTAAAAGAGCTGAAACACGGTACGCTGTGTCGGCAAAGATCCAGATCTGAATCTATAAATATTAAATCTACAATAAACTTTGGATATTGACCAAACAATCTCACCACAAATCTTCTGCTTAAAACAAGCAAAATCACTGACATGATTTGTTGAACTATTAAAGCAAAACTGGAGCTTTAAAGCCGGTTTCTGATATTTCAAAAATGGAAATGAAAAAGTTGATGTTTGTACATTTTGATTGACTAAAGTTGCCTCCCTCCATAAAATATGAGTGGAGCATCCTCTGCCATTCACCTTAAATCACCTTCAAGATGTTAAAAATAAACCCTGGTGTGTCTCTGGCTTTCGTGCCTGCGGGCCGTTTCTGTGAGAGCAGATTGGAAACAAACTGTGAAGTAACGGATGAAGCTCGGCGCGCCATGATGAAACCGTGAGACCAAGGCGATCGTAAAAATGAGTCTTAAAAGTTTTGATTGTCGGAAGTCATCTGAATATGACTCAATTGGAACTGCACTGCACTGAGAGAATGTGTGTGTGTGTGTGTGAGAGTGTGTGAGAGAGTGTGAGAGAGTGTGAGATGTTAATGGGCTCATTGGCTGCACTGTTAGACTTGACGACTGCTCAGCAGAGCGCAGCGACCGTCTGCTGCTCACTTTTTTTTAATGTCGTGACGTGGGAATTTGGAGGTGTCTGACAGATATTGGTGGTCACACAAGTCTGACGAATTACACAAACACACACACACACACACACACACACAGATGCACACAGTCATGCTTTTTTACACACAAATATATGCATATGCACGTCGCAAAATTTCATGATTTTATGAGCACATGACAGAGTGAGTGAAAAAGGGAGGACTTATGTGTGTGTGTGTGTGTGTCCTGGTTCAGTGCGCTTCAGAGGACGTATGCACTCTGCTCATAAATAAAGGCCATGCATTATTCAGGGCTGCTCCTCCAGCTAATGCCCCTTAATGTGCCCAAACAGCCATAATGTACTTTGCTACCAAGGTGGCAGAGACCATCTCACACACACTCACACACACTCAATCACACACACTCAATCACACACACTCACTCACACACTCTCAAACACACATCAAACCTCCGCCCCTATATTTGACACAATGTCTTTGTCAGTGTCGCTCTCAGGCTCTTATCGCGCTCTCAAATCGTCCCATGTTTCTAATTTTGTTTAAAAAAAAAAAAAAATCCATTTCACTTTTGATCCAAATTGCTCTCGCTCACGCCGTCTCGCCATGTTTCCATCGAACTTCGCTCGGTTTCTCCCTAATTCTCCACTGTCACTGTTTCCATCTCCCACTCCTCCCCCATTCTTCTCTGCACTGTCTCTTCCTCTTTGCTTTTTTCTTTTTTTTTTAACAGAAAATGTATCTGAGTACAGTTTTTGAAAATCTTACTGTTCTTCCCCTCTTCGTGTCCGCGGGGCATCAGCTCTCTGCAGAATTGGGATTTTTGTCTGAACATGGATTTGTAGCTGTGAAGCTCCGGCAGCAAAGCTTCGCTAAGTACGTAATCTTAATCAGTTTTTTGGGGGGGAAATCAAATTGATTCAGTTCGGAGATACACAGGAACAGTGAAGAGCAAAAAAAAAAAAGAAAAAGAAAAAGGCCCTGAAAAACCATAAAATCGGTTTAAGGTTGAATGTTTATTGCCGCTGTTTTGCTTGTCTGCATTTTATTGACAGTGTTTTATATTCTAATCACTTTGTAATTGATTTGCCTGTTTATTGTCTCTGCTTTTAATTGCTTTGGCAGTTTGTGATCCTGTTTTGTTTTGGTCTTAGTGGAACACTTGAACTTTTCTGAAGCGTAATATAACTCAACTTCACAATTTATGTTTGTTGTGATAAATAATGCATGTAGGCATTTTTTCTTTTCTTTTTTTTTGATTTCCTCTCAGGAGACACTTAAAAGGCTGCTTTCCTGAATTTTGTGTCTTTGGTTTCTAATCATTTGAAACATTCAGAACAGAAAACGTTTAAAGTGAGTCCTATTGGTTTATTGCACTTTTGAGCCATTACATTAATTTGTGTCAAAATGGAAATTTCTTTACGGAGGAAGGATTTTCAGGTTTTGTTTGATGACTCTCGGTGCAGTGATGTTGGTTTTCTGCAGGAAAAACTGTGGATTTCCCCCGTAAAAAGGAATTTTCCTTCACTCTGTTTTTGTTTGTGCTGCTTCATTTATATTGAAAATGGATGTTGTGTGAAAGAGGTTGCTTGTAGGAATGAACCAACAGATATTTATCGCCTGACTCTGCAGCTTTCCTCAGCTTTATGCAGCTTTATAGCAACTTAAGCTCATTGTTTTGGTTTTCTGACCGGCTACTTCTGCTGTTTTTGTTCACGCTCACCGCTGCTGGAGTTGGTAGAAATCAAAAGGAGAATGAATACTGGAGCTACATTTCTTAGAGGCTAAAAACACGACTCTAACAAATGAATACTGGAGTTGTTCTGTGTTTGCCAGATGTGTAAACGAGCAGCTGTTTGATGAAAACTCTCCTGAAATGGCGCCCCTACAGCGGCGAGCGTACCTACCTCTCGTCGTCATGGTTACAATAATATAACGGTCATGGCTGGGTTATGTTTAGGAAAAGATCGTGATTCGGGTTAAAATTAGTATAAAAGTATTCCCTCGACATTAGACGTTTTTTGTTGTCATGGTTACAATAATAACAACAATGTGGAGACAACACAAACTGCTACTTTCACTATGGGAATCGAACAACGCTCTCCTGTGATTAGTTGACCCATCCGTCCACCACACCCTCCCCCTAACGCAAACTTTGTCTCTCTTTATGTTACGTCAGCGCACTTTCCCCCTTTTGCTCCTGTCATAATCACTACGGCCACTAGATGTCGCCTAGCAACCCCCATATCGTCATAAAAGGTGACAGAAGTTATCGCAGGTTTAAGGATCCGACCTTCACCGGGATAGTTTCCGATAAAAAAGTGTTGGATTATTGAATGTTTTGGCAAAATATTTTACCCACTTATTACGTACGTGACGTCTTTGGTGCAACGTTCCCAATATTTTATTTGTGTATTCGTTTTGTGAAGCCGGTGCTGTGACGTCATTTTTCATGGGTTTTCTGTTTGGGTTTCTTCTTCTGCTTGTTAAAACAAGACACCTACAACTAATTACTTAAAAAAAAAAAAAAACATATTCACAGGAGTGGCTCATGGATGATTACCATCACTGAGTTACAGTTATTTAATCTCTTTGTTACAAGACGTGCCACATCTTGGTGTAACATTAACCTCTCACATGACACTGATTGTTCACAGTCTGTTTTGACGCGCCCACGCACACACACACACACACACACACACACACACACACAGAGGCCAGACAATAACTCCATTCATTCCTTTGCTCTCTCTGTCTCCTCTCTCTCTCGCTCTCTCTCTCTCTCCTCCGCTCATATCAACTCTTTGTAAACACAGTGAAGGTCAAAAAACACAACACAGTCCACGTCTGTCTGTCCCCTCGCAGGCTCTCTGACCTGGATCTGCTCCGGTTCTTACGGCTCTTTACAGTTTCATGGTTCAGACTCACTTCACCAGTTAAGTCGTATGTGGTGCTGAGCAGGAATTACTGCCTTGTTTTATCCCGTCATGTGTTCAGAGTTTGGATAAATCGTGCTGCTGACATGTAGATAAAATGTTCTTTTTAGCTTATTGGTTCATTGGACATTATTAGAAGAGAGACATTAGACCAAACACAACAAAATCTCAAGGATAGTGCAGTAAAACCTTATTCCTATCTTGGTCTTTGCAACAAGTTCGTCCCAACGAAGCATCAAAATACGCCGTTTTATTTATTTGAAAGCATTTGTTGATTGATTTTGACACCCCTACTGATACAACGCATTGTTTGTGCATCTTCCAAAACCGCTGTTAGAAGTCCTTCTCATGACCTGACAGAGATACGGTTAAGGTTTTGTAAGACTTGGTTAAGGTTTGGCAAACATCGTGGTTCGGGTTAAAATTCCTCCTTTGTTGAGGTTAGGAGAGTTTCAGCATCATGATTACAAATAATCTCAGTTAACTTTAGAGAACGACTGAGGTCATGGTTAAAAGAGACCGATGTTGACTGTTGGTAGGAAACTGGAAGCAAACAGTCGTCTCTCGTGGCAAAGTCTAATATTTTGTTGACCCATGCAGTCAGCCTGACCGCCTCCCTCTGTGGGCTTTGTGGCTCTGTATCAACGTCGCCAAATTTCCGACTTTGTCCTCGACAGATGTGAGTCACAATTGTTTCGTCACTTGAGTGTAAACGACATGACGAGTTATTTTGTGTGGAACCAAAAGGGAACATGTGTCCATGTTTGTTAAACCCAAGTTATCAATACAAGTCAACCCCCTCCAACCCTGTGAATGCTCCATCTCTGACCCTGGATGAACCCTGGAGATGTTTGAATGTTTACATAAAGTAACCCTTTCATTTCCCCCATACGCGTCCCTCTCCTTCTGTGTAGCCAAAAAAAGTTCACCACGTATGAATGCACAGCGACTAAAGCCACTCAAAGTTTACTTCCACGTCTCTACTGTACCGTAAAAAAGAAACAAAAACAAACAAGCCTCCATGATTTTATGAACCTTCGATGCGGAGCAAAGAGAGGTCATAAACTCCTAGAGAGCGAGGGTCAGACGAGGTGAACTCTGCCCAGGTACAGTCAACCTGCACAGCATGAGGTGGGACATTAAACTGCTTTTTATGAGGTTGTGTGTGTGTGTGTGTGTGTGTGTGTGTGTGTGTGTGTAAATATTGGCTGTTATGTACACAGTGCAGTGGCTTTTCAGATTCAGTGCTATTATGAAGGAGAAGATGAGCAGAGAGTGAAAGAGAAAGATGAAAAAGAAAGAGGTCTTACCTGGCTAATGTTTTCCCAAAATGTGTCTTTATTTCCTGTTAGCGTTTTGCACCAGTCTTTTTCTCTTCTTCCTCCTTCACTTCTTCTTCTCTTATCTTCTTTTCAATGGTCTTTTTTCTCCTCTTTCCTTCCTTCCTTCCTTCCTTCCTTCCTTCTTTCCTTCCTTCCTTCCTCTCGTCAGCTTTGCTTCAGCTTCCTGGGCGTCGCTGAGGAGGTGTGTGTCGAGTGTCTGAGCATGTGTGTGTGTGTGTGTGTGTGTGTGTGTGTGTGTGTGTGTGGCGAGGTATGTGTGAATGTGCGCGTGTGTGTGCAAGCCTGTAAGAGAGCAGCTCTGCTTTGTGCTGCCGACCTCGGTGAGCGTGTTGTTGCAACTGACTGAGTGACTGGGAGAGAGGGAGTGTGTGTGTGTGTGTGAGAGAGAGAGAGAGAGAGATTAGTTCACACACAAACACATCTCTGCCTCAGGGAAACACCCCTCTCCCTCTCCTCCTTCCTCCCTCTTTTTCTCCCTCCTTCTTGTCTTTTTAATTTCTCTCCCATCAGGTTTTTTCTTTTCTGTCGTCTGATCACCTTGAAGGACTCGTATAGTAAAATCACCCCCCCCCCACTCCACTCCACCACCCCCCATCCGCTCCACTTCGACTCGAAGGGCGTCCTCTCTTGAGTTTCATTTTTAACCTCCTCTTTTGTTGTCTTTCCTCCTCATATCCCCCTCTCTCCATGTTTGCTGCTGCGAGTCAGCTGAATCATAAATAAGTTACAGAGCTGTGCACAAAACAGCACAAAGGCAACAAAACAAACCCGTGTGTGTGTGTGTGTGTGTGTGATGGGTTTCTCTTCGTAAGCTGATGCTTTTTGTACGACTTAGTAAAAGATATTTAATCTTTTTGAACTTTCCATGTTTTCTCTGGCTTTGAACCTTCAAAGATGTTTAATTGAGGCAGTAGGTGGCGGGAGAAAGGAATCTTTTCACTTTTAACATTTCAGGGACGAACTGCTTTTTAAATGGTTGTCGAGCGCGACTTTGCAGCACTTGGCTTAAGTTTTTGGTAAATGTTGAATCAAGGTCTGAACAAAGGTTCTTTCTAAAAAATAAATCATTATCTTATGAAGTCATTTCTGTCTATTAAGAGCCTTAAAAAACAAGTGAAGAACATGCTAATGCTGTAAAACCAACCTGTTGTCAATATGTTTCAAGAATTTCTCAGAAATATGAAACTGCATCTTGAAACAAGTCGTATATAATAAGTCAGTTTTCTGCAAGAGAATCAAGTCAAAAAAAATGAATGAAAACTTGACACACAGTTTCTTTCGCTTGTCACGGATATAAAAACAGGTCAGTTAAAAAAAGGAGTTTTCTTTTTCATGCAGTTTGACAAATTTGCCGTCCAAATCAATACCACCACATCTCACAATAAAATGAGGAGGAAAGAGAAAAAAGAAAGAAAAGATGACCGCCTGACTGAACACTGACAGGGGATTGAAAAAGACAGCAATCAGTTTAACCTTGAGGAGACCCTTACTCAGTTTTGTTTAAGCCCATCACAGCGATTACAGAAATTTAGCTTTAGCCTGCTAATCTGCTCCAGATCCACATTAAACTGCTCCTCAGGAGGCTGAGCAGGGGGGGGGGGCGTCTGGTGGGTGAGCATTAATATGAAGTGTATTTGGACGCCTTCGTTACTCCAGCGTGAAATCAAACAGTGAGAATGAGGTTAACGCTCAGACTTCTAGGCTTCATTTCCAGGGTATTTACATCCACATGGGATTGTAACCCCCTTTTCATACTCAACACCCCGAAGGGTGAGAGGGTCTACGAGTCCTACTGTTCACAGACTGTGGGTATAAATAATCTCAATCACCCTTAGAGCTGAGAATTAGTGCTTTAACCTCATGTTCAACCCTGTCCCCAAAACAATTCATTCTGTACCTTATTAGAAAATGCTTCAATTTTTATATCAACATACAAAAACAAATGTTAAATGTTTCTGCAGCTGTTGATGTATGTTCTCAATTTCCCTGCGGCATCTAAAGCGTGATGAAACACTGTTATGGTTAAGTTTATGTTAAAGGATAAAACTGGTGGGTGGGGGGGGCATTTACTCTAGTGAGTATTTCCTGCAGCGAGATCGTGTATGTGCGCGGGACTGAGTAAAATTAACTTCAGTGTGTGTGTGTGTGTGTGTGTGTGTGTGTGTGTTCATGGCAATGGAGAGACAAGTCAGCCAGTGCAGCAGCGGTGTGGGTTGTTAACGTGGAGCATTATGGCGAAGACGTATAAGACGATAACAGAAAAAATGCATGAAGCTCCAAAAAGGGAAGATCACTGTGTCGGTTAAATATTGAAAACGTGAGTTGAACTATGAGAAAAGTTCTTCTTCTTCAATCTTTAACCAAAACCATGATCTTCCTCTTGAGTCAAAGTCCTGCACCTTTTACACCAAATCATCAACCTCCCTCCCTCTGGCTTCGCTTCAGTTTGAAGATTGAAAACAACAACAACAACAACAACATGCTGACACATATCAACCAAGACAGATTTATAGTTTGTAATATATTTCATTGCACTAGCAGATACAAGCATTAGCTAAATGATTTCCAGAATATAGAATATGAACATTATAGGAGCTGGATCATTTGGTGGGGCTAATTTTCCACTTGTGAACCACCGCAGAAGAAGAGGGGGGGCAGGAGGATGATGTGATTTAAGATTCGAGCGATGTTACGGTCTCGAGCCGATGTTGTCGACTCTGCAGTGGAAGCCTGAGTGATGTTTAAGTCATACGCTTCATGTCCGTCATGACTTATTCACCAAGTCTGTTTTCGATTCACTTTGTCACATTTTGTTTTTTTATCGATACGCCAGTGTGCTCTCAAATCTGACGTGTTGGAGTGTCAGAGGCAAAACAATGGGAAACATCTCACTGTCCTATTACTTATACATATAATATATATATATGTATTTGTGTGTGTGTGTGTGTGGGGGGGGGCGACTGTGGGGGTGGGAGATGAGTGACTGAATTAGAGGGAGCCCCCCCAGCTCTGTGAACAAAGCTGCTCCACCAGCTGAAACGTGGAGTGTACGAGCCTCTGTTATCCCCGTGTTCCTGCTGAAGGGTGGGCGAGGAGCTTTTCTTTTTTTCTCTCCAAAACAAAAAGCTGACCCCCTGTTGCGTTTCTCTGCGGGGGGTGCACTCACCGAGCCATCTTCCTCTCCCTCTGAGACCCCTGGGAGACGCGCTCAACCAGCCCTCCACCCCTCCTTGCCTGTTTCCCTCACCCGCACCCTCCCCTTCCCCAATCTCTCTCCTCTCATTTCCCTCCCTCCGAGGCTCGAGTTAACTTTCATTTTGATCTGCTGCTCTGATCCCCCCCCCATCACCACCACCACCACCACCACCCCAAAAACACAATTTCCCTCTCCTTTTTTACCACCTTCCCTCCCACCTTGTTCATATCCTCCTCTCTCTCTCTACCTCTTCACCTCTCTTGCCGCCTCTCGACCTCCTCCCTCACCCTGACCTGTAACCTCCCTCCTTTTCTCTGCCACTTCAACCCACTTCTCGGAAAACGCCACCTCTTCTTTCGTCGTTCTCTTCTCTCCCCCGCTCCATCCTTTGTCATTTTCCTCTCCTTCCAAGCAACAAAGTGATTTGGCGCCCGCTCGGGCCTGTGAGAAAACCCAGGGGGTTGGTTGCTCGATGAGGCGACATCTCTGAATAAATAAGCATGGGTAATTTGCTCCGAACCTGCGGCCCTTTATTTTTTTTTCTTCTTCTTCTTCTTCTTCTTTTCACCCTCCCAGTTTAGAGCGAGGAGATAAAGACACAATAAAATGGTGGGAGATCCTCACAGAGGCTCATTATATGGTTGTCAGTGAAGTTTTCTCAAAGGGCTTTCTGACGGATCGCTTAGTCCCACTCCGCTCTGTTTGTTCCTTTTCAGGGCAAATTATCTATATTACATCCCGGTTTCTCCGGTGGCTGATTATTTGGATGAAACTGGTCTCATTTAAGGAAGTAATGAACCGCCAATTCTAGCCGAACTAAGGCAGATTATCGGGAACAAATTGCGAAGCTCATCGTATCGAACTAACAGGTATTAGCAGCGTAGCACCTCACACATTATTTAAGCGATTTATGAGTCATTTTCTTCCAAAAAGACACGTTTTATTGCAGTGAAGTGGATGCGGTGTGTCCGTGCTGGAGGTTGTAGCACTAGTTTAATTCTCCCTCTCTCTGCTGCACAGACGAACGCGCATTCCCGAATTTCATGGCCCGGTGAGGGAGGTGTGTGAGCGCCAGGTCAACTGTGAACATCAGGTATTAATAATGCAGGACAGGAAGCAGCCCCTCCGACTGCCGAGCTGTGCACTCTGACTCTGCATCCCCGCACCCCACCCCACCTCTACGAGCTGCATAACCCGACACAGAGGAGGAGGAGGAGGAGGAGGAGCAGAGCTACAGAGGTGTGTGCAGGGGGAGGAAAACCTGCCGGAACGGTGAAACAGGCTCTAACGATGAAAAAAGGTGTTGGGCAAGAGGTGATGTAAAATGAATCTATTTTCAGCTGTCCATAAACAGCTCAACTTTGTTTAATCATCCCCTCCAGGGTCTCAAATTCACTGAATTTGCTGCAGCTTGTCAAAGAGAATGTGATGAAATTTTGCATCATTTAATATAAATAATGCAAATGTGGTGAAATTTAAAAAAAATTGCAAGTCAGCAGTTGAAGACTGAGACTGTTCAAAGAAATCACTGATCATCAAAATGTGCAATAATTTATGGTGAAAGTAGAAATGAGTTCAGCAAACTATCAGGAATGTTGTTTGTGGGCATTTCTGTAGCAGTTAGCATGTTCACGCTTTTCCTCAAAGCAGCTATAGTCTGTGTTTTAATATTAAAGTTGGATCACAATCGACCATAAGCTGCAGCGTCCTTCAGCTCTGTGGGGGTTCACAGCCTCTTGCAGCTGATTGGTTTGGTTTTCTGTCCACACAACGTCACTGTTTCGGTTCACCCACACCGCTCGCACAGCGTTGCCGGGCAGCTGCTGTCAGAGCGACCAGCTGGTGAACATGGGGCAACATTAAGCCACTAAAGAGGTAGATGTTTTCTTCAAGAGTTGGAAGAACAAAAACAAAGCTGAAGAGATGTTGGACTCCACAAAAAACAACTCCAAATGAATGATAACGTTGCTCTTTGTAAACAGGCAACGAGTCAGTCATGTCAACTGAAAAAGGTTGAGTTCTAGGGAAACGAACCGAACGAGGTTGTCCTTCCCTCCGTCCTTCCCTCTCGAATGAATCCCACGCAACATCTCATTAACTCACAAATTCATTCGCTAATTATGACTCAATTTAACAGAGGGGTAAAATGGTGACGTGAGGATATTTTATATCCAAATGGTTGCCGGTCAACTTCACTGCAGAAACACCTCCGGCCGTTATTCAGTGCTTTAACTCAGGGAGGTGAGATCGTGACCACATTTCCTGCAGCTTGGCGGAGGCGTTTATTTCACCTTGGCTCACAAAAGCAGCTCTGAAGTAGTTTTGATCATTCCTTCTTGTCTGACCATTATTTTGCAAAAACTGATTCTTGAAATTGCAAGATCATTAATTCCTGGAGGGAACAGTAATAACGGTTTTTGTCCCGTTTAAAGCAGGTTAGCGATGTGGCCACATCGAGCTGTAAACAACAGAACTGTGTGAGCAGTATCACCTTCTCTTTTGAGTACTCGGGTTGAAAACTATGTGTTTACCCTCTCTTGGTGAAATCAATAACCCCACCACCACCGCCGCCGCCGCCCTCTACGCTGCTTCAGCATCAGATCATGTTCTGTTTCTTTTGGGTTTTAGAGTTTTTAAAAAGACGAGTCAATGATAGAAAATGCAACATCTTACCTTCAAAAGAGGCTCCACACTTTTTATCAGCTGCCTCCCTTTGGTTTCAGGTTGATTGCGTACACTGAGTGGACTCTTGCTTATATTATTTGTATGTAAATTCATATTGCATTTGTTCTGCTGTGTGAGTGTTCATGTAACCGGGAGCACAAAGTCTTTTATTGTTTTGCTCATTGTATTGCAGCATTTTTAAAGCAATGATAAGAAGAGGACATTTTTACTTTATTTATTTCATTATGCTCTCATTCTGTTCCTGTGGATAATCCACAACAGGAGCTTTGCGTGACTCGTCGAGCACAACACAAATTTCTACTATACGTCTTTCTACTTCGCCAATCACGCCCTTCTACATGCGTCCGTCCCATTCTCGTGAACGCCATATCTCCGTGACGCCGTGAAGGAATTTCTTCAAATTTGGCACAAACATGGAATAGGACTCATGGATGAACTGATTACATTTTCATGGTCAAAGGTCAAGGTCGCAGTGACCTCACAAAACACTTTTTTTTAGCCATAAATCGAGACTTCACAGCAATTATGACAAAGTTTCACACAAATGGTTCATATTTAATATGACTCTTTGTAAACAGGGATGTAACCTGAAACTAGTCTGAGTGTTGGAGGCGTAAAACTGCAAAGCGGCAATTCTAATTTCTCTTTAAAATGTGTCATAATTAGAGGGGAGTGGGTGACACAGATTCAGCTGATGTTTTTAACCTGGAGAAGTTACATCTCACGCTTTTGTGCATCTTTTAAAAATTCAGCTTCTTTGCCTTTTATCAGTTCGACGTGTTTTTGAGCACTGGATGTTGAGTTGTGATAATAATCCATTGCTACGCAAACTGCCTGAGCACTGTTTACTCATATTATCATGATTTAACTTGTATCATCATAATTTGCATTTTAGACGCATCTTTTTGAAGAACTGGGACTGAACAGCTGTTCCCTGCACAGAAAGCCCACTCTGAGAACATTTGGTCACTTCTGGAGCCTCGACACTCTCCTCGTGTCGTCCGCCGCGACTCTCAGCTCTCTTTAGAAGCTGCAGGAGGACAAACGGTGTTCATTAGCCACTGATGAGACGTGTTGCGGCAACAGGCCAAACTAGAACAGAGACTAATTTGCCAGCAGTCGCCAGCTGGGACGTCTTTGTGTCTAGGCCTGAGAAAGTAAGAGAGCAACGACTGCAGAGGGAAAGTCCCAGGAGAGGCTCTAATCGAATTCAGGCCCCGGCTCTCATTCCTTCAGGTCTCTGCTCCGTGAGGACCACAGTAATGTGAACGGACTGAGAACTGACCGCTGCACAAGACAGACTTTGTAGTTGAAGTTGGCGGCTTGGTTTTATTTACCTGTGGAGTGATTTCTGACGACTGAAGATGGGGGGAGGAGTGCTTTGTTACATGTTCTAGTCAGTTCATGTCTCCGTCTTTGTGTTTCCACACTGAGTGACTCAACACTGTGACGTCTTTTCTTGAGAGCGGCCGTGGAGCAACGGCTGTATAAAAAGACGTGGATACAGTGCGCCACAATTGCTCGACTATTCACAGCACAACAGGTGCTCGCCAGGTGTGCTCACTCTCTGTCTTTTGAATTTATACTTGACTTTGGCTGAAATAGAGCTTTTTCCTGGCTGACATTTTGACTTGTCAAAACAGGAAATGTACAGCTGAAACACATCTCATTAACAATGTTCCGTCAAACGTCCCAGTGTGCTTTGAGCCAGCGTGCATAATACCAGTGGCCAGATGGATAAATGATGCACACGCACAAAAACTATGCGCCATTTCCTGCACATGAATTAGTATTTCTAAACACAGACCGCGCGGCGACTGTGCGTGCGCTCGGTTTTCCAAAGCGATCCAAGTTACAGTGAAGTGAAAATACAAAAGAAGCCGAGACACGTAATTGAAAATGAAATAAAATAAATAACCAACTTCACGGAGCTTGTATTTATCACCATCATTATAAGTTTTGCCGTTTACACACCGACATCAACTTTACAATTCATAAAATGGAAATAATTGTGTTTGTGTTTTCAATGTTCCCTTCAGCATCGTTTAATGTCCTTATTATTTATTATGAGGCATTCTGTAAACTGTTTCATACCATTTTAATATTTACTTTTTTATTACCAGTAAAACAGGACTTTACCTTCTGATGCATGTTTCACAATCGGCGAAATTTTGCTTCTGTCTCGTCTTTCTTCTCTGCGTCTGATAACTTGTGGCGGCCACAGTGTTTTTTTTTTTTCTTATGCAAACTGATTGATTAAGAGGAGTGTCTTCATCCATTTATGGCTAATTGTGAGAGTGTAAATGAGGCTCGTGCACATGTGCCCAATTTCTCAATGAGTGACATAAAGTGGAACCACGAGTGTTGCACATGCACACACCAGATCTTACATTTCACTGTTTGGAAGCTCCTAATGGTGAATACACAGGACATGAGGCAGTAGATAAAACACCAGATCTTTGTAGCCACCAGTAGTTTTGCTACTTGGCTTCAAGAGGCATGAGACAGAAATCTGCTGCTGCCTCTGATTTTTTTTTTTTTTAAACCAGCTGCTGACTTGATGCATTTTAAATAAAACCTCAGCAGCGGGGTTAATGCGAGTGTGTCCGTGCACATGTACTGAACTCTCAGAGTCTCAGACTAATTACCTGCCATGTGAGCAGGATGTAAATGGCGTCTCTGGAGAGTAAAAGAGACATTTTTGGGAGAAAATAGGTTTGACGTACTCTGAGTGTGTTTGACGCGGCCTGGGATGTCAGCACAGTGGACACTTCACAAACCTCCAACTCTCACCGTCAGTCAACAGAAACCTCTTAACTCCCTGCAGCCGAAAATCCTAATTCTTACTTTGCACTTGTTTAATTCGTAAGGAGAATTTAAATGTGCGTGCGTGTGTTGTCCAGATCGATTTGTGGAGACGCCTCAGTTCAGTCAAGTCTGGTATTTGGTTCCTTAAATAAAAATACATGTGAAAACAAGCAGCAGAAGAAGAGTAGGTACAAAATCAGCCATGACATTTTTTTTTTTTTTGTTACACAGACTCTGCACGCACACACACACGTCTCCTTGACATCGCTGTCAGTGCGTGTTGGGAGGGGATATGTGCTACATCCTAGAATAGATATGAACTGTCATCCAAAAGAAAAAAAAAAATCTGATACAAGCAGCGATTCAGAGCTGAGCACGAAGGCCTGCGGTGTGACTGTAGCTGCTCACGCTCACGGATACGCTCACACACATCACAGGCGAGGTTTCGGCGGCCTGTCAGTGAGCGTAAGTTAGAGAGACCAAAATAAGGAAAGACAGGAGTGGAGAAGGAGGATAAAGAGGTAAGAGACAAAAAGAATAACACAAGTGAATAAAACCTCAACAGGTAAGATAAGAAAAAAAAAATCCTCTCCTCTTCCTGTGAAAGTCGTTTCATCTTCTTAATCTCTGATTCAATTTCTCCTGCTCATTTCATGTTTAACTATCCTCACCTGTCCTTCCTCACCTGCCGTCACACCTGCTTCCCATGAGTCATCAGCACCAGTATATAAACGCACCACAGCGGAGAATCGACCCTTTGCCAGATTGTCTGTAGGTATTTTGTTTTGTCTGTGGGAAGTTTCCCCACCACCTGTCCTCATGCACAATTTGGAACAACCGAACTTTGACTGACTTGTTTGTGTTTCAGTGTTGAGTCTAGACGACAGAAAAATGTCACCAGTGTCACTTTAGGTGGGAGAGATATCCGAGTTGCTGATGCTTGATCAGTCATACCTTGACCTCAAGGAATGTCATTACATTTCTGGTGAGATTTCACAGTACTTTTTTTTGGAGGTGAGCTCCCCCTCCTCCCCTAAAATCCACCACAGCCTCTCCCCTCACAATTCCAGCACTGGTTTACCCAAATTACACAAAAACAAAAGCATTCTCACTTTCCTAGTCATTTAGATAGTTTGTTTTTGCTTTATTGGGTTTTGAGATGTCGATCTCTGACATTACAGCCTCTACCCAAATATACTGCAGCTGAATATAATTTATTTTCTGGTGTTTAGAGCATTAAAAAATGACATCCAGAAAAAAAAAACACAAAAACAAACAGCGAGATATCTTAGTCCCAAAAGTGTCCCAGTTAATCTGGATAATCCACCAAAATCACTGTCTACAGTTTTCATCAGAACCAGTTTTCACTGAGGAAATAGACCTCAGCTACTGTAGGTGAGCAGAGCTGACAAATGTAATTTATTGCCATGTGTGTGTGAGAAGCTTGGCATGTGAAAATATTGATAATATTAGAAGGGAAAAACAACACAAACAGAATATTTCTGTATAAGAGGGGAGGTGACCTTGAGCCAGACAGATGCTGAATAATTTACTTAAGTCAGTCAAATCAAGTCAAATCTTTTTTTTTTTTTTCCGATACAGAAAAAAGACTTTGTGTTTTGACGCTGTATCGAGGTGGAGAAATGATCGATCACTTATGATGAGGAGGGGTGATCTCCGAAGCAAAATCTCACCTTGTGGCCCAAAAAATTCGGAACAGCAGCAGCACTCACTCACCACAGCACAATTACAAGAATCATAAATATAAAAATATACACATAAATATATGTTAAAGTTTCAGCAAACTCGTGCTACAGGCCAAATGTGGTCCCATGTTCAGATCTTTTAAAAGACGAGATGAGTTTAATCTTATAATCTTTTTTAAAATGGTATAAATGACAAACTCGATGATTCACAGTGAAAAACAGGAAGCGGCAACATCTGTGAGGTAATAAAAACCGGGACCACAGAAAGAGATTTATAGCAAAGTGGTTCATATTTAAATGAGGAGAGTGATTGAAAACTCGGCCCATTAGAGTTAAAATACGACTGCTCGGCTGTTTGGTGAACACATGGGTTCAACCTCACAAACTCCTGAAGCAAAGACTGAAATGATTTATTACGGGGGTTTTGTTAAGCTTTGCTCCCAGTCCAGTTGCAGATGTAGGGGCTTGTTTTTCAGTGTGGAAATGTGAAAATTATCAGAGCTTTTTCTTGTTTCATGAACAGAGACCTCTCGTCCTCTGCTGGATCTTTGCTGTAGCTGCTCCTCTGACAACGAACTGCGGCCCCTATTATCAATATTTGATCTGAACGTCGAGCCTCAGATTTGCGCCCATAGTGGATATTCAACATTTTGGACAAAAACTGTTTGGTTTAATAAATATTTGTGAAGAAGGATCACTCACTCTCAGAGGTGGAAACGAGACAGATGAGAAGATGCTCTGTGACGTCCTCCCGGGATGAAACCTGGAGCGTATTCACTGGCAGCCAACCAGAGACTCACTGAGTTTAAAGGCTGAACAGCTGCTTGCAGCTTCGTTTTCACAGAGGGGCTCCTCTTTATCTTGCATTTAATCAAACACAGTAGGCCTGCTACACTACACTACTGAGGTAGTCTGAATGTGTTTTAAGAGAGTAATTCCAGTTGTATCACCCTATTTTTTTTTTAAAGGTCCCATAATGTGTAAAGTGAAGATTTCCAGGTCTTTTTTAATTTAATAATTAAATTTTTTAATTATAAAGCAGGTCTAGGTTCTATATTAATACTGTGAAAGTATCAAAGCGCTCAGTCCACACAAAAACGCACACAGCCTTTATTCAGAAACTGAGCCTTAAAATCAGCCGTCAGGATTTCTGTAACTTTGTGATGTCACAACAAAGCAGTCACTGCTCCCAGCCAGTGGGCGGGGCTTGGGGCATGAGTAATTTTTCAAGAAATGTAGCAACGCTCCAACGAAGGCAGTGAGAAAGATTGCTAGCAACCAAACATGAATGTAAATGATGCAGGATTAAAATATTTTTTCAAATTTGCTCTCAAAATGTTCGTTGAGGAAAGAAACACCCTCAGCATTTGTTAAATCTCAAGGACACAGACGATGTCTTTTAGTGAGAAAAACTGAATGGAAACGAAACTCTTGTTTGTTTATGAGACAACTCCACAGGGCGCCTTTAATCAATGCATCATCAGGTGTTTAACGAGCAGATAAAGGGTATGGGCTCCACTTCACATTTTGCTGTTTGATAAATTTTATCATGCCCTAAACACCAAAGTAAATCTTTTTATCTTATATTTAACAAATGTATTTCTTTACTCTTAAAACATTTTCAAAAAGGTGTTTTTTTGAATATTTAATATTGTACAATGTACACATCAGGCGCTAACTTCTTCTTCTTTGATGTCTTTGCAGACTCACATCTTTGTTTGTATTTCACACACATGGGTGCACATGCAAACAAACAGGGATCCACTTGTAAAGACATTGCTCTGCAGTTCTATTAGAAGTAAAAAAAATAAATAAATAAAAAAAACTACACAGGGAACCTTTAAAGTCACTGTCTGTAAAAATAGAGCTCGTCTGATTTTGGCAACCTCCAGTGGTGCTTTTTCTCAACAGGCAAAACCTATACAATCAGAATAAATCAAAAGTGAAATAATTACATTAATTAAGAAATTCAAAGCATAGTTGCTTTGAGCAGAGCAGCTCCTTTGACTGATTTTTATTCACACTGGCGTACTTACAAAACAAAAGGAGCATCTCATAAAAGTAAAGACCCTAATGAGTTTGCCACCTTCAGTAATAATGCTCTCATTATTGTTGTTAGTGTTTTTCATTGCTAATCCTCACCGTCTGACTCTCTCCCTCTGCCCCAGCAGAGTGTATTGGGTGTGTTGTGTCTGGAGCCCTGAGCTTGGAGATGCTCCACTATGACGCTCCTCTGAGCCTTTGTGGCTGCTCCTCTCTCGCAGAGAAGAGCAGGAAGGGGAGAGGAAACAAGGAGAGATGAGATCAGAGGAAGCAAGGAGATGAAAGGAGAGGACAGGAGGCAAAGATGGTACAGGAAACAAGGCGATGAGAGGAGAGAAGAGAGGAGACGAAACAAAGAGAGAAGAGGAAACGAGGAGAGGGAAATGAGTGAAAACAAGGAGAAGAGATCAGAGAAAAGAAATACAAAGAGGAGAAGAGAGGAGAACATGAAGGACGGGGTGGAGACGAGGTTGTTAGTTTGACTTCACATCATCTATGAATATTACATGAGTCGCATTATAACAGCGACGCGGCTCCTGCGAGCCTCGGCCTTGAGTGTGTGACCCACAAATCGACCGTCAACTTGTTGCTCCATGCAGCACAAATTACCCATCAGAGTTATTTATTGAGGCACATCCAGGTGAAGGCCGCTGTCACAACCCACCAAGGCCGAGTCGCGTCCTCTTCGTGGCGAGGCCTTGGCGGCGTGAAGACTCCGGTCCGCGGTCACAGATGAATCCAGTGTCGTCCAGCGCTCTCACCTCGGACTGTCGGTGTGTTTTACTGGATGTGTGGGATCGGATCGCTCTCCCAGTCAGATATGCACGAACGAAAAACTTTCAAAAGACACGTCTCTGTTTATGGGAAATAAAAGCTGGAGAGTCGACGTCTTTTCACCCCAGAAGAAGTTTCCCTGTGGTTGTATAAGTTGATGGTGGATGCTGTTTGTAAGGTGTGAACACTACTGAGGCTGTAATCCATCTTTTACTTTCAGTTCTGTGACGCTCCTGTGATTAAAGGAACACCACCACCGCAACCACTACATTATTCAATTAATTCAATAGCAAAACACATTCAATTTTATTCATGTAAACGGCAATAAATCAACTTGTCAGATAATTTTCTTGAGGCTATTTTTGCAAAAGTAACTCCAAACAATTGCAGCTGCTTTCTTGGGAGCACGGAGAACACGAGCAGGTCTCCGTCTGCCAGGAGAAGCTAAAGGAGCATTTCTAATTATAAAGTTAATCAATGCAACATGGACCCAGGTAAACAGCATGAAATGGAAGTTAAAATGATTAATTTGATTTTAATAGTTGAAGTTTAAGGATTTGATACTCATCCTTTACATGACATGTTTAGTTTGTAAGTGTGAAACGTCTCCTGACAGCCTCTGATCAGATGCAAAAACCTTTCATAACTAACATTACTGCTTGAACAAGGCAAGAGCGAACATATGATACTTTTATAAGACTTCTTAATACTCTCTTTGCCATTTTTCTGGGATTGAATTAAATACTTTTAAAGTCATTTGAAGACCTGCAGATCGTAGGTGTGCCTCACCTTTCTAATCCACTGTAAAAATGAATTCAGATACACACACACACACACACACACAGTCACCTGGCATCAAACAAACTGGAGCTATCATCAGGAAGTGACTGTTAACCGCATTTTCCGGAGTCGGCTCCGTCCAGGTCCATTTCCTGATAATCTGTTCAGCCCCATCTCAGGTTTTAATTTGACAGTAGTAGGTCATGTATAACTTTTCAGAGCCATGACGTCTTCTAATCCTTGCTTGTGTGCAAGTGTCTATATGTGCGTGCGGGACGTTCACTCACCACATAAGTGTTTCATTCAGTCTGAGCCCAAAGAGGATTTGGAAAACAGCATGTGCATCCCCCCTGTCAATTAGCTAACATGTTGATGTCAGCATGGTCAGTATAATCCCTCTCTTAATGTACTGTAATAACCCCCTCCCTCCTCGGCTCTCCTTCAGTGAGATGCTCACACACACAGCAGCTCCTGAGGGAAGCAGCCACACAACAACATGACAGGATGCTGCATTAGCTCAGCCGTCATAACAGCATTACCAGGGGCTGAATGAAACTCTCCAGGGCTTTGGAAGAGACAACTTTCTGACCCGGCGAACGGCTCTGATAAACAAGTATTGGATTCGGTGTTAATCGAGATGCCTTTCATATTCGTACCAAACTTCCTCTCGTCGTTGTCTTTTAATTTGATTTAAATTTCACTAAAACAGAATCAGATCTATAATGACTGTTTGCTGGAGAGAAATAGTCAAAATAGTAAAAGCAAGAAAAACATGAATTTATAGACGAACAACATGTAGAAATATCTGAATTCAGTAGAAATCACATAAGAGTGACAATTAAATAAAATAACTAAAGTGTAACTACTGGTGGCTCTGTGCTAAATGCTAATGCTACGCAGGTATAATGTTTACCTCGTGTGTTAGCATGCAGAAAATATACCAACTCAACACAAAGTACAACAGAGGCTGACGGTAAAATCATTCGTTCTGTAAATATTTGGTCACAAACCAAAGGATTGGACAAATTAAAATGTGGTGGTGCTTTTATGGGAAATTAAGGGGTGGCAAAAGTGATTCCAATTCATCCAGAGGTGGCCAGGAATGACTGGACCAAATCCAAACGTTCCCACGAATGTGAACCTCATAGTGATGCAACAGGAGAAGATAATGCAGTGGCTACTACTGTTTATTGTCATTATCCAGTTCTGCTTCTGTTTATTCCAAACAAATGATGTTGTTTTTTTCAAATGGAGAAAATAAAAGTCTAGCTGAATATGTATATATAACATATATATATATATATGACAGTTTGGAGGATTATGTAATGTGACTCTGAGTTAAACAGCAGGAACAAATATAATGACGACTCGTTTCACAAAACTTCATCCCCTCACATGGACATTGATCACTACAGCACACTTCCACGACGCCGGTCCGCAGCCTCCCTCCGGTTCTGAGGGACACAGCAAGTGTCAGGGCCAAGATGGCAGCTAATGATGCGCAGCTCGCCAGGGGACTGAGGCGAGGCTGCTATTTCAGCCGGAGGACAGTCCAGTCTGGGCCGCTAATGCATCCAAGACAGCTGGTGACACAAACCCAGCCATCCAGAGGATCTGTCAGTTCGCACATCCCTGCAGACGCTCGGCCATGATGGTCGGAGCGTCCCTCCTGGAGGAGGTGAGAGTGTGTGTGTGTGTGTGTGTGTGTGTGTGTGTGCACATGTGTGTGTGTACGTGTGTGTGTGTGCACTGAGGGGGGAGACCAACACGATTTTCATGACTGACATCAGTGGGGACAACAGATCCTCACGGTCTCCAGTGGACTTAATGATGATGAGGGGAGGATATGAAGATTAACAACAAGCCCTGAGGAGTGTGTGTGTGTGCGTGTGTGTGTGTCTTCGTGAAACTGCTCCCAATGCACAACGCATATTAGCTAGAAGTCTCAACTGTAAATGTTTAATAAAGTTTTGTTTACCAAAAATTTTTAAGAAAATGTGAGCAAAAGGTCTCTCACCTGGAATCAGCAAGAATCACGGCCACAGAAAACAGACCTTGATTTTAAAGGGGAAGCCGTGTGTGTGTGTGTGTGTGTGTGTGTGTGTGTGTGTGTGGGGACAGGTTGCCTTGTGTCGTACACAGTCCTCCAAGGGCCAAGTGTCTTTTTCCACCTCCTCTGTCTCCATGGCGAAACAAATGAGGTTCCTTCCTTGAGGGACCGTGGTGAAGCGCGTGTGTGTGTGTGTGTTTGTGTGTGTGTGTGTGTGTGTGTGTGTGTGTATGTATGTATACTTGTACTTCCATCTCTGTGAGGACCAGTTTTGGCCAGTCTTCACAACTTTGCTTGAGGGTCAGGACTTGGTCTCAGGGTTCAGGTTAGAATCAGGTTCAGGTCAGGGTCAGGGTCAAAGGTCAGGGGCTAGTGAATGTATTATGTCAAAGAGTGTCCTCACAAGTGTCTGAGTGTGTGTGTGTGACAGAGAGAGAGAGAGAGAGAGACAGGCAGTTCCACGTGTCTTCCGCAGATCAGAGTCATCAGGTAGCACTTGTCGTCTTGTCTCAGCTGTTTTAAACATGCTGTTGTTTGTTTCAAACACACACACACACACACACACACACACACACACACACAAACACAAACACAAATTGGGCTGTCTTTAATTGGGAGAACAAACTTAGCTCATTTGTCAGATGAAAAAATATATTTTGTTACTCAGTAGATATTCCTCAGGGTGATGTGTTTTATAGAAATCTGCAAAATGTGATCTTGTTCAGCTTGTGTGTGTGTGCGTGCATGCGTGCGTGTGTGTGTGAAGGTACAGCTTTCTTGAGAGTATATTTTTCTTCACGGAGTTACGAAGCTAAACCTAAGAGAGTGTTTCGCCGGTGGCCTTGGTTTATGTGTCCCAGCGCTCTTCTGAAAAAATAAAAAATAAAACATTTCTGAAGCAAAAGCTGTTGAATAATTCAGCCATGTTTAAAAAGAATAAACTACGATCCTCCATGAATATGACCTGGTAATCCCCAAAGATGCTTCCCCTTTCTCTCTCCTTACTACAGCTGGAAATGATGGAGGGTTCTTTCTCTTTCTCTGCTTCATTTTACTTTATTTCTTTTACCGTTAAAAAACTTGCCACGGTTTTACATGTTTGAGTCTTTTTGACATGACTGTTGAAACGTACTGTTTTTAGATTGATTTTATCCTGCAGGTAACCACAGGTTTTAATTCCATGTCATCTTATTGCATTATTTCATCACTGTTATTTCTATTTTTATTACATTAATATTTAATTTATTTCAAGCTCAGGTTTATCTTTTATGCATCTCTTATATATATTACATATGCATTTCAAATTTCACTTTGCTCTGTAAAATCAGGAGGCTTCACTGCTAGTTTTGCACATACAGTATTAGGCTAAATGTATGTGGACACCCTATTCTGCATATTTTAGTTGACTGTTTCAAATTCCTTTGCACAAATCCAGGCATATAAAGAAATGGTTTTCCTGGAAGAACTTGACTGGCCTGCACAGAGCCCTGACCTCAACCCCACGCAACACCTTTGGGGATTAACCGGGGATGCTGACTGGGAGCCGAGCCCTGTCACCCAACATCAGTAATGGACCTCGCTAATGCTTCTGTAGTTACATGGGAGCAAATCCCTGCAGCCATTGGCTCTAAGATCTGGTGGAAAGCCCGAAACCAGAGGAGTGGAGGTTGTTATAGCAGCAGGTTAATGCCCATGGTTTTGATGCTCAACAATAACATACAGCCGAAATATTCAGGTGTCCACATACTTTGGGAAAGGTATTCTGTGCTCCATTTAAGCACACTGGTCATGGTATTCTATATTATTCTATTTCTGTATTTTTTTTTACTTATCTCCACCCCGCTCCTACCTGCCTCTGTAGCCTGTTTAATGTGCCGCTATCTCACTAAATTTCCCTCATGGGATCAATAAAGTGTTATCTTATCTTTATTTCACCTTGATATGATCATAAACCTGCAGGAACTTGCTTGAAATGCAGGGTGTGATCCATCACAAAGAACATTTTCAGAGTTGTGTGTTTTCAAGTCGTTAAAGTTGAGTGTATAAAAGTGTATTAATGTCAGTCAGTAAGTGTTTTCAGGGAGATGAGCTGGTTACTTTTGGTTCTTCAGCTGAGATCAGAAAGAAAATCTCAGGATAAATTTTGTCTTTAAGAGTTTAAAACAGACTGAGCCAGGATTCAGGTCCAATCGACCATCAAAGTCGGTGAAATCTTATTTTTGTATAATGCGTTGGCGATGTCTAACAGGAGACTTCCTGATAGATGAACAGGAAGAGATGAAAAAATACCTCAAATGGAGATGTGAAAATGCAAAACTGCAATAATTTTCTTGTGCATGTGACCAATAAAATGACTTTTACTCAGAAGAGAAGAGGAAGTTGGAGCATTCTGTTTGAATAGGTGATTTTATGTGAGGACAGACACAAAACAGTGTAATCCACAGAGACGACAAGAGAAGAGCAGAGGATAGTACAGCTAAGTCATTCTGAGTTAGAGTGCACCTCCTGCTGAGCACCCCCCCGCCCCGCCCCCTTTTTCTTCTTCTCTGCTCACCGTTGATGACGAAGGAGGTCCTTCCTGCAGGTCAGCAGGTGTCATGTGACCCCCGACTCACACCGAGCTCATCAGCAGCTCCAGGTGCACGGGCAGTCATGAACATTATGTCATCTGTGAACTTCTGACCCCCGCCGATGAGCTCTGTGAATGTGCGGAGGTTGAGGCTTTACATCAAACTTTAATGCTGATGGTAAGATGATATGACATGATAACGCACAGGTTCGACGTGACGGGATGATGCGACACATAAAGCAGAGCATGACACAAGGCAGCACACCAACAGATAAATGAGAGGGTGCCCCCTACAGAGAGTTTAATTCAATCACAAGTAAAAAAAGAAAATTAATTTTTACTCTTTATGACTGACAGAGGCAACAAGAGACAATCACAAGATGATGGTAAATGCTAAAACATAAAACATAAAACATAGTCCGTGTGCGTTCAGGCAGCTCGTTTATTCGTTTTAAACCAGGAATGAAAAAGCGAGAAAAAACGTGGTATTTCTGTTTTAAACCAAAAACGAGAAAAAACAGCCGCATTTCCGTGTTTGTTGTCACAATTTAAAAAAAAAAAAACGAAAAACAAGATAAAATGAAAAGAAACGGTCCAATTTTGGTGTTTGCAAATTCCTGTTACCACGGAAGTAAAGGTTAATATTTCAAAATAAAAACTCTAAAGGCCATTAATTCACACTACACAAGCAAATAATACACCACACTCTCAAGATAAAATATTTTTTTCATTTCTTAATGCAAAGCAAAAAAAAAAAAAAAATCTTTATTTTTGCTTCTGTATTGCACTTTTATAGAATGACCACACTAGCCTTTATTTTGAAATATTTACCTTTACTTCCGTGTCACCTGGCTACATTTTCTTCATTGAAAAAAGGGAATTTGCAAACACCGAAACTGGACCGTTTCTTCTAATTTGATCTATAATCTAATAATCTAGAGGCTATGCCATATATTAGCAACATTAAGATATTAAATTATAGTTTAAGGTAAAACTTTAATACTGTCTGACCTTTATTTTATTTGTGAAAATGCAAAAGTCTCAGATTCAGACTCAGACTTGTCAAATGTGGTCTAGATTATCCCAGAGAGCCTAAGGACTCTTTAAAACACAGTTTCTGTTTTGTGAAACCTTTATCCTATTTGTGAAAATGCAAAAAAAAAGGGTATTATGATGTACAGTGGGCATGTGCATGCCAGTGTAAACAGGAAGCAGATTGTCTACTCTGCAGTTGGTTTGTTGGAGAAAATAAAGGAGCGACAGCAGAGACGGTTGTAGCGTTAAAATGTGTGAAATTAACTGTAGAACAGCAACAAGGTCAGTGATGCTTGTAATTTGTTATCCATGTTGCTTTCACCACTGATAGTCACAACACGACCCCGGAGTTTTCAAACTAAAAGGGGGTCAGCAGTGTCTCCATTTTAGGGGCATGAAAACTTAGTGTGGGTGCAGCCATGGTGTGATAGTAATGCGAGAAGAGAGACGCCATCAAGTAGGTGAACTCAATAATTTCAATTACACAGTAATGTCTTTTTGACTGAGCTTTGCTACTGGTCATACCAGACCAAGAAAGGTCGCGTTAGCAGACACCTTCAGTGTATTGATTTGAGTAAGGGTGCATTTTGTTTTATCATTTCTGCTTTTCATATGTAAGAGAAAGGATGTGTTATTTCTTCTCTAAGTGCAGAAGGAGCAGCTGATATATCAAAGCACAAAAGAGCCAAAACTCAAACTTACAGATTCCTTTACTGATTTTTGGATGAAGAGTTCTTAGAGTTCTTGGATTTGACTGAACAAAACCTGATGGAAATACTGACTCGTGAGCGCACGCTGTACGTGGAGAGGTGGGCAGAAGTCAGTGTTCAAGGTTTTCAGTTAGCTCCAGATAAAGTGAGTTACAGGGGGATCCCAGTGGTAATAAATCATGCAGCCGACTTGAATGACAAGCCTTTCTCCTCCTTCACCTTCAGTCCGACTGTAAGTGCAGTCACAGGGAGATTGGACATGTGTATTTGATTTCATTAAATCCAGAAGGAATGTGCAGCTCCCACCACAGGTTTAAAGTTCCCATGCAAAGGCTCTGAAATTACCATTTCCTTCTGTGCCTTGTGCGATTCTGCATGAAGCAGGAAAATTAAAGGTACTTTTTTGGACTTTTTTTTTTTTAATATTCATTTGACGATTAATTAACGTTCATCCATGGAACCAAGGTTGTTGCTGAATAAAAGCATCCCCTGATCCATCGCTGTGTCAAAATGTCTAAGATAATGAAAAAAGCTTATTGTGTCTTTCTTTCAAACATGAATATCAACTGTTATATGTGGTATTATTGTCTTTCATGTAGACAATGTCCCATTTACGTTGTGATTATTATCACAAAAGAATTTTGTTCATAGTTGTGGTCAGGTGTCGTTCCTCCAGTGAGACCTGAGCGCTAAACACATGTTCTGTTGCCACGGTTACCCCGCAGTTTAATACACCTTGTGCACTTATTTTAAAAAGGTGGTTAAACTGTTGACCAGAACCATGGTAGACGAGACCTGTCATACAATATTAACAGGCAACTGCCAGCCAGCCAATCAGAAACATGTGCTCTCTGTTGCCATGGTATAACTGGCACATAACAGCACACAGCACACAACATATAAAAAAATATATAAATTTTAAAAAGTGAGTGGTGAAAAAAAGTGTGTATTCTCTTACACCAGACGTTTAAATACTGCAAGAAAACCTCAGGCAAAGGTAATCTGGTAAATACCCAAACATGTGCTTTGTGTCTGCATGCACACATAACAGGCACAAATCATCTTATTCATACCACACAGGTTTTCTCCATTGGGAGGTCAGGGAGAGCTCAGGTATGCTGCCGGTGTGCTAATGTAGCTGTGAGCCAGAGAGAGCCGGCCTCAAGGCCTCTGGACCACATCAATATTATAGCACAGCGGGCCGGAGAGGAGCTGATCAAATATTCATCTATCACCCCTCCTCTCTGTCTCTTTCTCACAGCTCTGCCTCTCTCCGGCTCGGCTGTAACGCACCGAAAACACACACACACAGTCTCAGCTCACTTTAACCCTTGGTGAAAGAGGCTCCGCATGTGTATTCAGTTACTCAGAGTTCCTCGGGGGAGAGCTTGGGTTAAGTGTTACATGAAGTGAGAGCTGCGTTTGGGGTCAAATACAGAACAAGGACGCCGTAACACTGAGGAACGGTTCTGCTGCAAGAGCTAAGCTGCACCTGCGATGAGTGAAACAACACAATGCAAACAGCAGTCACATGTCGAGGCAGGTCGACCTAGATCTAGATCTAATTGCTTTTTCTAAAAGGAACTCGAGTCATCCATGGATGGAAGAGGTTCAGATATTTACTGATGTGTTTAGGAGGTTTTACTACAACTTTTAAAGTCAAACTTCACAGCTGGAAGTTTTCAGTTCTCTGCAGCTGAAACTCGAGTTCTTGCTGACCTCCAGTGGTGAAAACTGATGTTATTTCTGATGATGAGGTGAAAGTTTATAGTGACATGCACATTGAATATCACTTTTTATAAGTAGTCATTCAGAGAACAATTAGAGATTAAGTTTAAAGATAGAGGACTTTCTTTGCAGTTCAGCACAACAACAAGCTGCTGCTTTTTTGCTGCAGAGAAAGTCGTAGTTTTTATCTTTAAACCAATGCAGCAGATTTCTTGAGAGGCCAGAGGGAAACTTTAGGAGTCACAAGAGTATTTTTGTCAAATCATCTCTGACAAAAAAAAGTGCATCTGCTTTTACAAACCAACCACCTCAAAGTTGGACATGTTGTTCAATCTGGGATGCTTTTCTGCTCACCACAGTATGGAGTGGTTATCTGAGTTACTGTGGCCTGTCCGTCAGCTCCAGTCTGACCGTTGACCTCTGACCTCTCTCATCAACAAGGTGTTTCCGTCCTCAGAAGATGCAGGAAGTGTTACAACAACAAAAACTAAATGTGGTCTAAATGAACAAGCTGATTAAAGTAGTTTCAGTATTTTATCTTTCTCTGCTCAACAACTCTGTCTTTGACCATCTACTTTCTTTGTCATATTTATGAAGTCAAAACTGAAACACTGAAAAACAGCTGACAAAAATTATGTTGTTGAGAATCAAGAGGAAAATATTAAACTCTAGTTGACATGTTTACAGCTCCATCTGCTGGTGACTCAACAACATGGCAGCATTTCCTGCTGGTGTGAATTTGACCAATGACAGAGGTGAAAGAAAATGAAAGTAGATTTTGACGAAACTTTGTCTTCCCGAGCTGTGACGCCATTACAGGGTGTCAGATCTCTGCTGGAAAACACACGTTTGGATTATTTTCAGTTGAGAGACAAGTGACTTGGTGAGTCTTGCAAAGATTACACCAAGACATAATGGCTGAGAAAAGTTCTGTGCTTGAAAGTTTCCTAGTTGCCATGTGTGTTCAGAGACTTTCAAAGATCCTGTGTCTCTGAGCTGCAACCACAGCTTCTGTTCAAGCCTGCCTGAAGAAATTCTGGAAACAAGCTAAAAAAAAAAACTGTCCCATTTGTAAAAGGAAATCTCAAAGGAATTACAGCTTGTAAATTTTGGACTGAAGGAACTGGCTGATTCCTTTTCTGGGAGACAGAAAATCTGGATCATCTGAGACAGAACTGGGAGAAGAAGAAGGTGAAGGTGGTTTGTAGTAAACATCAAGAAGAGCCTAAATTGTTCTGTAAGGATGAAGATAGAGCTTGTTGTCCTGTCTGTGAGTTTTCCTCTCACCAGAGTCACAGGTGGTTCCTGTAGAACAAGCAGTCAGTGACCTGAAGGAGCAGCTGGAATCTGACTTAAAGTCTCTACAGGACAAGAGGAACAAATACAAACAAGTGGAGAAAAACATACAGTGAAGTGATTCAACACTCCAAGAAGCAGCTGTTGTCCACAGAGAGGCGCAGATCAGAGCAGAGTTCAACAAGCTCCACCAGTTCCTGAAAGAGGAAGAGGAGTCCAGACTGGCAGCTCTGAGGGAGGAAGAGGAGCAGAAGGGGAAGACTATCAGCAGAGAGATGAAGATGATTCAGGAGCAGATCTCCTCTCTGTCAGACAGTATCTCTGCTGTTGAAGAAGACCTTGCAGAAACACAACGTGCCGTTCCTCAGCAGTTATAAACCCACTCAGACCAGAGCAGAAGCCCAGTGCTCACTGTCAGATCCACAGCTGCTCTCAGGAGCTCTGACAGATGTGGCCAAACACCTGGGCAACCTGTCCTTCAGAGTCTGGGAGAAAGATGAAGGAGAAGGTCCACTTCAGTCCTTCATTCTGGACCCAAAACACCGCAAACCCCAGGCTCCATCTGTCTGATGATCTGACCAGTGTGAGACTGGAGAACACAAAGCAGCGCCTCCCTGACAATCCAGAGAGACACTCAGTATTACCAATGTTCTGGGCTCTGAGGGCTTCAGCTCAGGGAAACACAGCTGGGAGGTGGAGGTTGGGAGACCATCCTGACTGGACTTGTGGGTTGTGACTAAAGAGTCAGTTGACAGGAAGGGAGAAGATATTGTTTTCACCAGAAATATGGACTGGTGTTTATTTAAATCGTGAGTGGAAAATACATCAATGGTGTTATGAGACTGTCCAGTGAAGAAGAGTCTCCAGAGGATCAGAGTCCAAGCTGGACTATGACAGGGGGAAGGTGGTCCTTCTACGACACCTGAAGAACACGACTCACATCTATCACTTACAGAGACACTTTCAACTGAGAAACTCTTCCCATATTTCCAGATATTGGAAGAAGCTGGTGCGCCAAAACCTCTCTGATATCCAAAACTGTGTCACTCTGAGATTTCTCTGTGATGTTCAGGGATGTTAGTTTTTCTCTCATGATTGGTTTGAGGTTTATTACACTCTAAAACTCATCATTCACACTTTAGAGTCACAGAAACGGTTTGTTTTCTAAACGTTCTGTATGATGGTGTTAACATAGATACAGATTCCAACATGAAAACATTTATGGCCACATGTTTATCTTGTCGTGTCACAAGATGGAGAACAAAACTTCACCCTTTTGTTCACAGGTCTGGTCGATTTGAACACTCAAAACATTGTGGTTTCACTTGCAGTTACTTTGGTTTTTGTATATATTGATTGATGATGCAGCAAGCAATACTCAGATAAGGATGTTGACATTCAAGCCATGGATTGGTTGGTATAAGAGGCTTAAGGCCGTGTCAG
>NW_019174432.1:1488286-1493131 GCF_002260705.1 Seriola dumerili | reverse complement strand
TTTCTGATAATCGTCATTTTAGAAAACTCAGTGTGAATTACAGTATACTTGTATGTATATCATAAAGCAGCACATTACTTCATCTTGACCTATTGATGGTTTAAACTTCATTTTTCTTTTCAAAACAACAAATGTCTTCCTGAAACTCTTTCAGTCTGTTTTCAGAACACAGTTTATCTAAATCTCAGTATCTGCTCTTCAACTTTTATTTACAAAATAAAACTCATGATATTTCCTTTTGTGACGTCACATGAAAACAAACTTGTAATAATCCTAAATATGTCAAACTATGTGAAGAATAAATCATTGCATGTTGGAGAAAGGTTGTACAACTTGTTTGATTTTGTTGGAGTTGCATTGGTTTTCACAGCGGTCAGCTGCTCACTGTGTGTGTGATGTCACAGTTAGAAACAGTCAGAAATCAGATCTGAAGATGGATCGTTTCTCTCTTACAGATCTGCCACAATCCTGTAGTTTATCATTAGAAAGTTACAGAAGGTCATTAAACAACTTCTCTTCCTGCCTGGACGACATTTCTTCAATCCTCATTGTTTTCCTGTTTGATTTTAATGAGAAATAAGAAATCGACAGAACATTCATGTTTTGTTCACAATATAAAAATCTGATCATTAGTTATTTGTACTTCATTTGTCAATCTCATTATAGTCAGTCCGACCAGTGCATGATGGGATATATACTCATGTCCTCCTGTGACCCTGAACAGAGAAAGACAGTAAATGACATATGACTGAGTGATTGAATGAAGGAGTGAATCAGTGAGAACATGTGGGGCAAAGAAAAGAAAAAAACATCTGCACAAGATTAACAAGAAGAAAGAAGATCTGAGGGGTGAATTAAAACTTTGTAGCTGCATTTGAAGTTAATACCTGCAACATTTAATCTATCTGGAGCAAATAAACATCTTCATACTGACATGTTGGCACAATGTTTCCTGGTGCAGTTGCTGAAACATAAAATGTTTATCAAACTGGTCTGGTGTCAGTGGAGACGTTCACTCCTCACTGAGTGAACAGAAAACTCTCCTTGATTCATTCTTATTGTGAATTGTAGAAATGTTATAATGTATGTAATCTCTGATCTACATAAACTTTGTTGAGAAAAGGAGAGATGGATCAGAATGATGAGACATTTTCAATGTTGTGTTGTTTGCCTACAGATGACTGTGCTGTGTGAAACAAAGAGTCAAACATTTCTCTCTGAAACACTTTGTGGCAGCTCCATCTGCTGGTGACAAAATCACACGGCAGCGTTTCCGACTGTAAAATTCAACCAATGACAGAGGTGAAGAAAATGAAAATAGTTGTTTTGATTGTCATCGCTGCTCAGATGTCATTACAGGGTGTGACGGGCCTGTAAGCAGAACGTTGAAAAGACTCCCCACCAAGGTCTCCAAGATCATAATAATTTCCACATTTTCTTCAGAGCTCTGGACAAAGTCCTCCAGATGTTGAGGAAACGGCTTGAAGGGTTTACATGCACCCCCATAGATAACATTGGGCATGGCAGAACAAGGGAACTCAAAGGTGAAGTCAGCTTTCATCAGCCAAATATCTTCTGCCTGAACAAGCACAACATAGTGGACATCAGGACGAAAAGAGACGGTGGACAAATGGTGTGTAGTGAGGCTCTTTGATTATCACCTGCTTATTAAGTAGCATTAACGCAAATTAAACATTTTTCATCTGTAGCGCCAATCCTCTTTCTTACCAGCGAGGCAGATAACCAGTACTGTTTTAGTCTGTGTAAGGGCAATGAGCTTGATGCAAACAGGAGCGGTACCTCCATTTAAAATGTTTACTCAGAGCAAAAATAAAGTTACAAGATTCACTCTTTGTGCTCCACTTGGCACACCGGTCAAAAACACTGTCTTGCTCCGCAGACTGATCAACTCCAACTGAGAGCTATTGGCTGTGATGTAACTAGAAGAATAATTAAAGGAGCATTTCCACATTTTTACTATTAAGTCACTAAATATAGCCAATTCTTAATGTGGCTCTTACATCACTCGGAGCATATGGGAGCATATGGGAGCAAGAGGGGGGGGGGTCACTGTCCATCATACATTGAAAACCAGAGACAGGCCAAATGTAAAAGTCGTTTTCAGGAGAAATTTCTTGGATTTATTTTAAAAGCTTAAACCACATTTTATAACTAAAGGATTCTTTTAGATATTTGGAGGCAGAAGTGATATTTTATTTCTATACCACCTCAGCAATAACAGCTATATGGGTAGTGTGTTCATGACACACTGTTTTCGTTGTTATATTTATGAATTGAAAGAGAAATTGACTGAATATTTATGTGCTGGTTTCAAATGAAACACCCAATCAATGGTTATTTACTTTGCAGTTTGTAATCTCATACTTCTTTCAACTAATAAATGAGATGAGCAAATGTATTGTGATCCTTAATGTGAATAAGAGGCTAAAGAATGCTGAAAAAATACTAATGTTATTGAATTTAGTCTCATGTTTGTAACCAACAGGTTTTACATACATTTTGATAGTGAGATCAATAGAGGATTATAAGATAGGAAATAAAATGAAACCTGATTAAAAGCTTTTCTGTTCGTGCTTGTTAACTGATTGTTCTGTATTTCGTTCACGTGACTAAAATATACACAGATATATACAGATACAGACATATCAGAAGAAAATGTTTCCTATTATTACAAAGTAAAAGTGTTCAGTCCTCATGAGACTAAGATACCACAGACCTCTGCTTCTTTGTGTCAGTTCATGAACGTTTACATTGTTCATTTAGGAAAACAAAGAATCAGGGGTCATACCTTTTGCAGATTTGGCTCATTATGATGGTTTTGTCAGGAAATGAACTGTAACATACAAGAGTCAAGAGGAAATTATTAAACTCGAAATGACAAACAGACGGCTCCATCTGCTGGTTACAAAACAACATGGCAGCATTTCATACTGGTAATAAGTTAACCAATGACAGAGGTGAAAGAAAGTGAAAGTAGAAGTTGACATTGTTGATTCATTGTTGAGATGCCATTACAGGGTATCAGATCTCTGCAGGAAAACACATGTTTGGATTATTTTCAGGAGAAGAGACCGTGATTTGGTGAGTCTTGCTGTTAAATATAATCAAAATACCAAGAAAATGGCTGAGAAAGTTGCTCTGCTTGAAAGTTTCCTGAGTTGCCATGTGTGTTCAGAGACTTTCAGAGATCCTGTGTCTCTGAGCTGCAACCACAGCTTCTGTTCAAGCTGCCTGAAAAAATTCTGGGAACAAGCTAAAAACAAAAACTGTCCAATTTGTAAAAGGAAATCCTCAAAGGATTTTCCAACTGTAAACTTTGCACTGAAGGAACTGGCTGATTCCTTTGCTGGGAGACAGAAATCTGGATCATCGGAGACAGAACTGGGAGAGAAGAAGGTGGAGGTGGTTTGTAGTAAACATCAAGAAGAGCCGAAATTGTTCTGTAAGGATGAAGATAGAGCTGTGTGTCCTGTCTGTGAGTTTTCTCTCCACCACGGTCACAAGGTGGTTCCTGTAGAACAAGCAGTCAGTGACCTGAAGGAGCAGCTGAAATCTGACTTAAAGTCTCTACAGGACAAGAGGAACAAATACAAACAAGTGGAGGAAACATACAGTGAAGTGATTCAACACTCCAAGAAGCAGCTGTTGTCCACAGAGAGGCAGATCAGAGCAGAGTTCAACAAGCTCCACCAGTTCCTGAAAGAGGAAGAGGAGTCCAGACTGGCAGCTCTGAGGGAGGAAGAGGAGCAGAAGGGGAAGACTATCAGCAGAGAGATGAAGATGATTCAGGAGCAGATCTCCTCTCTGTCAGACAGTATCTCTGCTGTTGAAGAAGACCTGCAGAAACACAACGTGCCGTTCCTCAGCAGTTATAAACCCACTCAGACCAGAGCCAGAGCCCAGTGCTCACTGTCAGATCCACAGCTGCTCTCAGGAGCTCTGACAGATGTGGCCAAACACCTGGGCAACCTGTCCTTCAGAGTCTGGGAGAAGATGAAGGAGAAGGTCCACTTCAGTCCTGTCATTCTGGACCCAAACACTGCAAACCCCTGGCTCCATCTGTCTGATGATCTGACCAGTGTGAGACATGGAGACACAAAGCAGCAGCTCCCTGACAATCCAGAGAGAAACACTCAGTATCACAGTGTTCTGGGCTCTGAGGGCTTCAGCTCAGGGAAACACAGCTGGGAGGTGGAGGTGGGAGACCATCCTGACTGGATTGTGGGTTTGACTAAAGAGTCATTTGACAGGAAGGGAAAGATATTTGTTTCACCAAAATATGGAGTCTGGTGTTTATTACATTGCAGTGGAAAATACACCAATGGTGTTAGTGAGACTGTCACAGTGAAGAAGAGTCTCCAGAGGATCAGAGTCCAGCTGGACTATGGCAGGGGGGAGGTGTCCTTTTACAACCCTGAAGACACGACTCACATCTGCACTTACAGAGACACTTTCACTGAGAAACTCTTCCCATATNAGTGTTCTGGGCTCTGAGGGCTTCAGCTCAGGGAAACACAGCTGGGAGGTGGAGGTGGGAGACCATCCTGTCTGGACTGTGGGTTTGACTAAAGAGTCAGTTGACAGGAAGGGAGAGATATTTGTTTCACCAGAATATGGAAACTGGTGTTTATTTAATCGTAGTGGAAAATACATCAATGGTGTTAGTGAGACTGTCACAGTGAAGAAGAGTCTCCAGAGGATCAGAGTCCAGCTGGACTATGACAGGGGGAAGGTGTCCTTCTACGACCCTGAAGACACGACTCACATCTACACTTACAGAGACACTTTCACTGAGAAACTCTTCCCATATTTCAGTATTGGAGA
>NW_019174432.1:1481097-1488120 GCF_002260705.1 Seriola dumerili | reverse complement strand
TGTTTTCTAAACGTCTGTATGATGAACGTCTGTATGATGGGTTTAAACACAGATACAGATTCCCAACATGAAAACATTTATGGCCACATGTTTATTCTTGTCAGTGTCACAAGATGGAGACAAACTTCACCTTTTGTTCACAGTCTGGTCGATTTGAACACTCAACATTGTGTTTCCACTTTCAGTTACTTTGTTTTTATTTATTGATTGAGTGATCAGCAGCAATACTCAGATAGGATGTGACATTCAAACCATGATTGGTTGGTATTAAGAGGCTTAAGGCGTGTCAAGAAAACGTTCCCCACACCATTACACCTCCAGCAGCCCTGACTGTTGGTACAAAGAGGTTGTGTCCATGGATTCATGCTGCTGATGCTGAATTGTGACTCTGTGACTTTGTGACCATCTGCTGCCTCAACGTTCGACGTGTCGTTCGCTCTGAGATGCTTCTCTGCTCACCACAGTGGTAAAGAGTGGTTATCTGAGTGACCGTAGCCTTTCTGTCAGCTCCAGTGTGACCACTGACCTCTGACCTCTCTCCTCTACGAGGTGTTTCCGTCCTCGGAGCTGCTGATCACTGGATGTTTTTTTGTTTTTGGCTCCATTGTGAGTAAAAACTCTAGAGACTGCTGTGTGTGAAAATCTCAGGGGATCAGCTGTTTCATGAATCCTCCAACCAGCCCGTCCGACACCAACGATCATGCTACCGTCAAAGTCTCTGAGATCACATCTTCCCCTCATTGTGATGTTTGTTGTGGACATTGACTGAAGCTCCTGACCTGTATCTGCAGGATTCTCCACTTTGAAATAAATGCTGCCACATGATTGGCTGATTTGGATAATTGCATGAATCAGCAGGTGTTTCCTAATAAAGTGCTCAGTGAGTGTAATTTGCCTTTGTTTACCTCCACACAGGGCAAAACAAAGTTAACACTTCAAGCTGTTCAGCTCAGTTAGTTCCCACTTATTGTCTGTTGCTGTTACTTGTTTCTTCTTTGTTGTTTTAAGTTTTGCATAAAAACCTAAAACCTCTTTTTCTCATCTGTTGAAAGTACTTTACACACACACACACTGGCTCTGGTCTGTCTGAGTGGGTTTATAACTGCTGAGGAACGGCACGTTGTGTTTTCTGCAGGTCTTCTTCAACAGCAGAGATACTGTCTGACAGAGAGAGAGCTGCTCCTGAATCATCTTCATCTCTCTGCTGATAGTCTTCCCCTTCTGCTTCTCTTCCTTCCTCAGAGCTGCAGTCTGGACTCCTCTTCCTCTTTCAGAACTGGTGGAGCTTGTTGAACTCTGCTCTGATCTGCACTCTCTGTGGACAACAGCTGCCTTCTGTGATGTTCAGTCATTTCACTGTATGTTTTTCTCCACTTCCTCATATTTTGTTCCTCTTGTCCTGAGAGACTTTAAGTCAGATTTCAGCTGCTCCTTCAGGTCACTGACTGCTTGTTCTACAGGAACCACCATGTGACTCTGGTGTGAGGAAAATCACAGACAGTACACACAGCTCTATCTTCATCCTTACAGAACAATTTAGCTCTTCTTGAGTTTACTACAAAACCACCTCCAGCCTTCTTCCCTCCCAGTTCGTCTCAGATATCCAGATTTCTCCCCAGCAAAGGAATCAGCCAGTTCCTTCAGTGCAAAGTTTACATATGAAATAACCTTTGAAGATTTCTCTTTGCAAATGGTGACAGTTTGTTTTTAGCTTGTTTCCAAGAATTTCTCTTCAGGCAGCTTGAACAGAAGCTGTGGTTGCAGCTCAGAGACACAGGATCTCTGAAAGTCTCTGAACACAAAAGCGCAGCTCAGGGAAGCTTCCAAGATTCTCGCTCAGCCATTTTCGTGTTTACAAATTGTTTGTAATTGAAAAATCTCACCAAGTTTAATTTCCCTTCAGCTTGCCTCTTACACTGTCCAGGTGATTATTGTTCAGTTAGAGATTTCCCAGCCTGTAATGCGTCCTGACTCCGTTCAGCAATGACAGAATCTGCTTTCCAATTTCATCCAATCTTTCATTGGTTATTCATTAATGGCAATATATTCTGCTATCTGCTTTTATTACCTTTGTACAGAACAAGATGTGACCTAAGTCATGTGACACCTTGTCCTTCAGTCCCTGTGTTTGAAGGTGTAGAGTGAAGCAGTGTGGGAATACATGCAGTTACCATCGACACGAAGGTGAAGAGACCACTGAACTATTGATCCTACTGAAATGTTGTGTTTTATATTTAGCGAATGACAGTGAAAAGTGTATGTTGTCACAGTAGAGACAGAGAAACTGCTGAAACACTGGTGTGTGATGATGAAATAACATCAGACTCTTAAGATGACACTTATTCACTGAGTGATGTTTAAGATCAATAATGAGGTGAGTGAGTGTTTCTGTGCTTGTGTTCTTTCATCGTTTAATTCCACTTGATCTTTTCATCCAGAAGTCAGTCAAGATCAAACATAGTCGTTCTTATCAACTGATCAATCATGATCTGATCACATGTTTATTCCAACTTCTCATTTATCTTTAGGACTTTGTCTTACAGCTTTTTATTAGTCTCGTACCCCAACCTTTGGACTCACTGTCTCGACGGTGCACTTCTTTAATTTCCTTCACAAATCCCCTCAAACTAAATATTTGTATCCGTCTTCTCTTAAAGTGGTTATAGGCTTGTGCCAGACTGACAACAGATAGTCAAACATTGTGCTCAGAGAAGCAACCAATAGTATTCAAGTCTTTAATGAGTAGCTCCAGCACCTCACATACAGGAAGCAGTGTGTGTGTGTGTAAATTACTTTCAACAGATGAGAAAAAAGAGTTTTAGTTTTTATGCAAAACTTAAAAACAAAGAAGAAACAACAGCAACAGACAATAAGTGGGAACTAACTGAGCTGAACAGCTTGAAGTGTTAACTTTGTTTTGCCCTGTGTGGAGGTAAACAAAGGCAAATTACACTCACTGAGCACTTTATTAGAAAACACCTGCTGATTCATGCATTATCCAAATCAGCCATCATGTGGCAGCATTTATTTTCAAAGTGGAGAATCCTGCAGATACAGGTCAGGAAGCTTCAGTCAATGTTCACAACAACATCACAATGAGGGGAAGATGTTCATCTCAGTGACTTTTGACAGTAGCATGATCGTTGGTGTCGGACGGGCTGGTTGGAGGATTCATTGAAACAGCTGATCCCCTGAGATTTTTCACACACAAGCAGTCTCTAGAGTTTTACTCACAATGGAGCCAAAACAAAAAAAACATCCAGTGAGTCAGCAGCTCCGAGGACGGAAACACCTCGTATAGGAGAGAGGTCAGAGGTCAGTGGTCACACTGGAGCTGACAGAAAGCTACCGTCACTCAGATAAACCACTCTTTACCACTGTGGTGAGCAGAGAAGCATCTCAGAGCGAACGACACGTCGAACGTTGAGGCAGCAGATGGTCACAAAGTCACAGAGTCACAATCAGCATCAGCAGCATGAATCCATGGACACAACCTCTTTGTACCAACAGTCAGGGCTGCTGGAGGTGTAATGGTGTGGGGAACGTTTTCTTGACACGCCTTGAGCCTCTTAATACCAACCAATCATGGTTTGAAATGTGCACATCCTATCTGAGTATTGTTGCTGATCATTCAATCAATAATAAAACACAAAGTAACTGAAAGTGAAACACAATGTTGGTGTTCAAATCGACCAGACTGTGAACAAAAGGTGAAGTTTGTCTCCATCTTGTGACACTGACAAGAATAAACATGTGGCCATAAAAATGTTTTTCATGTTGGGAATCTGTATCTGTGTTTAAACCCATCATAACAGACGTTTAGAAAACAAACCGTTTCTGTGACAAAACGATCAATTCTCTTCAAAACCAAAAGGAAAAAATAATAATCAATCAGAAATCTTACAAACTAAAACTGATGATGATGATATTATTTAAAAATCAGTCTTGATTTGCAGCTGTATAAAAGTTTATCACCTGATCTGATTCAGTTGAAAACAGATGTTGAGTTGTTCATGATTTTCATTTTGTACATCAACACAATTCTGGATAATTCATTTCAGAGCACAGAAACAAGGAGCTAAATGTTTTAGTGACCCTCAACACCAAATCACATCTGTTTTAAAGACTAAATGACAGGTGAGCAGGTGTAGAAGCGCTTGGCTGTAAAAGTGTGAATGATGAGTTTAGAGTGTAATAAAACCTCAAACCATCCATGAGCAGAAAAAACTAAATCCCTGAACATCACAGAGAAATCTCAGAGTGACACAGTTTGATATCAGAAGTTTTGGCGTCACCAGCTTTCTCCAATACTGAAATATGGGAAGAGTTTCTCAGTGAAAAGTGTCTCTGTGAGTGAAGATGTGAGTCGTGTGCTTCAGGGTGTAGAAGGGACACCTCCCCCCTGCATAGTCCAGCTGGACTCTGATCCTCTGGAGACTCTCTTCAACTGTGACTAGTCTCACTAACACCATGGTGTATTTTCCACTGCAATGTAATAAACACCAGACTCCATATTTTTGGTGAAACAAATATCTTCCCTTCCTGTCAAATGACTCTTTAGTCAAACCCACAATTCCAGTCAGGATGGTTCCCACCTCCACCTCCCAGCTTGTGTTCCTGAGCTGAAGCCCTCAGAGCCCAGAACCACGTGAGATACTGAGTGTTTCTCTCTGGATTTCAGGGAGCTGCCTGCTTTGTGTCTCCATGTCTCACACTGGTCAGATCATCAGACAGATGGAGCCAGGGTTTGACAGTGTTTTGTTCCAGAATGACAGGATTGAAGTGGACCGTCTCCTTCATCTTCTCCCAGACTTCTTTGAAGGACAGGTTGCCCAGGTGTTTGCCACAATCTGTCAGAGCTCCTGAGAGCAGCTGTGGATCTGACAGTGAGCACTGGGCTCTGGCTCTGGTCTGAGTGGGTTTATAACTGCTGAGGAACGGCACGTTGTGTTTCTGCCAGTCGTTCTTCAACAGCAGAGATACTGTCTGACAGCAGAGATCTGCTCCTGAATCATCTTCATCTCTGCTGCTGATAGTCTTCCCCTTCTGCTGTTGAAGAAGACCTGCAGAAACACAACGTGCCGGTTCCTCAGCCAGTTATAAAACCCACCTCAGACCAGAGCCAGCAGCCCAGTGCTCACTGTCAGATCCACAGCTGCTCTCAGGAGCTCTGACAGATTGGCCCAAACACCCTGGGCAACCTGCTCCTTCAGAGTCTGCGGAGAAGATTGAAGGAGAAGCGTCCACTTCGAGTTCCTGTCATTCTGGACCCAAACACTGCAAACCCCTGGTCCATTCTGTCTGATTATCGACCAGTGTGAGATGAGACACAAAGGCAGCAGTCTCCCTGACGAATCCAGTAGAGAAAATCTCTAGATCACAGTGTTCTGGCTCTGAGGGGCTTCAGCTCAGGGAAACACAGCTGGAGGTGGAGGTGGTGAGACCATCCCTGACTGGATTTGTGGGTTTGACTAAAGAGTCATTTTGACAGGTAAGGAAAGATATTTTGGTTTCCAAATATGGAGTCTGAGTCCGTTTATTACATTGCAGTGGAAAATACACCAATGGTGGTGTTAGTGAGGACTGTCACATGGAAGAAGAGTCTCCAGAGGATCAGTAGTCCAGCTGAACTGATGACAGGGGGGAGTGTCCTTCTACGACCCTGGAACACACTTACTCACATCTTCACTCACAGAGGACATTTCACTCTGAGAAACTGCTTCCCATATTTCAAGTTATTTGGAAGAAGCTGGTGACGCCAAAACTTCTGATATCAAACTGGTGTCACTCTTGAGATTTCTCTGTGATGTTCAGGGGATGTTAGTTTTTCTGCTCATGATGGTTTGAGCGTTTATTTACACTCTAAACTCATCATCACACTTACAGCCAAGCTGCTTCACACCTGCCCTCAGCCTGCTCATTTTAGTCTTTAAAACAGATGTGATTTGTGATGAGGCGTCACAAAACATTTAGACTACCTTGTTTCTTGATGCTATGGAAATGAATTATCCAGAATTGTGTTGATTGTACAAAAAACTGATAAATTATGAACAAACTCAACATCTGTTTTCAACTGAATCAGATCAGGTTGATAAACTTTTATACAGCCTGCCAATCAAGAACTGATTTTTAAATAATATCATCAATCATCAGTTTTAGTTTGTAGAGATTCTGATTGATTATTATTTTGGTCTTTTGTTCTTGAAGATGAATTGATCTGTGTCACAGAAAGGTTTTTTTCTAAACTCTTGTATGGATGGGTTTAAAACACAGTATAACAGATTCCCAACATGAAACATTTATGGGCCACAGTTTAGTTCTTGTCAGTGTCACAAGATGGCAGACAAAACTTCACCTTTTGTTTTCCACTAGTCTGCGTCGAGTTTTGAACACTTCAACATAACTGGTTGTCCATCTTTCAGGTTACTTTGTTTTTATTATTGATTGAGATGGATTCGCAACAATACTCAGATAGGAGGCTGACATGTCCAAACCCATATTGGTTGGTATTAAGAGGCTCAAGCTGTCAAAGAAAAACTTCCCCACACCATTACACTCTCCAGCAGCCCTGACTGTTCGTAACAAGAGGTTGTGTTGTCCATGGATTCATGCTCTGATGCTGAATTGGGACTCTGTGACTTTTTGTGACCATCTTGCTGCCCTCAGACGTTCGACGTGTCGTTCGCTCTGAGGATGCTTTCCTGCTCACCCACCACGTGAGTTAAAGAGTGGTTTTATCTGAGACCGTAGCCTTTCTTCAGCTCCAGTGTGACCACTGACCTCTGACCTCTCTCCTATACGAGGCTGTTTCCGTCCCTCGAGCTTGCTATCACTTGGATGTTTTTTTGTTTTTGGCTCCATTTGTGAGTAAAAACTCTAGAGACTGCTGTGTGTGAAAATCTCAGGGCATCAGGCTGTTTCATGAATTCCTCAACCAGCCCTGTCCGACACCAACTGAGTCATGCTACTGTCAAAGTCACTGATGATGACATCTTCCCCTCATTGTGATGTTGCTTGTGACAT
>NW_019174432.1:1409112-1481072 GCF_002260705.1 Seriola dumerili | reverse complement strand
GTTTCCTTGTATGTGAGTGCTGAAGCTTACTCATAAAGACTTGAATACTATGGTTGCTTCCTGAGCACAAATGTGACTATCTTGCAGTCTGGCACAAGCCTATAACCCACTTTAAGAGAAGACGCATACAAATATTATTTGAGAATTTGTAAGAAATTAAGGAAGTGCACCGTCGAGACAGGAACAGTGTGTGTGTGTGTAAAGTACTTTCAACAGATGAGAAAAAGAGTTTTTAGGTTTTTATGCAAAACCTTAAAACAACAAAGAAGAAACAACAGCAACAGACAATAAGTGGGAACTAACTGAGCCTGAACAGCTTGAAGTGTTAACTTTGTTTTGCCCTGTGTGGAGGTAAACAAAGGCAAATTAACACTCACTGAGCACTTTATTAGGAAACACCTGCTGATTCATGCAATTATCCAAATCAGCCAATCATGTGGCAGCATTTATTTCAAAAGTGGAGAATCCTGCAGATACAGGTCAGGAAGCTTCAGCTCAATTCCAAACAAACATCACAATGAGGGGAAGATGTCATCTCAGTGGACTTTGACAGTAGCATGATCGTTGGTGTCGGACGGGCTGGTGGAGGATTCATGAAAAACAGCTGATCCCCTGAGATTTTTCACACACAGCAGTCTCTAGAGTTTTTACTCACAATGGAGCCAAAAACAAAAAAACAATACCAGTGATCGCAGCCACCTGAGACGAGAACACCTCGTAGAGGAGAGAGGTCAAGAGGTCAGTGTCACACTGGAGCTGACAGAAAGCTACGCGCACTCAGATAACCACTCTCTTACCACTGTGGTGAGCAAGAAGAGCATCTCCAGAGCGCGAACGACACGTCGAACGTTGAGGCAGCAGATGGTCACAAAGTCACAGAGTCACAATCAGCATCAGCAGCATGAATCCCATGGACACAACCCTCTTTTGTACCAACAGTCATGGCTGCTGGAGGTGTAATGGTGTGGGAACGTTTTCTTGACACGCCTTGAGCCTCTTAATACCAACCAATCATGGTTTTGAATGTCAGATCCTATCTGAGTATTGTTGCTGATCATTCAATCAATAATAGAAAAACACAAAGTAACTGAAAGTGGAAACACAATGTTGAGTTCAAATCGACCAGACATGAACAAAAGGTGAAGTTTGTCTCCATCTTGTGACACTGACAAGAATAAACATGTGGCCATAACATCATGCGTTGGGAATCTGTATCTGTGTTTAAACCCATCATACAGACGTTTAGAAAACAAACCGTTTCTGTGACAAACAGATCAATCTCTTCAAAACAAAAGAAAAAATAATAATCAATCAGAAATCTTACCAAACTAAAACTGATGGATGATAATTATTTAAAAATCAGTCTTGATTTGCCAGCTGTATAAAAAGTTTTATCACCTGATCTGATTCAGTTGAAAACAGATGTTGAGTTGTTCATTTTTCAGTTTTGTACATCAACACAATTCTGGATAATTCATTTTCAGAGCACAGAAAACAAGGAGCTAAATGTTTTAGTGACCCTCAACACCAAATCACATCTGTTTAAAGACTAAATGACAGGTGAGCAGGCTGTAGAAGCAGCTTGGCTGTAAAGCGTCGATGATGAGTTTAGAGTGTAATAAACCTCAAACACATCATCGAGAGAAAAACTAAACATCCCTGAACATCACAGATGAATCTCAGAGTGACACAGTTTGATATCAGAAGTTTTGGCGTCACCAGCTTTCCAATACTGAGAATATGGGAAGAGTTTCTCAGTGAAAGTGTCTCTGTGAGTGAAGATGTGAGTCGTGTGCTTTCAGGTGTCAGAAAGGACACTCCCCCCTGCATAGTCCAGCTGGACTCTGATCCTCTGAGACATCTTCTTCACTTGACAGTCTTAACAACCATTGGATGTATTTTCCACTGCGATGTAAGTTAAACACCGACAATCCATATTTTGGTGACAAATCTCTCCCTTCCTGTCAATGACTCTTAGTCAAACCCACATTCCAGTCAGGATGGTCCCCACCTCCACCTCCCAGCTGTGTTTTCCTGAGCTGAAGCCCTCAGAGCCCAGAACACGTGAATACTAGTGTTTCTCTCTGGATGTTCAGGGAGCTCCTGCTTTGTCTCCTATTTCTCACACTGGTCAGATCATCAGACAGATGGAGCCAGGCGGTTTGCAGTGTTTGGGTTCCAGAATGACAGGACTGAAGTGGACCTTCTCCTTCATCTTCTCCCAGACTTCTGAAGGACAGGTTGCCCAGGTGTTTGGCCACATCTGTCAGAGCTCCTGAGAGCAGCTGTGGATCTGACAGTGAGCACTGGGCTCTGGCCTCTGGTCTGAGTGGGTTTTATAACTGCTGAGGAACGGCACGTTGTGTTTCTGGCCAGGTCTTCTTCAACAGCAGAGATACTGTCTGACAGAGAGGAGATCTGCTCCTGAATCATCTTCATCTCTCTGTGATAGATTCTTCCCCTTCTGCTCCTCTTTCCTCCCTCAGAGCTGCCAGTCTGGACTCCTCTTTCCTCTTTCAGGAACTGGTGAGCTTGTTGAACTCTGCTCTGATCGTGCTCTCTGGTGACAACAAGCTGCTTCTTGGAGTGTTGAGATCACTTCACTGTATGTTTCCTCCACTTGTTATGTATTGTTCCCTCTTTGTCCCCGTAGAACTTTAAGTCAGATTTCAGCTGCTCCTTCAGGTCAGCTGGACTGCTTGTTCTAACAGAACCACCTTGTGACCTGCTGTGTGAGAGAAAACTCACAGACAGACACACAGCTCTATCTTCATCCTTACAGAACAATTTTGCTCTCTTGATGTTTACTACAAACCACCTCCACCTTCTTCTCTCCCAGTTCTGTCTCTCGATGATCCAGATTTCTGTCTCCCAGCAAAGGAATCAGCCAGTTCCTTCAGTGCAAAGTTTACAGTAATGGAAAATACCTTGAGATTTCTTTTACAAATGGACAGTTTTGTTTTTAGCTTGTTCCCAGAATTTTTTCAGGCACCTTGAACAGAAGCTGTTTGCCAGCTCAGAGACACAGATCTCTGAAAGTTCTACTGAACACACATGGCAAAGCTCAGGAAACCTTTCAAGCAGAGCAATAATTTCAGCCATTTCTCTATGTTGTTTGTTATATTACAGAAAGACTCACCAAATCAGCTCAATTCTCCTGAAAATAATCCAAACATGTGTTTTCGCAGAATCTTGGATCACCCATGTAATGCATCTCAACAATGAATTCAAAACAATGTCAACTTCTTACTTTCACTTTAAACTTTCACCTCTGTCATTGGTAACTTGATTACCAGTATGAAATGCTTGCCATGTTGTTTTGGTAACCAGCAGAGGGAGCCGTGCTGTTTGTCATTTCGAGCTTTAATAATTTCCTCTTGACTCTTGTATTGTTATCAGTCATTTCCGACAAAACACCCATCATAATGCAGCCAAATCTGCAAAAGGTTAGTATCTCTCTGTACTTCTTTATGTTTTCCTAAATGGAACAATGTAAACGTCATGAACTGAACACAAAAGAAGCAGAGGTCTGTGGTATCTTATCTCATGAGCGAGTCCACCTTACTTTTGTACATAATATAGAAACCATTTTCTTCTGATATGAAGATCTGTATATATACGTGTATTATTTTAGTCACTGTTGAAACGAAACTACCAGAACAATCATCGTTAACAATCTACGAACAATGAAAAGTCTTTTAATCAGGTTTCATTTATTCCTATCCTTATTGATATCCATCTATTCTGAATCTCACTATCTCAAAATGCATGCAAAACCTGTTGCGTTACAAAAGCATGAGACTAAATCAATCAACTATCAGATTTTCGATGCGAGTGCGTTTTAGCCTCTCACTCACATTAAGGATCAACAATAACATTTGCTCATCTCATTTATTATAAAAGAAGTATGAGATTACAAACTTGCCAAAGTAAATAACCATTTATTGGGTGTTCATTTGAAACCAGCAACATTAAATATCAGTCAATTTCTCTTTCAAGAATTTCACTAAAATATAACAACGCAAACAGTGTGTCAGATACACACTAGCCCATAGAGCTGTTATTGCTGGAGTGTATAGAAAAATAACAAATATCACTTCTGCCCTCCAAATATCTTAAAAGAATTCCTTTAGTTATAGAAATGTCGCTTGAAGCCTTTTAAAAATAAAATAAGAACACTTCTTCTCTGGAAAACGACTTTTTAACCATCTCTGGCCTCCTTGCCTGTAGGTTTAAATACATATGGACAAAGACCCCCCCTCCTCTTAGATCTTGACATATGCTCCTCACCTGTCCGCACCACGAAGCATGATCTATGTGATGCGCAATTCACACGACATTGTCCTAATATTTAGTTGACTTCCTTAATATCTTACTGGCCTGGAGAATGCTCCTGTATAATTATTTCTCATAGTCCTAACTACACTCACAGCAATAGCTCTCAGTGGAGTGCATCAGTCTGCGGAGCAAGACAGTCTGTTTTGTGACCGAATGTGGCCAGAAGGTTGACCCTAAGAGCACTATATATGCTGCAATATCGTAACTCTGTAGTCTATTCAGATACTACTGTTATTACTTCGAGGAATGGTAACACCAGTCCCCCCACGCATGATCTTTCTATCTAAGTCTCATTCGCACACCACATCGTACTACACAGCGACTTACAAAATACCTGAGTTTAATCTGTGGTTAATGTACCCTCGTCGTGCGCGCATCTCGAGTGAAGAAGTAATAGAGGCACGATCGCACAGCACTTATGCCTACAGATGAAAAAAGTTTAAGTCTCTTGCGATCGCGTATATGTGCGAAATTATATAAGCAGTGATCAAGATCTAACAGCCTCACTACACACCATTTGCCTCGCCACCGTCTCTTTGTCGTCCCTATGTCCACTATTGTTGGCTTGATTCAGCAGAACGAATATTTTGGCTGATGAAAAGCTGAGACTTCATCCTTTGAGTTCCCTTGTTCTGCCTAATGCCCAATGTTATCTTATGGGGGGTGCATGTAAACCCTTCAAACCGTTTCGCTCCAACATCTGGAGGACTTGTCCAGAGCCTCTGCAAAGAAAATGTAAGGCAAATTATGATGATCTTGGAGACCTTGGTGGGAGTCTTTTCAAAAACGTGCTGCTTACAGGCCCGTTCACACCCTGTAATGACATCTGAAGCAGCGAGTGACAATCAAAACAACTATTTTCATTTTCTTCACCTCTGTCATTTTGGTAATTTTACAGTCGGAAACGCTGCGTGTGATTTTGTCAAACCAAGCATGATGAGCGCCGACAAAGTGTTTCAAGAAAATGTTTGACCTCTTTTGTTTCACACAGCACAGTCACTTAGGCAAAACAACACAAGACAATTTGAAAATGTCTCAATCATTCTGATCCATCTCTCCTTTTCTCAACAAAGTTTATGTAATCAGAAGATTACATACAATTATAACATTTCTACAATCACAGATAAGAATGAATCAAGGAGAGTTTTCCTGTTCAACTTCAGTGCAGGAGTGAACGTCTCCACTGACACCAGACCAGTTGATAAACATTTTATGTTTCACACAACTGCACCAGGAAACATTGTGCCAACATGTCAGTAATGAAAGAATGTTATTGCTCCAGATAGTATTAAATGTTGCAGTATATAACTTCAAATGCAAGCTGACAACAGTTTATAATTCACCCCTCAGATCATGTCTTTCTCTTTGTTTTAGATCTTGTGCAGATGTTTTTTTCTTTCCTTTGCCCCCAAACATGTTCCATGATTCACTCCTTCATTCAATCACTCAGTCACCTTACTCAATCATTTACCTGTCTTTTCTCGTCAGGCGTCACAGTGAGCGACATGAGTAATATCCAATCATGCACTGGTTTCGGACTATGATAATGAAGATTGACAAAGAAGTACTAAATAACTATATTGATCAGATTTTTTATATTGTGAACCAAAACATGAATTGTTGCTGTCGATTTTTTATTTCTCATTAAAATCAACAGGAAAACAATGAGGATTGAAGGAAATGTGCCGTCCAGGCAGGAAGAGAAGTTGGTTTAATGGACCTTCTGTAACTTTCTAATGATAAACTTACAGATTGGCGCCAAGATCTGTAAGAGAGAAACGATCCATCTTCAGATCTGATTTCTGACTGTTTCTAAACTTGTGGGACACACACACACAGTGAGCACACTGACCGCTGTGAAAACCAATGCAAAAATCTCCAATCCAAATATCCAAACAAGTTGTACAACTCTTTCTCCAAACATTGCGCCAATATTTATTCTTCCACATATTTACATATTAAGGATTATTACAAGTTGGTTTTCATGTTGACGTCACAAACAGAAATATCGATGAGTTTATTTGCTAAATTAAAAGTGAAGAGCAAAATACTGGAGATTAATAAACTGTGTTCTGAAAACAGACTGAAAGAATTTTCAGGAAGAAATTTTGTTGTTTTGATATAAGAATAAAATGAAGTTTAAACCAAATCAAGTAGTCAAGATGCAAGGAATGTCTGCTTTAGTGATTATACATTTACAAGTATACTGTAATTCACACTGAGTTTCTCTAAATAATGACCCATTATCAGAAATGTGGAAACAAATCATAAATAAATCTTCATTTCCTGTCAGAAAAAAAATCTGAATAAAACTTGCTGGTGATTTAGTTTGACACATCATGTAAAGTAGCATCCATAAGATTACAATTTGCATAAAACCTATATCTCACCCATTATAGAACTCTGACAGGATTAGCGTTCTATGTCATTGACCAAGGTAACGTATACAAAAATGACAATCAATACACGTATGAAGACTGCAGTGTGATTTAGAATAATCTTCATTACAATAGTATCCTCTATTAAAACATCTGTGTCCAAAGATATATAAACTACAGCACTCCAAAACTCGTGTCAAATGACATACGAAAAGCATCAAAGAGAAGTAAAACTGACCTGCACACACACACTGTTCACAGAAGGAAACAGTCGAGAGTCTAATCAATCGGACAGTGGATATAAAACTTAGCTATACAATGTTGTTTGACCAAAACAAGACTTTGTCTGAGCAACCAGGAATAATTGAGTACAAGCTATGATTTAGTACAAGTTTGTCTCCTGATGATGTGATACCAGCTTCAGCAGTTGTTGTCTACTTTTTCTTGACATTTATCCTTGTATTTTAAGAATTAAAGATCCCAACAAACCTACAAAAAACAATCTATTTTTGAAAAGCTGAAGACACATCAGACTTACCATCATGAGCTTTTACCACTCATGAATCTAAATCTGAACTAAGAAAACAAAACTGAAACTTAAGTATATTTTCATTATAAAAACCAAAAACATTTGGATTTTCATACTATTTACAGTGATTTTCCCATCCGAAACAGCGACTTGAAAGCGAGAAAAAAATCATTTCTCATATGATCAATCTATACGTAATCGAGTTCTTATTGGAACCTTCTCAACAACAGACTCAAGATTCTCTAATCTTCAAGGACACAAAGAGATTAAAAAAATAATAATCAATCAGAAATCGTACAATACTAAAACTGATAATTGATGAGATATTAGTTTCAAAATATGAAATCAGTCTTTGATTTAGCAGCTGTAATAAAAGTTTATCACCTGATCTGATTCTATTGAAAACCAGAGTTGAGTTGTTATCATGTTTTCAGTTTGACATTCAACACCAATTTCTGCGATAATTCATTTCAGAAGCACAAAACCAAGGAGCGTAATGTTTGAGATGCCGGCTCGAATCACCCAGAGAGAATCCACCAGTCTAATGTTAACTGGACGTACGAGAGGTGACAGCTGGGGCGGGTGAGAAGCAGTGTAGAAAGGAAGATAAGCGGAGCGTTGGCTTGTAAAGTGATGATTATGAGTGAGTGTAGATGTTACGACAAACCTCGAAACCAATGCATGAGAGCGATAAAACTAAACATCCCGTGATACCAAGCGCAGTCGAGAGGAACATCTCAGAGGGGACCCACAGCAGATTCAAAGGAGTCTGTTCTTGGCGTCCGAGCCAGACTTGTCCGGAATACTAAAATTGAGTGGGAAGAGTTTTTCTCAGTGGATATATTGAAGTTGGTTCGTCCGGTCTCTGTGAGTGAAGAGTGTGGAGTCATGTTCAGGGTTGCGAGTAGAGAGACACCTCCCGCCCTGTCATGAGTCGCAGCTGGACTCTGATCCTCTGGCAGAACTCTTGCTTCACTGCCGACCAGATCGGTCTATTAACACCATGATTTAGTTTTCCCACTCGATGCGTATAATAAGACAACCAGAATCCGTATATGGTCTGTGAAATAAACGTATCTTTGCCCTTCCTGTCAACGCCTGGACTCGTTTAGGTGCGGAGAGGCGGGCGCGAGCGAATCCATCAGGAGCGTCTCCCACCTCCACCTCCCAGCTGTGTTCTCCCTGAGCTGAAGCCCTCAGAGCCCCAGCGAACATTTAGCCATACGTGAGTGTTTTCTCTCTGAGTCAGGAGCTTTGCTGCTTTGTTCTCCATGTCGCACAGTACTATTGCGTCCAGATCATCAGACAGATGGAGCCTGGGGTGCTGCATTTACTTTGCCGTCCAGGAATGGACAGGACTGAAGTGAACCTTTCCCTGTCAATCTTCTTCCCAGATCCTTCTTCGCACTGAAGGACAGGGATTGCCAGGGTGTGCGCACATCTGTCAGAGTTCCGTGAGAGCAGCTGTGTACTTGCTGACAGTGCCCCCCCCGCGGCCACCCCCGCCCCCCCCCCCCCGCCCCCCCCCCGCGCCTCCCCGGCCGCCCCCCGCGCCCCTCGAACCGTCGCCCCGCGCCGTACGCCGGGCTGCTTCCTGTCCAACCCCACCCACCCCTACGCCTTTCTCAGCGCCCCTACATCAACCCCTCCTTCCCCCCCCCTAGCTCCCCCCTGCCGGCGCGGCCGTACCCGCCCCCCCCCCCCCCCGCCCCCCGCCGCCCCCGCGCGCCCCGCGCGCCCCCCCCCGCCTCCAGCTCACATCCTCATCAGCCCCCCTCCCTGCCCCCCCGCCCTCGTCATCGGTTCTACCTCTCTTCCTCGACTGCTCCCCCCCGGGGGCGCCCCCCGCCCGTCCCTCTCCCCCGCGTTCCCGCCCCATCTCCCTTCCGCCCCCACCCGCCCCCTACCGAATCACTGGCCTCTCGGACAGCCCTGCCGCCCGCCTCTGGCCTCCCCACCCCCCTACCTTCCCGCTCTACCCCACCCGTCCCTCGGCACAGTCCCCCGCGACTCTCTGCCCCGTCGACTGGCGCCGCTTGTTCCCCGCCCCCCCGCGCTCTCTCCCGCACCTCCCATCCAGCTACTTGCACGGGCTCTGAGCTCTCGGTTCTGGATGAGGGTTATATAACTGCTGCAGGAACGGCACGTTGTGTTTCTGCAAGGTCTTCTTCAACAGCAGAGATACTGTCTGACAGAGACGAGATCTAGCTCGCTGGAATCATCTTCATCGTCTCTTGCTGATAGTCTTCCCCTTCGGGCTCCTCTGTCCTCCCTCAGAGCTGCAAGTCTGACTCCTCTCCTCTTTCAGGAACTGGTGTCTGGAGTGGTTGAACTCTGCTCTGATCTGCCTCTGGGTGGACAAACGAGCGCGTTCTTGGAAGTTGTTGGAATCACTTCACTGTATGTTAAAATCACTCACACCTCTGTCTTGGTTAGTGGTTGTGATCTCTCTTTGCTTATCCTTTTAGAGACCCATTCTCAAGTCGATCCAGCTGCTTCCTTCAGGGTCACTGACTGCTTTCTTGGTGCGTGACTAGGCAAACCAACCTTGTGGACTCTGGTGGAGAGGAACAACTCACAGAACAGGACAGCACACTCTATCTTCATCCTTACAGAACAATTTAGCTCTTCGTTGATGTTTACTACAGAACCACCTCCACGCTTCTTCTCTCCGCAGTTCGTGTCTGCAGATGATCCAAGATTTGCGGTCTCCCGAGCAAAGGAACAGCCAGGTTCCTTCAGTCCAAAGTTTAACCTGAATTCCTTGAGGAGTTTCCTTTTACAAATGGGGACAGTTTCTTGTGTTTTAGCTTGTTGCCCAGAATTGCCTTCGTAGGCCGAGCGGTGAACGAGAACTGTAGTGCAGCTGCGAGAACAGCGGAGATCTCTGAAGTCTCTGAACACACGGAATGGCAACTTAAGGTAACTTTTCAAGCACAGAACTTTCTCAGCCATTTGTCTTGCGTATGGTAAATCGTCTTTCAACAGCCAAGAACTCACCAATCACTTGTACTCTTCAACTGAAAAAATCCAAACGTGTGTTCCAGGCAGAAATCTACACGCTGTATGGCCCGGTCTCAGCTCGAAAACAATGTCAAAAATCTACTTTCATTTCTTTTCACGCTACTTCATTGGTCAAATCCACACCCAGCAGGAAATGCGTCATTTGTTGAGGTCACACATTGACTGAAGCTCCTGACCTGTATCTGCAGGATTCTCCACTTTGAAATAAATGCTGCCACATGATTGGCTGATTTGGATAATTGCATGAATCAGCAGGTGTTTCCTAATAAAGTGCTCAGTGAGTGTAATTTGCCTTTGTTTACCTCCACACAGGGCAAAACAAAGTTAACACTTCAAGCTGTTCAGCTCAGTTAGTTCCCACTTATTGTCTGTTGCTGTTACTTGTTTCTTCTTTGTTGTTTTAAGTTTTGCATAAAAACCTAAAACCTCTTTTTCTCATCTGTTGAAAGTACTTTACACACACACACACTGCTTCCTGTATGTGAGGTGCTGGAGCTACTCATTAAAGACTTGAATACTATTGGTTGCTTCTCTGAGCACAATGTTTGACTATCTGTTGTCAGTCTGGCACAAGCCTATAACCCACTTTAAGAGAAGACGGATACAAATATTTAGTTTGAGGGATTTTGTGAAGGAAATTAAAGAAGTGCACCGTCGAGACAGTGAGTCCAAAGGTTGGGTACGAGACTAATAAAAAGCTGTAAGACAAAGTCTAAAGATAAATGAGAGTTGGAATAAAACATGTGATCAGATCATGATTGATCAGTTGATAAGAACGACTATGTTTGATCTTGACTGACTTCTGGATGAAAGATCAAGTGAATAAACGATGAAAGAAACACAAGCACAGAAACACTCACTCACCTCATTATTGATCTTAAACATCACTCAGTGAATAAGTGTCATCTTAAGAGTCTGATGTTATTTCATCATCACCAGTGTTTCCAGCAGTTTCTCTGTCTCTACTGTGACAACATACACTTTTCACTGTCATTCGCTAAATATAAAACACAACATTTCAGTAGGATCAATAGTTCAGTGTCTCTTCACCTTCGTGTCGATGTGTAACTGCATTTCCCACACTGCTTCACTCTACACTTGCAAACACAGGGACTGAAGGACAGGTGTCACATGACTTAGGTCACATCTTGTTCTGTACAAAGGTAATAAAAGCAGATAGCAGAATATATTGCCATTAATGAATAACCAATGAAAGATTTGGATGAAATTGAAAGCAGATTCTGTCATTGCTGAACGGAGTCAGGACGCCATTACAGGCTGGGAAATCTCTAACTGAACAATAATCACCTGGACAGTGTAAGAGGCAAGCTGAAGGGAAATTAAACTTGGTGAGTCTTTCAATTACAAACAATTTGTAAACAGAAAATGGCTGAGCGAGATCTTGGAAGCTTCCTGAGCTGCCCTTTGTGTTCAGAGACTTTCAGAGATCCTGTGTCTCTGAGCTGCAACCACAGCTTCTGTTCAAGCTGCCTGAAGAAATTCTTGGAACAAGCTAAAAACAAAAACTGTCCCATTTGCAAAAGAAAATCTTCAAAGGTTATTTCATATGTAAACTTTGCACTGAAGGAACTGGCTGATTCCTTTGCTGGGAGACAGAAATCTGGATCATCTGAGACAGAACTGGGAGAGAAGAAGGTGGAGGTGGTTTGTAGTAAACATCAAGAAGAGCCTAAATTGTTCTGTAAGGATGAAGATAGAGCTGTGTGTACTGTCTGTGATTTTCCTCACCACCAGAGTCACATGGTGGTTCCTGTAGAACAAGCAGTCAGTGACCTGAAGGAGCAGCTGAAATCTGACTTAAAGTCTCTACAGGACAAGAGGAACAAATATGAGGAAGTGGAGAAAACATACAGTGAAATGACTGAACACTCACAGAAGCAGCTGTTGTCCACAGAGAGGCAGATCAGAGCAGAGTTCAACAAGCTCCACCAGTTCCTGAAAGAGGAAGAGGAGTCCAGACTGGCAGCTCTGAGGGAGGAAGAGGAGCAGAAGGGGAAGACTATCAGCAGAGAGATGAAGATGATTCAGGAGCAGATCTCCTCTCTGTCAGACAGTATCTCTGCTGTTGAAGAAGACCTGCAGAAACACAACGTGCCGTTCCTCAGCAGTTATAAACCCACTCAGACCAGAGCCAGAGCCCAGTGCTCACTGTCAGATCCACAGCTGCTCTCAGGAGCTCTGACAGATGTGGCCAAACACCTGGGCAACCTGTCCTTCAGAGTCTGGGAGAAGATGAAGGAGAAGGTCCACTTCATTCCTTTCATTCTGGACCCAAACACTGCAAACCGATGGATCCATCTGTCTGATGATCTGACCAGTGTGAGACATGGAGACACAAAGCAGCAGCTCCCTGACAATCCAGAGAGATTCACTAAGTATGTCAGTGTTCTGGGCTCTGAGGGCTTCAGCTCAGGGAAACACAGCTGGGAGGTGGAGGTGGGAGACCATCCTGTCTGGAATGTGGGTTTGACTAAAGAGTCATTTGACAAGAAGGGAGAGATATCTGCTTCACCAGAATATGGATTCTGGTGTTTAACACATCGCAGTGGAAAATACACCAATGGTGTTGGTAAGACTGTCAAAGTGAAGAAGAGTCTCCAGAGGATCAGAGTCCAGCTGGACTATGACAAGGGGAAAGTGTCCTTCTATGACCCTGAAGACACGACTCCCATCTTCACTCACAGAGACACTTTCACTGAGAAACTCTTCCCATATTTCAGTATTGATAAGGCTGGTGACGCCAAAACCTCTGATATCAAACTGTGTCACACTGAGATTTCTCTGTGATGTTCAGGGATGTTAGTTTTTCTCTCATGATGGTTTGAGGTTTATTACACTCTAAACTCATCATCTCACTTTACAGCCAAGCTGCTTCTACACCTGCTCACCTGTCATTTAGTCTTTAAAACAGATGTGATTTGGTGTTGAGGGTCACTAAAACATTTAGCTCCTTGTTTCTGTGCTCTGAAATGAATTATCCAGAATTGTGTTGATGTACAAAACTGAAAACATGAACAACTCAACAACTGTTTTCAACTGAATCAGATCAGGAGATAAACTTTTATACAGCTGCAAATCAAGACTGATTTTTAAATAATATCATCATCATCAGTTTTAGTTTGTAAGATTTCTGATTGATTGTTGTTTAATTATTTTATTCATGAAGAGAATTGATCTGTTGTTGAGAGTCACAGAAACTTTACTGTCTGAAATTGATCATGTAAAATGATTTTTATCTTCAATCGCTGTTGTCATGGAAACTCACTGTAAAAACATGAAAACCCAAAGTGTTGTTTTTATATGAAAATCATTTAGTTACAGTTTTGTTTTCTTTAGTTCAGATTCATTCATGATGGTAACTCCTGCTGTCGATCTTCAGCTTTTCAAAACTAGATTTAGTTTGTAGGTTTGTTGGATCTTTATTCTTAAAATAAAGATTAATGTCCAAGAAAAAGTGACAACAAACTGCTGAAGCTGTATCACATCATCAGGAGACAAACTTTACAAATCAGAGCTGTTCATTATCCTGGTTCTCAGCATCTTGTTTTGAGTCAAACAACATTGTATAGTAGTTTATATCCACTGTCCTGATGCTCTGACTGTTTCACTTCTGTGACAGTTTGTTCATCAGCAGTTTTACTTTTTGATCTTCTTGTGTCATTTGATGAGTTTTGGATCTGTAGTTTTATTCTTTGGAAACAGATGTTTTAATAGAGATTCATTTTAATGAAGTATTTAATCACACTGCCTCTTCATACGTTATTTGTCATTTTTGTATCGGTCTACTTGGTCAATGACATGAACGCTAAATGTCCAGTTCATAATGGTGAGATATAGGTTTATCAAATGTACATCTTATGGATGCTACTTTACATGATGTGTAAATAAATCACCAGCAAGTTTTATTCAGATTTTTTTTCTGACAGGAAATGAGATTTATTTTATGATTTGTTTCCATTTCTGATAATCGTCATTTTAGAAAACTCAGTGTGAATTACAGTATACTTGTATGTATATCATAAAGCAGCACATTACTTCATCTTGACCTATTGATGGTTTAAACTTCATTTTTCTTTTCAAAACAACAAATGTCTTCCTGAAACTCTTTCAGTCTGTTTTCAGAACACAGTTTATCTAAATCTCAGTATCTGCTCTTCAACTTTTATTTACAAAATAAAACTCATGATATTTCCTTTTGTGACGTCACATGAAAACAAACTTGTAATAATCCTAAATATGTCAAACTATGTGAAGAATAAATCATTGCATGTTGGAGAAAGGTTGTACAACTTGTTTGATTTTGTTGGAGTTGCATTGGTTTTCACAGCAGTCAGCTGCTCACTGTGTGTGTGATGTCACAGTTAGAAACAGTCAGAAATCAGATCTGAAGATGGATCGTTTCTCTGTTACAGATCTGCCACAATCCTGTAGTTTATCATTAGAAAGTTACAGAAGGTCATTAAACAACTTCTCTTCCTGCCTGGACGACATTTCTTCAATCCTCATTGTTTTCCTGTTTGATTTTAATGAGAAATAAGAAATCGACAGAACATTCATGTTTTGTTCACAATATAAAAATCTGATCATTAGTTATTTGTACTTCATTTGTCAATCTCATTATAATCAGTCCGACCAGTGCATGATGGGATATATACTCATGTCCTCCTGTGACCCTGAACAGAGAAAGACAGTAAATGACATATGACTGAGTGATTGAATGAAGGAGTGAATCAGTGAGAACATGTGGGGCAAAGAAAAGAAAAAAACATCTGCACAAGATTAACAAGAAGAAAGAAGATCTGAGGGGTGAATTAAAACTTTGTAGCTGCATTTGAAGTTAATACCTGCAACATTTAATCTATCTGGAGCAAATAAACATCTTCATACTGACATGTTGGCACAATGTTTCCTGGTGCAGTTGCTGAAACATAAAATGTTGTCAAACTGGTCTGGTGTCAGTGGAGACGTTCACTCCTCACTGAGTGAACAGAAAACTCTCCTTGATTCATTCTTATTGTGAATTGTAGAAATGTTATAATCTATGTAATCTCTGATCTACATAATCTTTGTTGAGAAAAGGAGAGACGGATCAGAATGATGAGACATTTTCAATGTTGTGTTGTTTGCCTACAGATGACTGTGCTGTGTGAAACAAAGAGTCAAACATTTCTCTCTGAAACACTTTGTGGCAGCTCCATCTGCTGGTGACAAAATCACACGGCAGCGTTTCCGACTGTAAAATTCAACCAATGACAGAGGTGAAGAAAATGAAAATAGTTGTTTTGATTGTCATCGCTGCTCAGATGTCATTACAGGGTGTGACGGGACTGTAAGCAGAACGTTGAAGAGACAGTGACTTGGTGAGTTTTGCTGTTAAATATAATCAAGATACCAAGGAAATGGCTGAGAAAGTTGCTCTGGTTGAAAGTTACCTGAGTTGCCATGTGTGTTCAGAGACTTTCAAAGATCCTGTGTCTCTGAGCTGCAACCACAGCTTCTGTTCAAGCTGCCTGAAGAAATTCTGGGAACAAGCTAAAAACAAAAACTGTCCCATTTGTAAAAGGAAATCCTCAAAGGATTTTCCAACTGTAAACTTTGGACTGAAGGAACTGGCTGATTCTTTTGCTGGGAGACAGAAATCTGGATCATCGGAGACAGAACTGGGAGAGAAGAAGGTGGAGGTGGTTTGTGGTAAACATCAAGAAGAGCCTAAATTGTTCTGTAAGGATGAAGATAGAGCTGTGTGTCCTGTCTGTGAGTTTTCTCTCCACCAGAGTCACAAGGTGGTTCCTGTAGAACAAGCAGTCAGTGACCTGAAGGAGCAGCTGGAATCTGACTTAAAGTCTCTACAGGACAAGAGGAACAAATACAAACAAGTGGAGAAAACATACAGTGAAGTGATTCAACACTCCAAGAAGCAGCTGTTGTCCACAGAGAGGCAGATCAGAGCAGAGTTCAACAAGCTCCACCAGTTCCTGAAAGAGGAAGAGGAGTCCAGACTGGCAGCTCTGAGGGAGGAAGAGGAGCAGAAGGGGAAGACTATCAGCAGAGAGATGAAGATGATTCAGGAGCAGATCTCCTCTCTGTCAGACAGTATCTCTGCTGTTGAAGAAGACCTGCAGAAACACAACGTGCCGTTCCTCAGCAGTTATAAACCCACTCAGACCAGAGCCAGAGCCCAGTGCTCACTGTCAGATCCACAGCTGCTCTCAGGAGCTCTGACAGATGTGGCCAAACACCTGGGCAACCTGTCCTTCAGAGTCTGGGAGAAGATGAAGGAGAAGGTCCACTTCAGTCCTGTCATTCTGGACCCAAACACTGCAAACCCCTGGCTCCATCTGTCTGATGATCTGACCAGTGTGAGACATGGAGACACAAAGCAGCAGCTCCCTGACAATCCAGAGAGAAACACTCAGTATCACAGTGTTCTGGGCTCTGAGGGCTTCAGCTCAGGGAAACACAGCTGGGAGGTGGAGGTGGGAGACCATCCTGACTGGATTGTGGGTTTGGCTAAAGAGTCAGTTGACAGGAAGGGAGAGTGTCCTGCTTCACCAGAATATGGAATCTGGTGTTTATCACATGATGATGATGAATACACCGATGGTGAGGAAAAGACTGTCACAGTGAAGAAGAGTCTCCAGAGGATCAGAGTCCAGCTGGACTATGACAGGGGGGAGGTGTCCTTCTACGACCCTGAAGACACGACTCCCATCTTCACTCACAGAGACACTTTCACTGAGAAACTCTTCCCATATTTTAATATTGGAGAAGCTGGTGACGCCAAAACCTCTGATATCAAACTGTGTCACACTGAGATTTCTCTGTGATGTTCAGGGATGTTAGTTTTTCTCTCATGATGGTTTGAGGTTTATTACACTCTAAACTCATCATCACATTTTACAGCCAAGCTGCTTCTACACCTGCTCACCTGTCATTTAGTCTTTAAAATAGATGTGATTTGGTGTTGAGGGTCACTAAAACATTTAGCTCCTTGTTTCTAATAATATCATCATCATCAGTTTTAGTTTGTAAGATTTCTGATTGATTATTATTTTTTCTTTTGTTTTTGAAGAGAATTGATCTGTTGTTGGGGCTCACAGAAACTTTACTGTCTGAAATTGATCATGTAAAATGATTTTTATCTTCAATCGCTGTTGTCATGGAAACTCCCTGTAAATACATGAAAATCCAAATTGTTGTTTTTATATGCAAATCATTTACTTACACTTTTGTTTACTTTAGTTCAGATTTATTCATGATGGTAACTTTAGTTTGTAGGTTTGTTGGATCTTTATTCTTAAAATAAAGATTAATGTCCAATAAAAAGTGACAACAAACTGCTGAAGCTGTATCACATCATCAGGAGACAAACTTTACAAATCAGAGCTGTTCATTATCCTGGTTCTCAGCATCTTGTTTTGAGTCAAACAACATTGTATAGTAGTTTATATCCACTGTCCTGATGCTCTGACTGTTTCACTTCTGTGACAGTTTGTTCATCAGCAGTTTTACTTTTTGATCTTCTTGTGTCATTTGATGAGTTTTGGATCTGTAGTTTTATTCTTTGGAAACAGATGTTTTAATAGAGATTCATTTTAATGAAGTATTTAATCACACTGCCTCTTCATACGTTATTTGTCATTTTTGTATCGGTCTACTTGGTCAATGACATGAACGCTAAATGTCCAGTTCATAATGGTGAGATATAGGTTTATCAAATGTACATCTTATGGATGCTACTTTACATGATGTGTAAATAAATCACCAGCAAGTTTTATTCAGACTTTTTTTCAGACAGGAAATGAGATTTATTTTATGATTTGTTTCCGTTTCTGATAATCGTCATTTTAGAAAACTCAGTGTGAATTACAGTATACTTGTATGTATATCATAAAGCAGCACATTACTTCATCTTGATATTTCCTTTTGTGACTTCACATGAAAACAAACTTGAAATAGTCATAAATATGTAAAATTATGTGAAGAATAAATCATTGCATGTTGGAGAAAGGTTGTACAACTTGTTTGATTTTGTTGGAGTTGCATTGGTTTTCACAGCAGTCAGCTGCTCACTGTGTGTGTGATCTCACAGTTAGAATCAGTCAGATCTCAGATCCGAGGATGGATCATATATTACTATTATTATATTCTCTGATCGTTGTTTCAACATTTGACTTGAATTGAAATGAAGTTCAGAATAAAAGACAATACGAATAAATAAAACAAAAACGAATTAAAAGCTTTTTTCTCTATATTTAGTTCTATTGGATGAATTGAACACAGATATAGGAGCAGACTACTGCGATAGAAAAATGAAAACGTTGTTAAACTTGTTTAGTTTCAGTCAATGTGTTGAAATGTTTCGAAATGTTTCAAATAAAAGTTTTTCATTAATTTATTTCATGTCTTGCTTTATTTGTGGAGTTAACGCTCTTATTCTGAAAAAAACAAGCGGAAGTATTATGTTAACAGCATGAGAGGTAAACAAAGGCCGTTGCCCGATCTCCGCAGGTGTGGTACTCATGTTCAAACATGTTTTAATGAATGTAAGATGTGTCTGTACATACGTTTGTATCTTTAAATCCGGTCATTTTGCAGTCGTTGCTACCGCTACGAATATTTCCGGTATTTCACAGACGAGCTTGCTAACTGCTAACGGTAACGGCTAATCAACGTAGCTAGCTAAATAACTACTAACCACAAGGTATGTTGTCAGTGAGCACGTAACGATTTAAGCACAGAGGACCTTTCCCTACTGTAAATATTAATGCAAAGTGATTTGGGGAAAATATCGAAGTCACCATTCATTAAAGATCATTGAAATGAAAAGCTCTACAAACTCTACACTTAATTTTCTAGTGTGTTCTATAAAAATACGATGTCAACTGTTTTAAATGAGCTTTTTCTTCGGTAAAAACTCATGTTAAATCCCATGTACAGCTGAAACGAGTAGTCGATTCTGTGATTTACAGGTAAATAATCATAAACTATTTCGATAATCGATTAATCATTTCAGTTATTTGCCAAGCAAAATTTGTTCAAAAAATGCTAAACATTATCTGAGTCTATCAAATGCTTTCGTTGTAAACTGAATATCTTTGTACTTGAGATTGAACCAAACAAGATTTTTTTTTACTTTACTTTGGACTTGGACTGAAACTGTAGTTGTTTGCTTTTTCTTTCTTTCTTTCTTTCTTTCTTTCTTTCTTTTTTTTGATATTCCATAGATTTAATTAAAAAAAAAAATACATACATATATACAAAAAACAATTTCATTAATATCTGTGAGTTGTTAATTATCTATAGACTTTAACATCTATACATGTACAGGTATTAGGCTAGTTTACATTTTTTGAATTTCTGTATTAAAAACTAGGGTTGGATATAATCCCCCCAATTCAGGATATTAGTAATCCGACAGTATTTTTTTTATTTTTTATTATATGGACTCTTTTGCGTCTTTTTAAAGTCCCTACAGTAATGTTTTCCAGCTGAAGCCCAGCATTTCTTTCTCTCTTATGGCCAGCTGGTGCAATATTATTTCCTAAACCACACTCTCCCTTCTATTATGTTGCACGAAGTCAATGAAGATGGATGTGATGTAAGTAGAAATGCAACTGTGTCGTGGGCATGATGGTAAATTGTGCGTTATGTTTTGCTCTGCCAGGACCTGTGTCCAAGGAAATAAGAGATTTCAAGCAACAATTTGATGATTATGGACAATGATGGAGAACCCAACAGCAAATAAGAGCCACCTACCCTGTCAGTCGTGGGTGGGCCAGAACGGCTGGTCCACAACTTTAACTCAAGGACCCCCCCTCAACTCAGTGACCAGCTCTCAGCATCTCAGCTTGGGCTTGTCTTCTGAACAGCGACCCTCCTACGACCATCTGCAGACGTCCAATCAAAGCTGTTTGAGCGACCTCAGCACCTTATCATCCACAAATAACACTCATCACTCTGTCCTGTACAAAGCCTCTCACATTAGTAGCAATCTATCATCCACCACGTTATTTGCCAACACTGCTATCCCAAGTGCCTCTCCTCTTATTTCCTGTGCTCAGCAAAGCCCACAGACTTCATCACTGCTGCTAACTGCAAACCAACGAAAAACTATACCTCTACCATCTCTTCCCCAACCAAACCAAGGATTACAGCCCAGCAGGCCCCAACATGTACCACCTCTGTCACCCCATGACCCTTACAAAGCGTCATTTCGACCTCTGTTAACCAATCAGGGTTTACCAAGTAGACTTCAGGATCTGCCTATGAGCTTGCCATCATGTGGACAAAGTGTAAGTGCATCACAACCTACTCTGGAAGGAGCGAATGTGGAATCTGCTGGTGTTACTGGATACACTCACAGCTATGGCCCATCTACTTCTCAGGAGCAGCCTCAGTGGATATCATCATCACACTGCACAGGTATTGTATTTGTAATACCTGCGTGTTACAGTGGCATGTTTGTCATGTAGTGAAGGGTGAAAAGCCTCTTCAGTGTGGTTAAACATGTAGTATTTTGTGTCAAGTCTGATGTTCATATCAGAATTGGACCAAGACTATTTGAGCCAATTTTTTGACTGCACTTGAATTTTTAGATCCTAATTGAGCGTACTGAATTTTAAAAGAATCAAATCTTATAGCCATTATTTGCCTCATTATAAGTTCATGTTACAATATTGTACCATTTTGTACCATCTTACATTGTCTTTTCTTTTCCTCAGGAGCCGTAAGCAAATCTGTCCCTGATGCAGCTGCTCATCCTAACAATGAGCCATCGCAGGAGAACCTTACTCCTCTGGTGAGGAACCTAACCGCAAACACCAAAACAGAGGAAAGTTCTGTTGTTTTGGTGGTTTATTTTTGTACTAATACATCTAAGCTGTGGTAATTTTTTACATAATTTGTTGCTATCAAGGTTGACTGACTAGCATAGACGTGGAGTTCCATTGAAGATCATTACCGTTAATTTATACCTTTTAATGTTTTTTTAATAATTTTGATCTGCTTTCAGGGCAGCACTGAGATATGGCGTTCAGTACTTTTACATCACCGTGCGCAACTACTTAAACAGCTGGCAGAGATGGATAAACTTGTAAGTGTGTTATGGCAATTTTTCATCGAAGAAGATCAGTACTATTTCTTTAGATAGCTGCTATCCAGTATTACAGTAAAGATATTTTATTTCTTAATCCGTGATATTATAGAGATTGTTATAGATAATTCTCGACAGTTTCCCCCTACTGACTTGACTTTGTCCTCCCTCTAAGCTGGAATCAATTCCTCCAGATGACGGTAGTGATGGGCAGCCTCTACCCACAGCTAGTCAGGTAGATGACATTTCTCTTTATTTGGATGCTGTAGTTTGATTTGCAATGATATAAAACAATTCATATCTTATAATATAGTACGCACTATTGTTTCCACTCTTAGTTTCCTCCATCAATGGATGATTCATCTCAGTGTGAGCAAACTAAAACCAGCAATGCACAGCAAGTTGAGCTGTCTCCAGGAAAGTCAAGGGTAGCTCCATATTAGATTTATTAATTCTGCATAAATTACTTTTCTTAACTTTTACAGTGTTAGAATTTCTTACCTTCTTTTCGTTGTTTGTTTTGTTTTTCAGACGCAGCGGCATCTTTCAGCAGATTGTTTATCACCTGCGACCTTTGATGAACACGATGAGGCCTGTGATAAGCCAATGTCAGCAGGAGAATCAGAGGTAGTTACCTTTTATTATTAGAACAGTTTCCATGTGAAAGTTATGGCATTGCCCACAGTCTGTTTCTGTTATGTTCTTCTGTTCTTTAAGTTGCGTTTATGTGGTGTGACCTTTAACTGTCAGGCCTTAGGACACTCAAAGCTTTTCATTTCCTGTTTCAGCCAGTAATCTCATCAACGACAATATTAGATCTGAAATGATTTGTCAACTAATTGACTAGTCAATTGGCAGAACTGTAATATTGTGATGACTGCTAATCATCAGTCATTTATCAAAGGAAAAATGCTGAGTGTTACCTAATGCCAGCTTGTCATTTGTGAGGATTTCCTGCTTTTTTATGCCATATATAGTAGAAAATTGAATAGCTTTAACTTGGGCTTTATGAAATAGTGATGGGAATTTTTCACTATATTCAGACATTTATAGGCCAAAGCATTAACTGAAAATATTATTGGCAAATTAATTGATTATGAATAAAATTGTTAGTTGCAGCACTGAAAAAAATATGCATTTATATATTGGAAATATATATCAATCAAAATGAATACACCAATCAGCCACAATATTAACACAGATAACTGGTTTTAGTGTTGTGTCTGATCAGTGTATATTGCCAAATAAATTCAGACTTTAGGCAGGTGCAGACTTCAATCATACAAATAATGCAAACAGTAATTGACCTAAGAAAGTCTTTTGAAGTCGAATCTGTCAAATTAAAATCTTTTTATTAATATGTTTCTGTGTCCTGAAATATAAAATATGAAATACTCCGTAGGATTTTATTTGCCTCATTCACAGATTGTGACCATATTTCCACAATTGTTTTTACGGATTTTTCAGAAAAGGGAAAATACCTCAGCCGAGTCAGGGGATGACACCGATCCCGATTACATCCCTAACAGCGATGGCGACTTCTCTGATTTCCAATCTGACGCTGACTGGGGCTCTTCAGATGAATCTAGTCACAGCTGTTCCTCGACCTCCATGGACGAAAGAGCTCCTCTCCTGTTGAAAAAAAAGGCTAAATTAGAAAGTTCTTTGTGTAAGGACAAAGGTCTGAAAAAGTCATGTGCAACTAATCAGAATCAGCCCCCCGGAGCTGTAGTGCTGCCAACTTCAAATTCCAAAGCACACCGTGTTTACGACAAGAGGAATTACTGTTTGTTCTGCTCTAAGCCACTAGCCAAAATGGCACGGCATCTAGAGACAGTCCACAGTGACAAAGCAGAGGTTGCAGTTGCATTTCAGTATCCCATGCATTCCAGAGAAAGACAGAAGATATGGAACAAACTAATAAATCAAGGAAACTTTGTGCATAATAAAGATGTTTTGAGAACAGGGAAGGGACAACTTGCTGTCCGAAAAAGACCCAACACAACTGGACAAGCCAAAGACTTTCTTCATTGTCTTTACTGTCGCGGTCTTTATGTGAAGAAAACGTTGTACAGGCACATGAGACTGTGCCCAGAGAAAGTGAGGAACGAAAATGAATCGCAGATTGGAAGAAAGCGTATCGCATCACGGTGTGCGCTTGAAACTTTAGGAGATCTTGGTGTAAGCGATGGCTTTAAGAGCATTCTGTGCGAGATGATCTACGATGACGTGACACAAGCCGTCATGGATGACAAGATTATCTTGCAGTTTGGAGAGCAAATGTTCAATCAGCACGGATCTGACGTGAGGAAGCATGATTATATAAGACAAAACCTTCGTCAGATAGCAAGGCTTGTGCTCGAAGCTCAAAAAATAACCCCTCTGAAGAACCTGCAGGATTTCTTTTACCCCTCAAGCTTCCGACATGTGGTTTCTGCAGTGAAAGTCTTAGCAGGCTATGACCCAGAAAACAAAACATACAACATTCCTTCACTTGCCCTCAAGCTCGGCTACCACCTACAGAAGGCCTGTAGTATTGTTGAGAGTAACGCAGTGAAGTGTGGTGATGCAAGCCTGGCAGAGTCTGCGCGAAACTTCCTGTCAGTGTACCAGAAGAAATGGAACGAGTTAATTTCTTCAGGCGCATTAACAACTCTTAGAGAAACTAAACTGACCACAGAAAAAACTGTGCCATTCGCTCAAGATGTAAAGCGCCTGAATTTCCACATGGAGACTGCTCATCTTCTTGCCGAGAGAAAACTCAGAGACGCACCTTCTGCAGAAAGCTATGCTGTTCTGGCCAAGGTGATACTCGCTCGGACAATCATTTTCAACAGGAGGAAACCCGGAGAGATATCAACGATACAGCTAACAACTTTTATGTCGCGGAAAAAGTCAAACGTGCTTGATGACATGGATGTATCCGTCTCAGATTTGGAAAGAACCATGTGTGGGCTTTTCACTAGAGTTGACATACGAGGGAACTGTGGGAGAATGGTCCCTGTTCTACTGAAGCCCTCATTCGTGTCAGCTATGGAACTTCTCGTAAAGACCCGCGAGACGTGTGGGGTCCCCAGTAAGAATCCCTTTCTCTTCGGCCGACCGAGTGCACTGTCTGCCTACAAAGGGTCAGAGTGCATCCAACAATATGTCAAAGAATGTGGAGCTAAAAACCCTGAGGCGCTGACATCAAGAAAGATCAGGAAGCATTATGCTACAATGCTACAGCTGTTGAACCTGGATGAAGATGAGGCTGACCAAATTTTAGGCCCTAATAATCAAGTTCGAACCCTGCGACAGAACAACGACATGCAGCTGAATGATGTTGAAATGGTTTCTGAAGGTAATCATTTTTCAGTTTTTAGGCAATTAAAAAATATATATGCCAAAACACCAAAGTGACATTTTGCACAGTTAAATATTAAATACAGGATTTAGGTAAGGTGCCAGTCTGTGGTTACGTGTAGTATGAAGGTCGTTTCCACCTTTTTCACGTTCCACTTGAAAATACAAAAGTAAACCACTTTCTAAAGTAACAGCTGGCGTGATATTTTAATGATCTCTGAGTAATGTTGAACCAATGCAGTCCACACGTGTGCCATACTTTAGAGCAACTGTCATCATATTAAAGATTAAATCATATGCAGGAACCTGGAATACACATCCGTCTGGTTTTGAAGACTTGCAGATCTAAAAACCTTTTAACTGGACTTGGACTAGCTTTCATTTGTACATTTGATTTGATATCATGAGGCAAATGGTTCAGATATCAGTGCAGTGATCTATTGATGTAATATGGCTCAAACTAAATTGAGGGTTACATTCAATCAGTTGATGTTAGGGTGAAAACAAGGGAGTGACTAGTATCCTGAGAGACCACTGAGTAACTTGTTGCCATTGAATGGAGGGTGTTGCACCACATGGCTGTAATAAATACAGTCACCACGACCAAATGGCTGTAAGGCTGAAAATGGAATGTGTTGGCAATGTGCGTATAGGTAGATGGGATACACTATGTAAAATAAGACTTCCTGTTTGTGTCTTCAATGCAGTAAGATCACAACAAGCTGCATCATGGCATCACACTGAGGTCTCCGGTGCAAGCTATGAACCAGCAGATTTTTATCAACAACAAGCACATGGAGTAACAGCAGGCACCGAAGTGACTGTACCTCCAAGACCTGTCAACTCAGACAACAAAGGTAGTACCGGCGATCGTTAACCGTCTTTCTGTCCCTTTCTTTTTAGGTTCATGACTCTATGACATATTGTCTGTAAGCTTATATTACTGATATGTGATTTTGTTATACTTTTTATACACACGTGGTGCTCCTAAATACATTTTACAGTTTGCACACATCTATTTTTAGTTGCTCGCACTGTAGAGCCCTGATTTGCAAGGATTTTTATTTTTGACTTGCCAATCCACTTTTTAGGTGTTGATGGTCCCAAGCCTGCAGTTTGTCAGAATATATATATGTATATATATATATTGTTTTTGTCTTTTTAACACAATAGTTGTGTTACATCACATTGCCTAATGTTATGATATTAGACTTCCACAATTAATGATTATGATTATGTTTTTGGTTTTTATTTACTGCCTGTATTTAATTTGTCTGGATTGTCTGTTTCAATAGTTTGTTGATCTTCTAAATTGAATTAGATGTTCCAATCACCCTGTTTCATGTTTCAATTTCGTAATGAATGTAGTTTGAATTCTGAACACTATAGGCCACACATTTCAAAATCATTAAATCATGTCAAAGGGGAGACGAGACAAAGTGTCTCCAAATGTTGTTATTAATTGTTCGTTTTTGTTCAAGCTTAATTTGATGTCAAAACAAACAAAAAAGAAAATTTGGAGGGTGAGATTTACAGGTTTGAAGCTTTTGTCTTGTCTTTGTTTGGGGTCTTTGTCCACAAAAGAGAGTATGGTCGTTACAACAGTGTATATAAGATCCTGTCTTCAACAAACATTCAGCTTCATCTTAAGAATAAGACACCTTGCTGTGTAATGTCAGGAACTTATTTTGAGGAATATTTAGTTTTCTAGAGTTTCAGTGATGACAGAAGTTCATTCCTTTCTGCTTTCCCCATACCAGGGTCTCAAAATAAGGGCAAACACAAATGGGAAGAAGCAGAGGTTCTTGCTGTCGAAAGACACATGATGCGTTTCATTCAAGGACACAAGGTGCCTCAGAAAAACGACTGCATTCAGTGTCTTGAGGCTGAGCCAAAAGCACTGAGGACGCGTTCGTGGAAAGGTGTAAAGGACTACGTCAGGAACAGGATCACAGCCCTTAAAAGACAAAGTGGCACATCCTCAAACAGTAACAGGCCGGGGCAAGTGGAACCACAGCAGAGTACTGGACATTTTCAGCAGTTGTAGATGTGATATTTTGTTGATGGCAAAACGTGCAACTTTTGCCTCTTCTACTTTCTTATCCTTCACCAGCCTCTCTCCCTAGTTCCGTCCGTCCGTTTACAATGGCCAAGGATAGATTGATTATTGATCATTTTTATTACATTTTATGGTTGTTCTCAGTCAGCACTGTTTATTATGATTACAGTTTGTCTTACTCTGTGATTTTGTTCCATTTTATTAAGTTCATTAAAACAGAGACCGTTCATAAATACTGACAAATGGCTGATGGATAATACGTTTTTGGAGCTGTAAGTTTACCCTCCACAACCAAGTTATCTGGTATACTGCATTTTGTTATTCTGTTTGGTATACTAGTATATGGTATTTTGTTTGACTTTGTATAACAATTTACCAATAATAAAGTGCCAAGAATAATATTCTAGCAATTTATTTTTGAACAAAAAGATGCCACCCAGTCTTTGCATGTTTGAATGACAATCATGTCAATCATGTGGAGGACAAAGTATTCACTCAATAATAGCAGTATTTTACTCAATAATAGCAGTAGCAGCAAAGTTTCATATTCAAAAGTACAGAAGTTTTAGCAACAAAATGCACTAAAAAGTTTCAAAATGTAAAACTTAGGAAAGAGAATTGCATTTCCAGTGTTACATTGCCAAATGTAGTTTCAGATTATTATTACTAATAGCTTCTGCAGTATTAATTTTGTAGCTAATTCAGGTGAAGCTAATTTACATATTTTCTATGCTTAAATTTAATTTACATGTTATAATAAATTTGTGAGATAGTTGGGTACTAATCCTTAATGTATTATTTTATAAATATAGATTTTCTGTGTATGAACATCTATGATTGAACATCATATGATTGAACATTTATTTAATAGCTATAATTACTTTACCTATGTAGTGGAGGTGAAGAATAAAGTAGCATATAAAATGCAATTACTCAATTGTCACAGCACTTCTGTAAATGTTCTTAATTAGTCTCCACCACTGCATACAGTTTTATTTATTAATTTAATTTATTGAAGAAAGTATAATCTATTTACTTTTTAGATAGTTATACATAGATAGTTTAGATAGTTTATTGCTTTTTGTATTTTGTATTTTCAAATTCTGTTTTTCTTGTCCCCAAGTATCGCAGACTTTTAGTTTGAAAGGAAATGCGGAAACGCGTTGTGGTGATTCTTGCTAACTTATATGCTAACATTGCAGCAGGGCTCAGCGTCATGGACGCAACCGGCTGTGGTCGAACTCATGACCTCAAAGATGAACTAGTGTCGCATTGTGGATTCTTTATTTTAATATAACGGAGAGAAAAGCAAATTATTAACTTTAGTCTCTCTAAAGAGTTTCGCTTCCGTCTCAGCTGAGGGGAAATGAAGACGCTAACGTTAGTAACGTTGACGAACAACGGCCGCACGCGAGGTGGATTCCGTTGATGTCCAAAGGTATCGAATCAAATCTTTTATTACTTAAAAAATAAGGTTGCTTTTCTTCAAATTGAGCTTTTAATCTTTTATTTCACGTTGTCTGTTCTGTGGAAGCACTGGCTGTCCAGTGTCCGTAAAAGGCTTTCACATCCACAAGAGCACCTGTGTGTTGTGGGCAAATATTAGCTAGCGTCAGTTACAGAATAAACAGTTAAACAATTAACCGGGGCATAATGATTTTTTTAGACGTTTTGCTCCAACGATGATGTGTTTCTATCAAGTAGTTTAGGTAACGTGATGCTGGTGTGACAGCGCTAACTGCATTGGTCAGAGGATTAGAGTTTTCAAAGATGTAGGGTCTAAAAATACACACTTTGCTTTTTATTGTTTGCAGGCAGCCTTAAGCTATCTGCAACAGACATTGTCATTTTGAAATATGTGAGAGGAAAACAGGGAGAGTCGCATCACGACCCTGGAGGTGATTTTTGCATGTTTGTATTGCCTCGCTAGGTCCCGCCTCCGACGAGAAACGCACCTATCAGTGATGGTTATGGAGGATGATGGCCGTCCCCACAGCCAATCAGAACCAGACACCCTGTTACCAGTGGGCGGGACAGAACGGCTGGTCCACAGCTTCATCTCCAGGACCCTTCTATAATCATCTGCCCAGCGTTCAGCATCTCAGCCTATGCTCACCTTCTGACCAGAGACCATGTTACGGCCACCTTCAGGCTTCGAACCAGGGCTGCCTGAGCAACCTCAATGCCTTTTCATCCAGAAACAGCAGCGATCACAGTACGCTCTATGCTAATAATGCTGAGCAGAGTGTGCAGCATATCATTCCTAGTGCCCATGTTTCATCCATGGTTCCAGCTGCAGGCCAAGGAAAAAATATACCTCCATGTTCTCTCTCTCTTATGAACAATGGGACACAGCCTTGCAAGTCCCAACAAATGTCACCTTACGTTGCTCACAGCCCTTACCAAGCAATATCTCCCCCTTTCCAGCCTCCATACACACATCAAGGTTCACTGAATGGACCTCAGTCACCACAACAAAAACATCTGCCCATTAGCCAACCATCATTTGGACAATGTGTAAACCAGAATCCACAGTGTACACCCCAGCCTGCATTTGAGAGGGCAAATATGGAGTCTGCTGTTAGTGCTGGATATATCCACAATTATGCCTCACCCGACTCTCCTATCCAACAGCAGCCTCAGTGGACACCTCCACTACACTCTAGAGGTAGGTTAATGTGTAATATGTACATGATGTACTTACATGCATGTTGCAGAGCCTCCTGCATGAGTAAAGATGAAGTAGTCAAAGTTGAGCAACATTGGTGAGTAAAATTGTGAGTATCTTAAGCTCCAGACCAGTGGCACTATAAGAAAAAATTTTATTGCTTTATCCCCATCATTCAGGGTGTATACCACCATTGCACTGATCAAAGTGCATCTTTAATTCTTCCAAATAAGTGTTGCAGTCTGAATGAAAACAGCCCACTTTCGAATTTAATACTCTAGTCTGAATCTTTCCTCCATTGTCTGGCTCCTCTGTTTTCTCCTCAGGAACCATAAAAGAGTTTGTTCCAAGTACAGCTGCACAGGACAGGAACATCACACCACAGGTGGGGGAAATAAAGTTAAAGCATTAAAACTGTTTTAATGTAGAGGTTATTACTAACACAAATGTGTTTTTTCCTAATTGATTAACCAGCAGATTATTTTCTCAGTTAACTGATTAATTGTTCGGCCTGTAAAATGTCACAAAATAGTGAAAAATGTTCATCACAGCTTCACCAATTCACATCTTCAAATGTGTTGTTTTGTTCAAGCTACCGTCCAAAGCTTAAAGATGTTTTGTTTACAATGCTTTAAAACAGAGAATGGCATCAAATCCTCACATTGGAGAAGTTAGAACCAGAGAAGGATTGTTGTTTTTGCCTGAAGAAAATATTGAAATGAACATCAAAATAGTCAACTCTAGTAGAGATTCACCCTTAAACTTTAAAGCAGTAACCACTATGTACCTTGCAAAAAAAAGACATCTTTCTAGACTCAGATTAGCTGCAGTTCTATAAAATGTACAGTCTAGAAAACAAAATCTCACAAAAAACTGTCTCAGTATGTAAGAATATTGTCAACTTTCATGTATAAGTCTTTAAATTTTCTCTCTGCAGTCTCCCAACTCTGAGTCTCGTTATGGCCTGGACCCAGAGCTGCTGCCCAGTGCTGTAAGTTCTTTCATTGTCTCTCTTCACATCTTTTCTTGACTGACTTCCACACTGCATTACAAAGCATCATATCAGTTGACATGCTTCATATGCTGTTGATGTGTGTTGCCCTTTACAGTACTTGTTTTAGAAAGCTAGTAAAATGGCTAGAGGTCGAGTATGGCAAGTAAAGGGACCAGTGCTTGTGTTAGTGACACTGCTATTACTAAGTAGATGCGAGTGAACGACATTCCAAGACTCTTGGGCGACATATATATATATTGCTTATTAGTAATTTGATATATGTTCATACAAAGGCCACAAAGGCTATTCTTGCTGATTGACATAGGTGCACCTTTGTCTCGCTCTGTCTGTGTCAGGTGAAGGTAATTGCAGAGGACAGGGCAGAGTGGGAGGGCAAGGTCTTCGTCGCAGAGCCTTTTTCTCGTCTTCCTCCTCTGGCAACGACTTCCTGTATCATCGAAGACAGAGGTAAATGTGCACAATCAGTCTGTATCTGTCACAAAGATCCACTAAATAAAAATGTGTTCACCCAGTACTATGGGTGTAGATTTCATTCTTAACACTGCATCAACATTACGTTCAACATTGCTTTCAACATTATTTTCAGCATTATGACTGAAATTCCAGCAACTTTATACACTGTGCACAATGAATGTTTTTAGAGCTCAATTAAACGTGGATTTGGGGATGTCAAATGAAAAAATTAACTTTTACTTAATACTTTTACTGCAGCCTGTTGAATAACATCGATGTGATGTCTCGTCAATTAAATGTGGAAGGTTGCAAGGTCAACAGCTTGTTACTCCGCCTTGAGATTAGTTCATGCATGCTAAATGTTGCTGGACATCAGTTTATTAACAGCTGTAGTTTGGTCAGACAGAAGAAAGCATAACAACGATTCCTGTCTACCCTTCAAGTGTGCAGTGGAAGTTAGAGCGACTCATATTCAGATTTTTAATTGTGTGTGTTTGACGTAACTTTACGTCAACATTCATATCATTATTGACCTTGTCTCTGTTGAACTCTAGGTAACACAAGTCCTTTTGCCATCCGTTCCACCTCATACTGTGTGCCCTGCGAAAGTCAGACCGCCCTGCTCAGTCGTTTGCCGCTGGGAGCTCTGGTCACTCCTCTGGCAAAACAAAGTCCTGGAGAGGTCAGTTTTTAGCTTCTTTGCTTAGTCTTTAATCTATTTTAAAAATCATATAGAAAAATAAAGGAAATGACAAATAACAACTCACAAATAAAGAAACTCAAAACATCCTAGAGATTTTTTTCCTGGAAGTGAAGTCATACACCAATATTTTGTATCACTACAACTAACCTATGTGCTGTTTACAGTGATGGTTTCTGTGAAGATGCTGAAGTGTATAAATGTGCATTTGTTGTCTCTAGAAGCCTCTCCCAGTTTGCAAAGAGTCAGAGTGTGTTGTGGGATGTAGTTGGTGTGGAGCCTCCATGTGCCCGGCGATGGGCTGGCAGGACTGTGGTCAGAGATTTTACTGCCCCTTCTGTGGTAAACTCAGTGAAGGTAAGATTTAACATTGAGCATCTTGAACTGCCCTGGGTCAATTTATTTGTCACATCCTGTGTGTTAAGCAGTTGCACCTAACCTGGTTGTAGTTTTCTGAGCTTGTTGCTTCATTTTCATGCAACAACATCTCTTGTCTCTTTGTGTCTCAGTGCCGTGGCAACACTACCAGCCCACCAGGGGGGTGGAGGGGGTTCGGGTCGATAAAGACAAGAGGCCTGAACTCAGTCTGGGGTCATATGAGATTCTCAATTCTCAGACGGTTAGTTTCCCTTACTATAATTATCAGTTTTGCATGTAAGTTGTTATTATTAGCAGCTGTTGAATATGTGATTTGTCAAACATATGTACATGTGTGTGTCGTGGGAAGCAGCAGTCTGGACACTGAATGTGTGAGACAGTCACTTTGCAATACAATAATGCTAAAGCATCTGGAATAGAAGAACCAAGGGTCATTAAGATTCATTTTGATTAGTTTTATATGTGACTTTTTATGAGGATTTGTGTAACCTGATACCAATTTATATGATGATTTGAATATTTTTGGATTTGAATTGGTGCAACAAAATGAAATTTGAAAATATCACTCAGGAAACTAATAATCCAGTAATTAACTAACTTATGTTGCAACCCTCGTTTGATGTAGTAAATTGTAACTATAACTGGGTAATAACAGTGGAAATAGTGAAATCTCAGCCCCCAGAATAATGACTCTTTTATATTTATGAGGAAAATTGTTGTCCTTGTATCTCAGGGTGAACCTGCTGCACTGCTGCTAGCCATAGACGTGTCTGCCTCAGCGCTGAGAGGAGGACATTTGGAGTTTATAACACAACAAATACACACTCTGCTCACCTCTCTGAACAGGTAAAACACACACACTCCCCCCACCACACTAAATACGTACACACACACACACACACACGCGCACACACACACACACACACACACACACACACACACACACACACACACACACACACACACACGTGTACAGTATTTTGCAGCCTGCACAGTAGTACCCCTGTGCATGTTTGGAAGATGCAAGAAAAACAGGAACAATGATCTATTGATCTTTCATCTTATTTGTGTAGGGAAGATGGTGACGCCTTGTCGGATGTCCGCGTCGGCTTGATGACGTATGACAGAAGGATCCACCTGTACAACCTCAGCCCCGCCCTGTCTCGCCCTCACATGCTGGTCATCACAGAGACAGAAGACCTGCAGCTTCCCGTGAGGGAGGGGCTTCTGGTGTCCCTCAAAGACTGTATAGACAGCATCGACAGGTAACAGACATGTTTACTGACCATTTTGTCAGACAAATGTATTTTGCGAAGTCTGTATGCTGGACTGACACAGTGGAAATTCTGCTCATTCTTTCATACATTAATATTTTCATTTTATGTTCATGTTCTAGCTTTACAAAGTGAACCTAAAATCTGATGAGTTCAGTTTTTGCTTTAAGATTTCAATTTGAAAAGCATCCATTTAAAATCAGTTGATCCCAGCAGCTGGAAGTGGACCAATCAGAACTGACACTGACACCTCATACCCCTTTGAAACTCCAGAATTCCCTGTAATTTAAGAAGAATTTAGTATTTTGAGAACAGTCAGTTTTTTCTAGCTTGAAAATCAGAAGAAAACGACAGTGATAAAGCTGTGATTGACTTTTTTGTTTTTGTTTTGATTCATCAGCTGTAGGAGGAACTGACACTTGTCTGAGGGTCATTAGCCTAAATGGCAATGTTGGGTGGCAGCATCTTCCCTTCTTTGTAGGCAGACATGCACACATGTAAAATTGATGCTTAGTATGTGCACTACAAGAAAAAATTCTCAGTGCTCAGAAAGTAATAAAATACTTTCCTTCAAATAAAATTGACAAAGTGAAAATACTTTTGCTGCATTGCTGAAGATAATTTCATCTCTTTTGTGTCATTTGGCATAAAGTGAACACAGATTCCTGTTGTTTCATTGTCTGTGTGTTTCTGTGTGTGTAGTGTGCTGCAGCTTATTCCTCAGTTCAGTGCAGAGTGTGATGACTCTAGTGGAGTTCCAGTGGAGCTGCCGGTCAAAGCCGGGCTAGCTGTACTGCAGGTTGGTTATCATGACTTCCTATTCTACATCCATTGGAAGTTTTATTTTGTGTGTTGTGGCTGTATGACTATGGATAAAACCATAATCCTGATTATTTTACAATCTGTCAGTATTTCTGGAAAAACGTTATTTTACTGATGGTTAGTTTAAAAAAGAGTTAAAAAAAAAAAAAAAAGCAATTTAATGTGATTGTTTGTTTGTGTGTTTATTAGGCTTTGGGTTGTCCTGGCAAGCTGCTGATCTTCCATACTGCCTCTCTGATAGAGACGGGACACACAAACTCCTCCTCAGGGTTCTTTGGCTCCAACAAACCAAAGGTACATTTAATACACACTCTGTGTAACAAACCAAGTAGTGGCATCATTCAACCAAGTTTGATAAGGGTCACTCACGGTGAAGTGCCCTTAAGCTTGAACCCTTATCAACTCTAGTGGGTGCTTCAGTTGACCTCTGACCTTTCTGTTGAGAGGAAGGAAGCAAACAATAGCAAAGACCTTATTGGTAAGTCTTGCCAGCAGCCATCCTGGCAACGCCTCCAGGCAGTTATTGCAGGCTAACAATATCAGGCCCCTATCTAGATGAAGAGAGTCATAACTTCACTGTCGTAGGTCACCGGGGCATAAAAACCGCTTCAAAAGTTTGGTGACTTTTCCCCAAAATAATGTTTAAAATGCTTTGGCCCCACAGATTATACTGCTACTACGCATGCACGAGTGCAGCTCATCCCACCAGAGCAAGAGTTTATGTCTGATGTTTGAATAAATGAAGTTGAGGCAGTGTTTGTTTTGATAATCATTTTCCATAGACAACTAGCACAAAGTTTGACAGTAGACTAGAAAGTCGGCTTTCACTCGTGAGCCAACTAGTTTTTTTCTGCTGTGAAGCTCAACTATGCGCTTGCATCAGTGCAGCAACATTTACTGGCTTGATATGGGGCAGGATATGTGTCATACAACCGCCATCTTTGGCGTTAAGGACTTTTCTATCCAGGATTCTTTAAGTGGTTTGCTGTGTGGAGTTATAACGTGTGTTTCACAATTGTATTGCTGCATTAATTTCCTGCTCTTTTGTTTTTCCCAGTCCATCTTTCAGCCATCAGAGCCAGCCGTCTCTTTGGCCAAGGAGTGCGTCCGTCAGGGCTGCGGCGTTCACCTGTTTGTCCTGTCCCAACAAGACGTGGGTGGGGCTTGGCCCGGGCACATTCCATATCTTACAGGCGGAGCTCTGCACACCTACAGCCACCTCCAGGTATTTCAGCAGCTCCTCCTGTTGTAACACAACATGTGGCACAAAATTAACTGCATAAAAAAGACATGTCATGACATCTTTGATAATTGAGTCTGCCTGCCAGCACATGTGAATTTCATTGATTAACTCTTTGTATATTGTTTGTTTAATGTTTACAAAAACATTCAGTTTTACGGTGGTTATCTGCCAAACTATTTCTTGGCTCTCAACAGTTGATCACCCAGCAGAAACTGCAACCAAGAAACAGTCTGGCACATAATCTGTAGAAACCTAAAGTGCTTTTCGTAAGGATCAAACAAAGGAGATATAGCCTGTTAATTAGTGACCTTTAGATGTGCCCGCAGGTGGACTTTTATTATCACTGGACAGAGCCAGGCTAGATGTTTTGGCTTGTTTCCACTTTTCATGCTAAGCTAAGCTAACCAGCATGGCATGAAAGTGAAAAATTCATATATTCTAAAGTGTTGAACTATTCCTTTAAGTAAAATTACAGAACTGGCAACTGGCTAGAGATCCTTAAATCCAAAGAGTTGCCTTGAATTGTTGGCCGAGATTTATGTTGCGCTCATATTTTTTCAAAATATGGCTAATTATTCAGCTTCTGTCATCACTTTAAAGCAGCTGATAGTGCAGCATGGAAGTGGTGTGTGACTGGAACATGCTGAGCATACAGAATTACAGTATTGCATGTTTTATTGTAGACGGCTATTTTTCAAATTTCCACTACAGGGAGAATTGGACAGAGAACGTTTCAGCGCTGATCTAAAGAGGACTGTAGATGTGGACACAGGCTACAAGGCTGAGCTCAGGATTTTTGTCAACAAAGGTGAGAGATTTTTTTTTTTTTGAAAAGTGTGATCATGCAGCGAGTGTCCTTTTTCAAAATGCCCATGATTCCAATATTTGTACCTGTCTCACCAGATTTACGTGTGTCCGGCTGTTTTGGGCTGTTTGTCCCCGGACCGAGCCCCGGCCATGTCGCCATGGCAACCCTTGATTGGAGGACAACACTGGCTGTGGAGCTTGCCCACACCAGAGCTCTGGATGAGACACGAGGTGTAGCCATACAGGTGGGTTAATGTTCACGATCATCAAGAAATCATCAGCATCAGAAATGGTTTAGACAGCATCAGTGCCACAGGCTTTTTATTAGACTTGTTCTTCTTCTTCTTTCTTTTTTTTAACCATAATCCTCCTCTTCCCCCTCTTGTGTCCCAGACTGTATTGTCTTACAGCACACAGACAGGAGACAGGAGGACCAGGGTTCACACTCTGACCCTGCGCTGCTCACGTCAGCTACAGGATGCTTTCCGCCACTACCAGGCCCAAACTCTACTCACCTTCTACTGCAAGAAGAGTAAGGAACTTGCACTGTACATTATTGGATTATTTAGGTTTTAAACTATGATATAAAAATACAAAATCAACAACTGCAGCAAAGTTCGACTGTGGGCAAAAGTACAGTCAGACATCTAGCACTGTTACTGAACGTCTGTTAATGTCAAATTAATATTGAAACCATAATATGATATCCACAAACAAATGCGAACATGACCACAGTAACTGAGTGATAACTGAACCTGCGATTATGTTATGTGCTGTATTTGTATTTCTGTCACAATGAAGATTTTTCACCTTCACTTGTAAATGTAATAGAAAATACAATGTATTCACTGTGTAAAATACAGAAAAGATACAAGTCTCCTGTGTAATGACCATATTTATTTTCAGTAATTTGTCTCAAAAAAGCCATTTGAATTTAAAATGTCAGGAGTTATTTGTGTTCTGATTTGTGTGTTCAGTGTACTGTGCAGTGTTGGAGCGCCCTCTACAGGAGCTGAGGGAGGAACTGCAGACAGAGATAACAGAAGCATTGACGTCCTACCGCAAACACTGCTGCTCTGCCTCAGTGTCTGCAGGACAGGTGAGGGTTGGAAACAGAATATACTTAATAGTTTTACATTTTTCCGGAAGCATAAAGTTTCCTTTTTTCTTACGAAGTAAGAGGGTGCACTGTTGGAAACGTCTAAAAAGTTTCATTTATGTACTATACTCTCTCTCTCTGTGTTTTGCAGCTGGTCCTTCCTCAGTACCTGCGAGCTCTTCCTGTTTACATCAACAGTCTGAGGAAGAGCGAGGTGCTGCTGCCGGGCCTGAGGAGCTCCATCCACCAGCGACTGCAGCAGCACTGCCAGGTGCTCAGCATGGACACCTGCAGCACCGCCACACACTTCTACCCTCTGCTGCTGCCTCTGGTCAGTACAATCAGCACACAGGAGTTTGTCTTGATCAGAGTGAGGCCTGATGTTTGGAGGTTAAATTCTGCACTAGAGAACTAAAGGACAGAATATTCAGTAGTGGCATGAAATATTGACTTTTAATGACTTAGAGCACTTTAGTATGAGTAAATAAAATCAGTTTTAACATCAGCAACTGTCACAAAATATGCCAACCATTCTTTGTGGTCACACAGTGAATGGGACTTAATTGGAAGAGTAGCAGCTCTATGTATATGCAAGATGTACTAGGCTGACATGATCAGTGTTGCTTTTTGTGATAACTTAACTCTCTGCATTAGTGTTTTAAATTTTTTCATTTTTTAAAATTGTCTTTATTTTACACTGTGGTATTTTTGTGTAATCTTAAATTAAACGTAAAAACCTGACATTGTGTACAGAAAAAAAGATGTGGTGATGAAAGTACAATCTACATTTTCATAAAAAAAAACTAACAAAAAAAAACAGCGTAAAAGGAGGAAGAAGCTCGTTCACTGTTTTGCAAAGCAAAGCGATAGTCTTTCCTTCCATTTTAAAAACAATTATCAGTAACAGGCAGGTCATGTTGGGGAAGTGTTTTGCTTTTGTAGTTTTGGTCAGACAGAATCACTAAATGTGTGTCACATTCGTGTTATTTAAATTTTCTGTCCTTTCTCACCTGCAGCCTCTGTCAGTTGAGAACTACGACCCTCCAAACCCAGAGAAGGCGCTGCGCTGCTGTGCCGCCAGCCTGGAGCCCAGGGCTCTGTATTTGGTCCACGCACCCCTCACTCTGCTGCTCTGGGTGGGCACTCAAGTCCCAGCAAGCACCCTGGTCGATCTCTTCAACACCACTTGCTTCTCCTCCCTGCCCTCTGGAGAGGTAAGAGATTACAGTAATGCTGCACCTGCTACAGTAGATTTAGCTTAGTTATAAAAATGTAATGTAAGATGAAATGAGCATTTTAATTTGTGGACAATGTAAAAAATTTAAAATAATATAATAATAATCTAATTGGCTGCAAGTTTTCATGTAAATGTTACAGGGTGTATGTGTGTGTGTGTGTGTGTGTGTGTGTGTGTGTGTGTGTGTGTGTCTCCAGACCAAGCTGCCAGTTCTTGACAACCCTCTGTCCGTTAGCATTCGATCCCTCATCAACACACTGAACTCCCAGGTGCCCTGCGCCCGCCAGGTGAGCTGCTGCTTGAGGCCAAGATTTTGTATTTCAACAACAGTCCCATGAGTCGGCCAACGTGACCTTAATGACCTTAAGTTACACAGCTGCTGTCTCAATATGTGAGGCTGATGAACATGTCCTCTCTTGCCAGACTCTTGTTGTCGGTCTAGTTCTCCTTGTACTGCGTTTACGTCGCCTCAGATGTTGTGTAAACTTCAGTTGCTCTTATATCTTCCACTCAGTGTCAAATGATGCTTTACACTACAAAGCTAGAAACAAAGGGAACACTACAGCTGACTGTCTGCCTTATTTACTTTGCATTAGTTATGCTAAGTAACTTTAGTAGACTTTAAAAAAAACAAAAAACAATTTAGCTCTTTAGATTCATGATCATCTTGCTACTTGTCACTGTATGAATCTTCTATTGTTTAATCTCTTAAATGAATCTGTTAAGATTTTGACTTTTTATCAATTTTTTATTGTTCAAGTAAACAAGCAAACAAACCTTTACCTCCAAACATTTACCAGTGGTTTGAAGGTAATCCAGAAAGTCCTTACAGAGCTGTAATGATAACTATCTGCTCTATTCCACTTTAAAGGCATTAATTGAAACAGAAATGTAACTGTGGACTGCCCCTTAATGTGGCCATCAGCGTTACAGTGGCGGACAGTTGAGAGCTCTGCATTTGAAAAGCAGGACTTTAATTAAGATCCCAGACAATGTTTGAGGTGAAACCATCACTTTTTTACCGTCCTCCACATCCGCAATAAAATCGAAATCATGATAAATGTTTCAAAGTGGGATTTGACTGATGATGCACCTCTTGTTGCCACTGACAAGACTTTATCTTTCTGTCTCAGCTGTGGGTGGTGAAGCAGGGTGACACCTGTGAGGAGGCTCTGCAGCGCCACCTGGTGGAGGACAAGAGTCCCAACGGGGGAGCGTCCTACGCAGACTTCCTCTACCATCTTCACGTCAACTCTGTCCGGCTGCTGCAGTGACCCGCACACACACACACATACATATTTTCTCTGGGTGCATTATCTCCTACAAAAGATGACACTGCAGCATATTTGACCTAAAAAAACAAATAAACCAGAAGAAGAGGAAAAAAGTATTGTTAAAGATTGTTGGAAGTTGGAAACATTAAAGGCCTGTTATCAGCGAATCAGGCGATGCATGAGGACATTTTATGAGATAGATCATTTTATTTATTTAATGACTGCTATGATATCGTATGTGTGACGTGTGCTGTGATGAATGTGATCTGTGTTCCTCTGGTACTGTGTTTATGGTGTTAATTTATTCCTGCGTCATGACAATTCTCTAATCCGTGTCTGAGATTGGTCTGTGTGTTGGCCGTGTGTGCGCGTGCGTGTTCGTGTGTGTACGATGGACACAGTCGGGTGTGTGCATAATCTCCTGTAAATAAATGAAGGCTTTAATTGAACCTAGATATAAGTTTTAAATGTTTTTTTTCCAGTGCACTTTAGCCAAGGGGAGAAAATCTGTGGAACTTTCTAATTAATGTGTCTTAAATGGCATCCGGCAACAGCAGATGAGTATGTGACTCAGGAAGCCGAAAGGGCAACTGTCTAATGAGGCCAAGTGGCTAATAACTCTAATTGCCAGTATTTTTATTGCTTCAAGGGTGGGAAGCACTCGAGCATGTAGGTGTAGCGTGGGGGCGGAGTTAGAGGCGGTTGTGGGGTGGCACTTGTGTTATTTTTTTCATTTTCTATTTTACTCATATTCTGACGTCACTCACAAATTTGATGGGGCAGACCCTCTAACAACGAGACAATAAGTCTTCAGCCACGGTCAGGTTGTGTTACGCTGCATTCACACAGTGTCTGCAGAACGGAAAGAAGAAACACATCCATTATTCTGATTTGGTAGCGTTCACGGATTATTCCTAAGTGGTTAAACCTAGTGCTATATTACTGTTGTTGTGTTACATATGCGGAACACAAGTGAAACCAGATACAAACTGTATATCTCCAACAAAATTAGCTGAATATATTGTATTACGGTTCATATTAGATTTTATTTTGATGTAACTCCCAGCGATGATGCCATTTGTTACAATGTCTGGTTCTTCTCACCGTTTCTCTTCTCACATTTTTCTCACTTGTTTGTTCATAATCACGGTTTAAACGATATGATGTGAACAAAGCATAAGGCACACAGCGGTGCTTTGAGCAAAATGCTAACACGTCTTAGTTTAGCGCGTTAGCATTAGGACCAAACAGCACTAATTAGCACGAAACGCAAAGTACAGCTGAGGATAATTGAAATGTCATCAGTTCTGTAGGTATTCAAAGTATCGGACAAGTTAAAATTTTGACCAAGTGATGGCGCTGCTGCTAACGTTAAGGAAACACCATTTCATCTTCAAATTTCATGGCAATGCATCCAGTAGTAGTCGAGGTCAACCACATTAAAATTCATTAATCCATCCAGTAGCTGCTGAAATATTTTAGTCTGATGGACTGACCAACTGACCAACATTTCCATCCCTAGAGTCACACTGCTAGAAGTGCTAAACAAACATCTAATACTCTTCAAACGAGATGATGCAATTTCAAATGAGATCAGCCTCTCCAGCATGTGCTAGAGATGGTGTTGGAATTATGTGTAGGAGAAAAAAATAAATCCTGGTGCAAGTTGTTTGTAGGAAACTTTGATGTCAGTTAGTGATCTTTAAGTAAAGGTGGTGTTTCTGTCAAGTGCCATCGAGAGAGAGAGAAAGGTGCTGACGTTTTTCCATCTGATAAATCATTAGAAGTCAGAGGAGTCGATGCTGTAATATTTTTTGTTTTTGTTTATGAGATAATTAAGTTGATTAAAAGGGATGATCTCTAATTGCATAACATTTTATTTATTTATTTTTAATCATTTTTACTCTTTGACTCCTTGGACTCTGCTCAGCCCTGATCACACATCTTTTATTTTTGGATTTAGTCACTCACTTATCTTCCCAAATGTGCAACATACTTCACATTAATTGTCTGTGCAGAAATGAGCAACTCTCCTAAAAGTTATAATCAGTTTCTTTAGCCTCACGTGACGCCTCTGTAATCACCAACTGGAGGTCACATCATGTCCTCTGTCCAGTTTTTGAATCCGGTGCTACAGTACATCACGTCTTCATACCCACTCTGAAAGAAAAAAAGATCAACACGGCACATTCAAATGATTTCTCACTGTGTGTCCTGCCAAAAATCTGCTGATCACTCATGTCTAATGTGCACTGTTTTTTTTTATTGGCAGTGTGTGTAGGGCGTCCTGCTTTGGCGAATTTGTATCCTCAAGCCTTTTGGATGCAGCACAGATAGAGTCAGTGTGGGATCACACTGACCGAGAAGGTGTGGGCCGCTGGAGCAGAAGTTAAACTGCAAGTACTCTGAGTTTGACACTTTCTCTTGAGGCAAGAAGAATTTAAAATATGAATTAAAGAGATCAAATCAATGAAGAGAGATGACACCAGGCCAAGATGGTGTCGTCGGGGCTGAGGACGCTGAGGTTGTGTTGTTGGGAGTTTAGGATTTTACATTCTACAATTACACACATATTTATGTTTATTTATTTAAAGGTAAATTGCATGAACAAGTTTATAAATCACAAACGCCACAGCTTTCTCAGCTTTGGCCTGGGTTGTGTCTAAGGCAACAAGACTCCACGTGGTAAGGAATTAGCTCAACAAGTAAGAAACCTGATTATGAGACTTTATAAAGATGGGAGAGCGTACAAGAGCATCAGTGGGCTACTAAACATGAGCAGAAAACACAGCTGCAGCAGAGGTTTAGGAGGTGTAGGTAGAGCTGTACTACCAATAACAGAAGGGCGCAGCGGCTGGCCTTTTGAAAAATAATGCCACTGTGGAAATTAGTGTTTCAGTGAAAACCTCTATGGATGGCATCAAAGAAAAAAAACATTGCTCACAAAACAGCACAAAATTGCAAGATTAAACTTTGCCAAAGAACAAGAAAATGAGCCTGATGAATGAATTGGTGGCTAGTCAACTATTTTCCTAGCAGGATGGGGTTCTGTAGGAGGGGAATCTGGACCCAGGACATATTTCTAAAATCAAATATGGGCAATTTTGCATCATGCCATGTCTCCTACATTTGAAACTTTGCAGTGCACAACATGCAATTAGATATTTATCATGCAATGCAAGCCAAATGCTTTGCAGCCAACATGTTGCTATGGTGACCTGCTTCTTTAATATCCTTAGTTACGTTTTACGGTATTGTCTACAGAGCTATCTCCGCAGCCCAACGCACCCAGGCTGTTGCTGTGTTGTCTGAATTATGTCTTTCTAAAATTAACCGCAGGGTTAATGTGATGATTCTCTCTGTGATGATTCGTGGACGAAACTGTGAAACATGTCACCTCGTGCAGCTCGACTGCAGATAAACACACGCATTCACTTTACACACGTGGCGGCACGTTTTGAAGGCACAAACCAGCTCTCTCATATTTGCCCCTATTTGGAGATACGCACCGTGCAGGAGGGGGGTGTGTTCGATCACGTTGCCGCGCTTTGCCGCTGCGCACTTCGTCCACCAGAGGGCGGCAGAGAGCAGGGACTCCGCTGCCGCTAAGCGCCGAGGCTGCATCCAAATCAAACGGACTGTCAAGGTAGAGGAACTTCGCAGTACTACACCGGAAAATGGGTGATGTATGGCCTTCAAAATATATTGCATGTTTGTCACTTTAAAAATGTATTTAAAAAAATTAAATATATATTTGTCAAATATTCATGTTTTTTATCGATATGTGTCCAATCAAATCAAAGTCCATAAGTTTATAAACATCTTTTAGCAATTTATTATTATTATTTTTAATTATTATTAGATTTTTATTAATGTAATATTTTATATTTCATCTAACCAAGTTGAGGCTATTTGGTTACAGAAAACATGTAACTAAATTTGTCCCAGGTGGATAAAAGCTATGAAAGTGCAGCATGCTAATTTAAGAGAAACTGTATGCTTAAAACAGTCAGGCCATGTTGTCAGATTTCTGGGTAAATTTTAAACCCACTTGTGTGGAGTCTGGATGGAGAGCTTGTATCTTTTAGATCACCTCTATTAAAAAAAAAAAAAAAAGTTACAGCAAGTCATCATTAAGAGAACTTCACATTTTCGTATGATACCTATTGTCTGATGGCTGTTTCTGGATCTGTCACAGAAGGATTTTTCTTCTTTTTAGTATTGTGCACACAAGATAATCACATCATGGATGGATTGATGAATGGGCCTATTGGACACAGGGCAGAGCCTCGATCTATTTGAAGTGATTATTATCATTCCTTGTCGGAAAGTCAATTAAAAGAGTTCAAAACAACCACAAAGAGACTTAAATCGAGTACAGTAAAATGCAAAAAAAAAAAAGCTAAAAGACACAAACTATTCACACATACTATTATTGTGTGTTCCAGATTAAATAAAAAAGTTTATTTGTGGTTTCAGGGGCTCCATTTCAATTTACTTATTGATAAAATCAATTCCACAGCATCATTTATAGAGACTACAAGCTTTATAAAAAGAATTCAAGATAATCAAGAACGCGATACAAAAAGCTGCGTTTTATTGTGAAAATCGCAGCAGGAAGTGGCTTCACTCAGGTCATATAGCTTGTTTACGGGTCGGTTGAGCGCGGTAGCTGTCAGATAGTGGAGAGACAGGCAGAGAGAGGACACCCACGCCGGGAGCTTCGTCTTTCTACACCTCACCCTCCGTCACTTTCAGCGCCTTGCTTGAAGGCATTTCACCGCTCCAACGGCCGTGAAGCTGCTGGGCGGACCCGTACTTTTTAAAACGCAAAATTAGCACAAAATAAGCGACATTTTTCTTTTTTAATTTTCTTTCCGAGCTGAATAAGGAGAAGAGACAGGGGTAGAGACATGGCCACGACAACCTGTACGCGATTCACAGACGAATACCAGCTATACGAGGAGCTGGGGAAGTGAGTATCAGTGGTTGTTTTAATGTATTTGTATCGGTGTTGTGTTGCTAGTCTGTGGTGTGTGTGTGTGTGTGTGTCTGTGTGTCTGTGTGTGTGTCTGTGTGTCTGTGTGTCTTATCTGTAGGAAGGCTGGGTTTCCATGCAGTGCAGAACTGAGCAGAGCGACTCTGCAGGCCAGCAGTGATGTGTGTGTATGCATGTGTGTGTGTGTGTGTGTGCGCGCGTGCGCGCGTTGATGGTGTGTGTGTTTGTTGCTTTTTCGGGATGACAGCTCTCAAAATACGCTGCTCCCTCTCTCTCTCTCTTTCTACAAGTCCATGTCTCTCTCTCTCCCTCTCTCTCTCTCTCTCTCTAACTCAGAATATTGGTACATGTTTGTTTCCAGATCTTCAGCAAAAACTGAAGTAAAATACAAAAGTATTTGCGCTTATACGATGTGTTTCTGGTTCAAATACAGTCAGAAATGTCTTGTGGTGCAGCTATTTGAACCACAGATAAAAAAAAAGTAAAAGACAAAAAAAGAAGTATCTTTTATTCCGAGTATGTTTTTATAGAGAGGAGGGATTCATTAATCTTCAGATCAGGTGAATACCGTGGATGTGCATGAAAATTAAGTATTTTAATGGATGCACACGTGGCAGTTTCTGCGTGGTTATGATCAGTGTGAATTACTGTCATCTGCAAAGCTAGAGAACAAACTCATTATTGAGGTCTTAAAATTAAATTATACAATTTGATCTTTTTGTGTTTGTTTGTTGTTTTTTTTTCAAATCCTCATTTGCCTTTGACCTCATTTTTTCTCTATAGCCTCCATTTAAAATTCTGAATTAAAGTCATGTGCATGTACACATTTTGTACAAATACAAAAAGTTTCACAACTTTATTGCACATTATGTGCTCTTTTGCAGCACAGTGGTGGCAGATAACACAAGATAAGACGCTCTGCACTGGCGCCAGAAAAAACAGTCCACCTCTGTTCAGAAAGCTGTATTAACAGTTCATGCACACATTTCTTTAGTTAGAGAGAAACCACTGACTCGAAAGAGACGCAGCTTCTCCCAAACAAGAACCATATCCATCATAATTTAAAGGACGATGTACAAATGCACCAACAAAATATGATTTTGACTATTAATTTTAGTTTTAGCATCATTGTGTTTAAACATCTGTAATTATACCACTGCTGGTGTAGTGACGTAGGAGAGAGAAATGCCACGATATCATTAAATTAAACTCACCATGCGGACAAACTAAGTTCATGTTTGAGCCCTACACAAAATCTATAGGATAATTATAGTGAGTTTACAGGTCACCAAAGTCACTCCGGTCTCTATACTGCAACATCATAGTTAGTCTGTCACTGGGACAGGGCGGAGGAGTGAAGGGGGAAGGATTGAGAAATCACTCCTCATCAGGCGTACGTTGTTTACATCACTGCCGCAGAGTGTCATGCATCACGCCAGTGTTGTTTGATTATCATGCATATCACTGGTTACTTACTGATAGCTTGATTGGCCCCATGCCGTTTAGTCATCCACCACTGGGACGATAGGTGCAATCAGAACCACAGAAACGTTTTCAGTACAGTCTGCAGAACATGCTGTGTGTGAGTTTCGTGGAACAAAGGTTTGCAAAGTACAGTGGGGTCCAAAAGTCTGAGACCAGTTTCCTATTGAAGTGAATGGGAAAGCAGTTTTCGACTTTTAGACCCCACTGTATATTAATCCTGTAAATTTAAGATCGATAAGCCAAACACTTAAAAACAACAACAGTGCCTTATGAATAACTAATATGTTAGAGCCTGATTGTGGATCAATGAATAGCTGTGATGAAGATCATGTATTAAGCATTGAATATCTTTTGAGGCTTGTGTTTTCCTTCGCATGTTTTGTTTTCATCTGACTTTTTAACCACACACTGATGAATGGGCTTTTGCCAGGACGCCAACAAGTTCATCCTGTCTTTACTACGTCTGCTGTGTTTCCCAGAATGCCTACATTTTTCGTGCTTGATTTATTGTCGGGTCAAAGCTCTCAATAGAAAACATTTTGTGCAAGCATTTACTAATTATGTTGTTTTAAAGTCTAGCGCTGGTAAACTCACAAAACTGGATATTAAATTAATAAATACATCTAGAGAAAATGAAGTTTTATTGGATTTATAGAAGAAATGCTTCACCAAAAGCCTATATTTTATATATTATATATATATATATTCTTGATGTATAGAAGACAGTAACTGTGGTGAGCTTGGTAAAGGTTAACTAGTTGTAATCAACTGTGTTTGCTTGCAGTGGTTATGAGCAACAAACAGCTGACTGCCCCAGCAACAGAGCGAAGCTGTGTGTTTAGTGTTATGTGGGCACACTGCGGAGAACATGCATTGTTTGCATAGCAGAGAGGTGATTTAGGCAGTAATGAATTGAGGAGTTTATATGAATGTTTTTTCATCTCAGAACTGGGTCACCATTTGATTTCACTGTAACTGTAGCTGTGAACCAGAGCTGTGAAAGTAAGAGAGCAAAGCTACACGTTCCTCAGAGACCTACAGGAGCTGAGTGTTTGAAACTCAAAACATTTGTTTTTTGGTGGGATATTCCTTCAATCGGATATCTAAAAAAAAAAAGAAAAGAAAAGCCCAATGTGATAGATCAGGTCGTGGTCGACCATAAATGTTTGGTCGTCTGCCAAACTGGCTGCTACAGGAGACGCAGGGATCAGACTAATTTACAACGCTGCACCCCCGACATTCTCCTTACATCCCATAAGTAATAAATATTGTTAGCAGGGAAGGTTTTGCTTGCGTAACTCCAATATATCCCAAAGCCAGGGAGACTTCATTCTCCGGTCTTGGTTTTTGATTAAAAAAAGAAGAAGAATGCAACAGATCAGATGTGTGGGCCTCGCTGTGTTTAGATGCATCTTTAGCTTCGACACAATACTCTCCAGTCAAAAGTGCGGGCTTTGAAGCTGTCTGTGTGAGGGAGACTAATCTGCACGCCCGCGCTGCAAAATCTCTTTCACAGACCAGTCTCATTATTCACACAGTCTCATAAAGCTCGGAGGAAAGAGCGCAGGTGCGGATGGCGAGGCATCCTCATGATAACGCTCTCTGTAACTTTGTAATACTAACCCAACATCTGAGGAGAGCTAATCGTTGTCCGCTCGCTCTCCACTGGTGTCACTTTCTGAGCAGGGCTTGTGACATTTAATCATTGTGCCTTTTCTCTTTGTAGAATCATGTCTGCTTTACTTTCCTACACACACCACAGGATGGGCTGAAATGTCCTTTGAAGCTCCAGATTTTACACTTTTCCTGTGTTTTATTTCAAGTGTTGCTCCATAAGAAGATATATTTGTGGCTTTAAGTACAAAATCCATCTCCAGTGTAGTTTTACATCTCCTCTCTCAGGCTTCTCTCTGGAGCTCTAGTAACAACAGGTCGGTGAGCCAATCAGAAGAGAGGAGGCTCTGAGCCTCTCCTCTGATTGGCTGACTGTTTTCTGACGGATCAAATAACAATAAAGCAGATTTCAGGTAAACACTCAGAGAAAACGAATTCTGAAAGGCTGGATGGTGGGTCCAGGTGGGTGGGGTTTGGGGGCTTGGGGGCATGGCTGAGAGTGGTGACTACCTTGTTGTGACATCACAAAGTTACAGAAGTCCTGACGGCTCGTTTTAAGGCTCAGTTTCTGAATACAGGCTGTGTGCATTTCTCTGTTGACTGAGTACTTTGATACTTTCACAGTATTGATGTAGAACCTAGACCTGATCAATAATCAAACAACACATGGAAATCTACCTTTATACAATATGGGACCTTTTAAAATGAAAAGATTTAATATATTTTTATATGTAACCTTCCATATTTGCCACCTAAAATGTTCTTTGTATTTAGGATTCGGTGTTCTGTGGCATCAGATATTAGTTTGAGAATGCATTTTTTTCCATATCATAAATACAGTAATTAAAAATATCAGTTTATTTTTTCTTATACTTAAATAATGCAGGTCTCAAAAATTAGAAAAAATTAATTTGAATTGAATTATATGACACATATCCAGCAAACCATGCAGGAGTTTCATGTCTAGGAACAATATGAACATGTGAAGATGAATAATATGAACAGTCACACAGCCTTGAACGTCACAGTTAACACATTGGAAGGGCAGCTCTCAGAAGTCTGTCACACAGCTGCTATAAAGAAATCTGTAACAGCAAATAGATCTTCTAAAAGACATATTCTTTTCTTATATCACCCTGCGTGTCTCATTTAGACTGATTGAAGCTTAGGGGTATAAATTTTCACATCCTGCAGTACGTAATTCCTCCACATCTCCGGCACCTTGTGAGGCTGTAACAGCACACCAGAGTTATCCGGTTACAAAACCCTTGACTGTTGAGGGCACTGATTTTCTTTTCAAAAATAATGCGGGGTCCGTTTAAATCTCCTGATGTCCACTTTCTGGGTGTCAAACCAAAACGCAATGATTCACGACCGGTTACCTTATTTAACTGCGTATGTGTGTTAAAGCATATTTAGCCCCAGCGATGAGACACTTACCTCACAGAGTGTGAACTTTCCAGGCACAGCTGTGGCGTTTGGTGTCAGTAACATATGCGTTTGTTTGTGTGCGTGTGGCTGGTGTCGCCGCCCATGCAGTGCTCATACTGACTGTGTTTTTTTTTTTGCTTTTGGGGTCGTATTTCGCCGCAGCGCACGTGGTCGCTAAAGAAAAGCACTTTGCAAACATGTTGATTCTTTGCCGCTAGACGAACCAGAGAAGACGTGACAGTGAGAGCGGACGAGGGGTTCATACTCACCTCTGCTTGTTATGGTTTTTATCTGATGCTGAAACAGTATTGAAATTCCCTGTGAATTCTGCAGGAGGTTTGTGTCTCCACATCAAAGTCATCTCCCTGAGCGTCTGCAGGGTCTCACAACTTTCACCTTTGACCCTGACCTTGTTGGTTATCTGTAACTGTCTCAGTGTGGAGGCAGACCAGTGGCACCAGTCAACCTCCCACTGTCAACACTCGCAGCAAGACTGGGGGCAGATCTGGCTGAAGCGGCTCTGATGCCAGGTTTGCTGTTGGTCTGCTGCCAGGGAGATATTGATATTTTTGTACAGTCGATCAATCAAACTTTATCGGTAAATCACCTTCTGTACAGGTTAGTGGAATAATGATGATAAGACAGTTCAAATGTAAACATTAAAGCAATTTTAGACTAACAATAACAGAAAATGAATTAGCTTGATTAAAAAATAATGATAATTGGAATATAAATAAAATTAAACTAGATAAAATATATAAAAGACTGACAAATAAAATCATAAAAAAGAAACCCGATTAGTCGTCCTGCTTCATAGATTGGAAAAATATCAGAAAAGTAGGGTGATGCAAGACTATGAAGTGCTTTAAACACAGTGTAAAGAATTTAAAAGTCAGTATGAAGTATGGTGGAAATGTGACCTTTTAATGACCAAACACATCCAGATGTTCAGTGTTTCCTGCCACAATTTTAATTCAATTATGGGTTAAAATTTGTGGAGCCTCAAAGCAGCAACGGCAAAAATGGACTCTGGGAACACAGAGCAAAGTCTGGATGAAGCGATGCTTTGTTTTTGAGACTGGTGTGAGTGTTTGTGCGTCATGTCAGGACTTTTCAAAGTATATGACCAATTCACTAATGCTGCGTTTGTGTGTAAGAGCCCATTTTAGCGCTGTTGCTCACACGCCACACGTGTGTGCGTGTTATTTAGAATATGCTGACTGTGTACGGGGAACCTCATGGGAGCCTATTAAGCAGACAAATCCTGGCAGCGTAGTCTCCTAATGTGGCCAGTTACAGTTAAAATGTGAGCCTGGAAAAATGCTGCCATTGCAGAAAATGTTCTCAGCAAAAATCTTAGCCGTAGTCATTAAGCTAGCCGAGGACCCGCGCCACTCTTTCTGTGCCATTCATCAGGAAGTTGCAGGTGTGCTGATGATACCTTTCCAATAAACGATGATGAAAAATGGTGTGTGAGTTACAGAGTTGTCCACTTACAGCAATCCATTCATAGCAAGCTTAACAGATGTCTTCTCCGTGTTTTACAGGGGAGCCTTTTCAGTGGTGCGCAGATGTGTTAAGCTGTGTACAGGACAGGAGTATGCCGCCAAAATAATCAACACCAAAAAGTTATCCGCAAGAGGTAAGCACAGCCATATTTCTGGATTTTTTCATCACCAACGCAACATGCACCTGGTGGATTTGTAAAGTGGGGCCTCAAAGAAAAACACAATATCTGTATTTCTCTGTTGTGACTTAATAGAAGCTACTAAAAAGACAATGTGTAACCCTACAAGACAGTCTAATTTGTTCATAGTTTCTCTGTCCCAGTGGTCACGCCCCCACCGACAGTGCAGATAATTATTTAAGAAGCATCTTGCAGCAGTCACCCTCTCAGATGGTGCTGCGCAGGATTTTATGAGACAACAGAACAGCTTGTCACATAAAAGTGGAAATGTTGACCTCAAAGAGGGAGCGCACTTTGAGTTTCATTTAGTGGCGCGATTACAACGCACTGCAGCGTAGAGGGTGGGGCTGTCATGTCAACACAATATCAGAATTTGATTTTTTTTTATTTTTTTTTTTTTAAATATCGCGGCTATCGTCAGCACTGGTTTATCATAACACCCCGAGTACAGGGTCCAGTTCAGTCCAGAGTTTGAGAAAACATAGTCAGCAAAAAAATTATATGCAAGAAAATTTATAGAATTTCAAAGTACAGATGTCGGTTTGATAGATGGACAACCTGTATCACGTTAGGACCTGCATGAACATCTGGAGCTGAAACAGTTTGTAAATTAACTGCAAAATAATCTGCAACAGTTTTGACAATCAGTTATTATAAAAAAAAAAAAAAACTCAAAAAAAGAAGCAATTTTAAAGTAAAAACGCCAAAAAAAAGTATATGTAGCAGTGGCATTTTTTCAGGACATTACATAAACGATTGATTGAGAAAATAATTACCATTAACAGATGAATCAATGATGAAAAATGGAAGTCATTTGTTATAAATAATTATTTCCAGTTCATCATATTAAAGTCAGTAAAATGAAATGTTTAATTTCTCCCACATTATGCGGTGGACAGAATTCGTCCTCTTGAGTACCACTCAAGCACTGCAGCAAAGGTTCCTCTCCATTGCTTTTCCTGGCATTTTGCCAATAGATGATCGTTTAATTGGGAGGGGAATATTGTAAAAGCATGAAGGCTCTTAGCTTTAAGTTGTTTAGCATCGATTGCTTTGAGAAGTTAAGCTCCTTCCACTGCCACGCCTTTAATAACTGGATGAAAGTGTCAGTTAGTGCTTCAAATGAAATATAATGTTTAACTATGTAATAATGAAATGTAATAATGTTTTAATGTTCTTTTACTAAAGAAAAAAAAAAGAAGATCTTTTAAGCACCTTAATTAGTGTCACGAGCGATGCAGCCAGTAACGGTTTAAGCCAAAGCCAAGGCTAAATGCCACGACCATGAGGACCAATCCGGCACCAGAGTGGTCGCTGTGGCTCTTCACACCACCACTTGCCCCGTGTAAATCTCCTGCTGCCCCTGCAGCCCCGTAACTGGAGACCCACTGCCGAGGCCCTGCCAGGTGGCACCACACTGACACTTGACTGTTACCCTGCCCTCACACACACACACACACACACACACACACATAAACGCTGCTTGTGTGTGAAAATGTTGAGTGTGGTGGAACAGGCATTTTAACAGGCGTTAGCAGAGGGCATCAGCCCAGAATGTCTGGTCATATCTGTTTGTCTCTCATGAGTGTTGCTCTCAATTAGAAGCACATGATTTGTCTGTATCACACACCTGTTTGTGTGCGGGAAATACTTTCTTACTGGATGATTATTATAACATCAGCACTGAATGTGGAACACAGCTGAGATGTTGCTCAGTTGGGTAAAATGTTAGACCGTAATGTTCAGGTCGGAGGTAGAGCAGACGCTTGGAAACGGTGTAGTGTTAATAAATAAATTAGGTGATGTTGTAATGCACTTTTAGCATTGTGTTTCAGCAGACTATCTCCAGCTGCAGCAGACATTAGACAAAAATGAATTCTGCTACCTTCACATTTGTTTCAGAAAAAACAAATCTGCTTCTGTTTTTCAGTCATGTAGATGTTTGTTGAATATTTTTGTCATGTTCAGATTTCAAAATGCAAACTCAATATCTGCCAAAATAATCGCAGTATGTTTTCTTTGTTTTGTTTTTTTTTGCATATCGTGCAGCCCTAGTTTAATATATATTTTGTCGGGACTTCAGAAAATGGTTAGTGGCTAATAAGTGGCTGAAGTCGGGCTACTTACATGTTCCAAATGACAGGTGTCGTTTGAGTTTGTGGTCGTGTGAAATGATCCCACACTTTGTACTTTGTCTCTGACATACCTGTATGTATTGACTCTAACAGACCGTAGTTTCGATATTTGAGGTAGTATGTCCCTTAAGAGTTGCCGTAAGCCAGGAGTTGCTATAGGAGTCCTGCTTGATAGATAGATAGATAGATAGTAGGATCTTATATCAGAATTTTTCTTTATATCAAAACAAAGAAATAGAGTTTAAAAAAAAAAAAAAAAAACGAGACGGCAAACAAGCATTTGTTAAACCTACTTTGTTATTTGAAGGCTGCGTCCTATTGTCTTTGGCAGCAGGTTTGTCACTCTTGTTGTATTTCGACTGAATGTCAGTGCAGTGAGCATCTTTTAATGAGATTAAACCCATCCTAGATTATCCTGCTGCTATTAGCAGGAGGTTAACACTTAATCCAAGTGAGTGGCTTAATGAGACCCAAAGCAACACACACACACACACACACACACACACACAATAAATAATTCACCCGTACGACGTGCTATCGTTGGACCTATACATTTCACTCCAGCTGCTTTATCAGGGATTGCAGCTGCTTGCTTCTTTCCACCATATTTCAGAGGCACAGTTTAATCTCCCTGCTTCAACATTTGATAGGAGGACTGATCTGACCTGACTTGGTGGTGCGTGAGGCTTGTGCTGCGCTCCTTACTAATGGATGAACCATGTTCTATGAAACAGCAGAGCCGGCAGAGCTGCTGCATACTACTCCTACTCCAGGTCCTATTTATAGCTCCATGACCTATCTGACATAGGCCGCTGCAGCCCGGGTTTGATGGCAGCCACGATGGACTTGCTGCACTCCACTTTAGAACGTGGGATTTAGTGGTTTAGGTCGTTTTGTTGTTGTAACATCTCTCAGTCAGCAGGTAAGGTCGGTGAGCTCAGAGCCCTGGTCGCAGGAATTTAAGAGGAGCGTTTGTTTAGGGCCGGCAGATGGAGATGGTAGCCGAGAGGAGGGAGGGGTCATGTGAGAGAAGGCACCCCAGGCACTTGGCAGCTGAGGGCCATGCGCCTGTACGCCTACATGCCTTTAGCACGGGACTCTCATCTGACTCTCTCTCTTCTCCCTGACACACACACACACACACACACACACACACACACTCATACAGATAGTCAGACAGCCGTAGCACAGGAGCTGAGGCTGTGATGCAGTCAGTCATCCGGACAGTGAATCTATTACAGTCACAATGAGAAGAGACTAAGGATTTCTTCTTTATCGTGGTCTAAATACTTGAAGCCGTCATGATTCACTGAGTCTAAAGTCACAAAATACCGCTTGGTTACGCTGTTAAACACACAGGCATTTATGAGTTTGAATAAACGCAGTTGTAGCCTGGATACAGACGACTGCACATATTATAACATCTCGACACACAGCACAGCTTTCTCCTCCGTGTGCAACATCTTCCAACCAGCCCACCTCACCCCGTCCCCTTCAGGAGCCGCCAAACGCTTAACGCCAATCCAACACATGTCAACAGGAAATGTAGGGCAGGTCTGTTGGGCAAGGGGCTCCAGCCAATCACAGAGCTTGTTTATTGGCAGTGATCTCTGGACACGGGGATGCCAGAGGTTGCTCTATGGCCTTGTAATTTATCACGATAGAGAGCAGTTGCGCTTGCGTGCGTATATGCAGGTGTGTGCGTGTGTGTGTGCGTACGTGTGTGCGTACGTGTGTGTGGTTGAAATTCACCTGCAATGCAGTAGCAGTGATCTGACCTGGTTTTGGACAACCAGGTTTGTGTCAAAGTCAAATAACCAGGACAGATGTAGTCGCCTCTGTCGAGTGCGCATTAAACCTTATTATAAAGCCTCATTATTAAATCAAATCACTTTAGCTGTTTTATTAAAAGTAAGTTTGGATTTGTTAGTAAACCTTATTTTCTTTTACCACTGATACACAGTCTGCTTTTATGTCAAGATTTCCAACAGTGTTTCACTTTTACATAAAGATTTCATGTTCATGTTTTGAGAGATGACTCGCTGCCTTCAAGGGGCGTAGAGGTTTTTGTGTTGCTTATTCTATCTAACGACCCAAGGGTCAGTCTGACACTCTGTCCCTCTGTCATGTCATTACTGTTAAATGTGTAGGAAACAGCAGGACTCGTGATGATTTAAACATGGCTGTCTCCTGACCTCCCTGACCACAGTGCAGTTTGTGCTCGGCGTTTCCCAGCTGGCGAGAGTCACGCTAATGTTGCGACGAGTCAAATGTTCTGAACAATGGTTATATCTGGATGTCTTTTTACATCTTCTCCCCTCTTGGGACGTCCGTCCTCACTGATGATGATTAACCCAAATTTATTCCTCTCCTCTCGTCTCTGTTCCTCCGGCACACACGGTAAATTCCCAGAGACTTTGCTGAACGCTGTCCTTGGGTTATCTAGAGAACGCTCAGTGCCTTTATGTTCTTCTCTGCCACCTCTCTCCTCCTGCTCGGCCTCTTTTCTCCACTTCCTCTCTCGTTCCCCCCTCAGGACCAGTCCTCATCCTCCTTCCTTTCCCCGCCCTCCCCTCTCATTTCTTATTTACCCTGCTGCATCAGAGACGCTGGATTTGGTATCTGACCGACCGGCTGATTGACTGACAGACTAAATGAATATTTGACTGGCTCTGAATCAGCCGGCATCACCACTGCGACATGGCCACAGTTGCTGACAGTGAACTTACCGTAAGCGACACACCAAGAAGGTTATGTGTTGTGTGCTGCAAAGAAAAGAAAGAAAAACATTTTTTAAGATGTTTACTTCTTAAAGAATCTCTTTTAAAAAGCTGACACGTATAATCATCTGTCACTGATGCAGAAAACATGTAAAAAATTGTGTGTAGGTTTTAAATGCCTCACCAGCCCCCAACCCGTCCAACATTATCTCCTAGGAATTATGTTATTATGCAATTATGCACTACATTAATTAACAGCAGCGGAGCCACCAGGAGGTGTTTTGGGTGGATGGTGGGCGTGCAAAATACGTGACTGTCACACCAAGGCAGCAACTGGGGCTGAAATATAAAGCCAGAACAGAAATGCCCAAAGCTGCAGTTCCTCGAATGGCCACTTGAGGCTGGTTCCACGTTAAAATGTCCAACTTACAGCAGAAATAATCATGTTTTACAGCCTGGTACAACAAACAGTTTGGTCTCTATAGCTAATTCCCTCCTTCGTGAAAACTGCACGGCGGGGGGGCAGATTTTTATACAACTCACCTGTTTAAATTTTATTACGTTAACGTTCTGCTTAATTGAGGGCGTGACCATTTTGAGTGACAGGTGGGCGAGTGTATGTTTGATGCCGCATGCACCAAAGTCTCGGCTCCACAATCCCGTCTGTGGTTCGGTTTAGGCAACAAAGGAGTTTTGGTTACAGTTAGGGATAATGTTAAATGTTAAATGTAAACAAACGTGTTGTGTCACTGTGAGCTTTTTCTGTATTAAACCAGACTACGATCTTTACCTGGTCTGGAGTGCTGTGAGTTTCTAAACATAACCACAGAGAGTTAAATCATGCTGTAGTCACCACCAGCGGACGTTTTACTAATGTATTCAGTATCGATTCAAATTCAGTATCAATCGATCATTAACAACATATGCTCATTACGTGATCCTGTAATTGTTACATATCCTACAAAACACATTTGCTTTTGTCAGTCAGTTAGTATAGTTAGTATATAAACATAATTTCTAGGAGACAGAGTTCGACCTTAATAAATAGCTAACACAAGGACGCATCTCCTGACTCTGTTAGTTCATCCATCCATTCATCCATCCATCCATCCATCCATCCATCCATTCATCCATCCATCCATCCATCCATCCATCCATCCATCCATCCATCCATCCATCCATCCATTCATCCATCCATCCATCCATCCATCCATCCATCCATCCACTAACCCACTTTAACTCTCAGCATCTCCAAACCCCAGAGCAAACATTGACCGGCTGATTAGCTGACTGTCTGTATTCAGAACTACAGCTGTGGGAACCTCAAAATAAGACCACGATACCCAAGACCATGCTTGAAGATTCATCCACAGCCGTCCACTGCCTAATCCCCAACTCTGCCCCTCACCCCTGTATGAATGTTCTGTCATCGGCAGGTCGTCTCTCTCACACGGTGTCTGGCTGAAGGTTTATCTGCCATTGATCCAGCCAGCCTGGTAAAGCTGGGATAAAGGACCTGAATAGCGACGTTTCTTGTTACAGAGGAGGCCGTATATCTCATCTTCAGGCATATCCAGCTGTAAATCCCAAGACAAGTACTCTGTGACCCATACCAGGTTTCCAATCCCAAGGGATCTTGAGCGGAGACGAGGCTAGGAAGAATATATATATATATATACAGTATATATATGTTATTTGTAGTTTCCATGGAAGTAAGAAGAAATTAAAGGATGAAGACTCTCATTCTTATTCAATAAAAACAATCAATATAAAACCATTACATCTAGAAATATGACAATATTTCCACTTGAGCCTTTAGTCACACAGTCCTAGAAAGACGTGCGGATAAAACAAAGGCTCTGCCTGGCCGTCTGGTAGACTGAGCTGAGAGGAACCATTGCTCTTACTCCGAGCCAATTCTGTACTTGCAGAGTAATGTCAGCAGATGCCACTGACAGAATGAAATGTGATGCTTGTGCTTATGACATGTTTTCCACCATTTGACATTGTAGTCTGATGCGTGACATATCTGGGAGTGTTCAGCACAAGTGGACAGTTGGAAATTTTCAAATCGCGGGGTAGGTCAGCCAGCCGGTCGGGGTGAGTTTAGGTGCGGTGAGATACCTCTTCCCCAATGATGAACAGAGATGTTATTTAATTTGTTTTCTGAACACGCTGATAAACAGCAAAGAGATGCGTCTATTTTATCCCAGGAGCATCTGAAATGTCGTTTTGTAACACACGAACACACAAACAAATGAAACCATAAACTCCTCCGAAACCAAAATGAATAATTGAAGAACGAGTGAATAAGAGTGAGGGGAAAAAAAAAAAACAAACAAACAACAGGAACAGAAAGACAGCAACCCAGGCTTTGTGTGTATTCATCGCTCTTGCATTTTTCCTCCTTCCTTCCTCCTCTTCTGTCCCCTCTTCAACACTCCTCCAATCCTTTCTCCGCCTCCCTCCTCTCATCTTCTGAGACTGTAATCACCGGGCTTACACTTCACTGTCACTCCTCAATGCCAGCGTGAGCGTGCGCGCATGTGTTGTGCCAGTGCATGTGTGCGCGTCTGCGTGTACTGTACGCACGTGTGTACAGTATGTGCGCGTTTGTTCGTTTTGGGTGTGGGTGAACACATGCATTTCACACATGTTTCTGTGCTTGCAGGCACGCACATACTTGGTGGTCCACCCCCCAGCGTGTATGCGTGCGTGCGCGTGCGTGTGTGTGTGTGGGCTGAGATTGCTGCTTATTTGATAACCATTGAATCCAGGTTGGCTAGCATCTTTAAGCTGTTATATAAGCATACATATATATATATATATATATATATGCACACGCACATGTAAACACATAATCTACATACACAACAAATATCCTTCTCAAAAAGACGTTAGGTCTGTTTTCTGACTCGAATGAAATATAAATATGTTGCTTCATAAGGTGATATTTCCTGTTAAAAAGGGATATTGGAGATGAGTGATATCAGCAACAGGATGTTTTGTTTTGTTTTGTTGTTTGGCAGGTTTGAACATTATCAGATGTATTTTATTTTAGATGGGATCTTTACAGGACGTGTGCTTCGTGGTTAATGAAGACGGCAACAGTTACTAGTTTCCAGGCAGGAAATGAAATGACATTTTGAATTGGTTACAGAATTTTTTTTTAGCATAGGTTGAAAATTTATTTATTTATTTTTTTCTATTTGGAAATAAAAAATATATATCTTATGCTTTTTGTACTCAGGAAGAAGATGATGCTGGGGCAGGACATTTTGTCAGACCTCAAGGATAGACACAATCTGATTTGTTGAGTGTCTATACCCAAAGTGTTTCAGTCGTTCGTCTCACGTGCATCTAACAGACCAGATACGTTACCATATTAATCAATTCCTCTACTACAGGCTGCCTAAAGGCTCGTGATTTACTCACTACTCACTCATGTGTTTGTAAATGTGGCCTGACGTGTATTTTCCTGAATAAAACTGGGTCTGTGTTTGGGGAAATGTCATTATTTCTTTTGCTGTATATCGAACAACAATGACTATTGACTACTACTACTAATATGACGTCTCTATTGAAAGAAGCAGCTATCAAACTGCCAAACGTTTACACTGTTCCTTTGCATTGTGTTGATTTCTGAAATGAACTGTTTTACCTTTTTAATCTGATAATCTATTCATCCATCAGGGAAGATGCTCGACGACACCAGTGATCCTGTTATACCTGCAATGCTTTTTTTTTTTACGCCCACTGGGTGGATCTACATACTGTACTTTGTTTGTCACTGTGTGTGTGTGTGTGTGTGTGTGTGTGTGTGTGTGTGTGTGTGTGTGTGTGTGTGTGAACTGAGCGGATTTTCATCAAACTTTGTAAAATGACACGTCTCGCCACAGTATTTTGACATTTTCACGTTTAGCTCAATGGTTCAAAGTGGGTTGCCACATTATTAGGTCATAATGAAAAGGTGTATCTGCAGTTGGATTTTAAGAATAACTCCTCATTATCTCTCTCTCTCTCTCTCTCTCTCCTCATCTCGCGTTGCTTCAGATCACCAGAAGCTGGAGCGAGAGGCTCGGATCTGTCGCCTGTTGAAACACCCCAACATCGGTGAGGATGTGTCTTTCTATTTTTGCTCCTCTTACCTCCAGCCTCAGTTTCACACACAGTTTGTTTTGATTTTGCATTTCCACAGCTTTTTATGAAGTGAGATCAGTTTGTTAGTGTATGAAAATTTGATCATATTATCATAGAAATGTAGTAGCAGCAATAGACGTTGTGTAATATACAAATTTAACTTAATATCCATCTATTTCGGTCGATGAAGTGGACCCATTTGTTGCCAGAACCCCCTGCCATACTGTAAATACACACTCAAGAAACACTCAGTTATTATGACACCCTGTGGTTTCTACCCCACGCACACACTCACTCCCCCCCTTTTTTTATCCTCCTAGTTAAAATGCAGCTGTGTTATTCTGTGTTATTCAGAAATGGTGGAACCAAGGATGGATGCATTTTAAACCCACCATCAAATAGTTGATAGTTTCCAGTGATACAGAGACACGGGACTGTTAATAACACGCATTTAAAATAATGATAAATACACATTTATCTCTCAATCTGTTTATCTGTCTCTTCCAGTTCGTCTTCATGACAGTATATCAGAGGAGGGCTTCCACTACCTCCTGTTTGACTTGTAAGTCATCCTCCTCTCCTCTCCTCTCCTCTCCTCTCCTCTCCTCTCCTCTCCCACCTACACCTCAATTCCCCACCCTTCCCTACATATACAGTTACATAACTCTCTCCTATATTTGCCCCCTCCCCTCACAACCACCACCACCCACGCCCTCAAACATCTATCTCTCGGCAATCCCCTCTAGTTTCCATGGTAACGATGTGCTGGGAAGCGGGAAGAAAGGGGGGGGTAAGAAGGGTGGGTGGGGGGGGGGGATAAGAAGGGTGGGTGTGGGGGTGCACAGAACACAAGTAACGAAGAAGGAATCCTTGCCTTACAGCCTCTATACCCACCCACCCCACCTCCTCCTTCAAATCCAAACTCCAGTTTTAATAAGTGTGTGTGTGTGTGGTGTGTGTGTGTGTGTGTGTGTGTGTGGTGTGTGTGTGTGTGTGGTGTGGTGTGTCGTGTGTGTGTGTGGTGTGTGTGTGTGTGTGCGCAGGGTGACCGGAGGTGAACTGTTTGAGGACATCGTAGCCAGAGAGTATTACAGCGAGGCCGACGCCAGGTAGGAGCGCAGGCTTCACTCCTGTATGTGCGACGGGGCTTCTCCTTGTCCTGAAATGGTCTGTGTCTTCTGTTGTCTTCTCCTGTCGGTTGTTCTTTATGTAGCTGTGCATGTTCTTCCTTTTCTTCTTCTTCGTATTCTCCTCCTCTCCTCACTCTCCTCTTTTTACTTCTACACTCTGCTGTACTTGGTCTTTTCTTTTCCCCTGTTCCTGCACCTCACGTCCTTCCACTGCATATTTTCTTCTTCTTTGCTTATTTTTTCTTCCTCTGTTCTTTTCATGTTTGTTTTTCCTCTTCTGTCTTCTGTTGCTTTTTCTCGTCTCTTCTGATAGCCGTTCTCCTAACTTCACCAACTGTACCTCCTCTTTTCATCGCCACACTACCTCAGTCACAACTCCTCTTCTTCACTGTTTCCCTTCCTCCTTCACACCAGTGCCACAGTACTTCGCCTCTCACACTGACGCAGGAGTTACATCTTAAGGTTTGACCTATATGGGTTTAAAAGACCAAATCAGACTTTTGAAAATCAGCTTTTCAAATCTGCAGAGTGTGGTGACAATAAAAATCCCAGTTTAAGTAAAACTGACATCGAATGGTTGTTAAGAGTCTTCGAGTTGGTGCCTAGTTCGAATTCAAAGTGCGGTGCATTTTAATAGATGGACAAGTGATTTCTGCAAGTGCTAAACAAGCTACTTTAAAGTTTGTATCTGGGAAAGAAAGGGTATTGAGTTGTGGAAACATAGTCACTAAAACAATATTGCATTATCGATACAGAATTTGTAACGGTATCAACAAACTCTTACTGGTCAAACCTTCTGTCAGTGTCTTTTAAATGAAATAATTTCCCCTCACTCAAACAGTGAGTGTTAAAAACAGGTGTGTAAGCAAAATAAAACCAGTGGCCCTGCACACCTGTAGTGTTTGTATGTATGTGAACAGCCCCCCTCCTTCTTTTCTTGATTTTCATTCAGCCCTCTCTTCTACTTTCTCTTTCACCCCCCCTCCCCCCTCCCCGCCACCACCACCACCACCACCACCACCGCCGCCACCACACACGTTGATTTATATCTCACTCCCACCACTTGTGCTGACTCATCGACACACACGGTTCACTTTGGCGGAAGAGGAAATGGAGTTGGGGGTGGGTGGGGGGGTGGGGGGGGCAGACAGCAGGCTGAGAGAAGAGTGAGAGAGATACTTGAAAAAAATGACAGTTGTGATGTGGGTGTTCGTCCATTCAGCAGCAACATTAAAAGTTTAACTGAGCAACCAGTTTGCATTACATTTTAATCTAAAAAGTCTTAAATATCTGAAGAAAGAATGACATTATTGTTTGTCCAGATGTCTCAGTGTGGTCATGAGAAAATCCACTTTTATGGAGAAACATCATCTAACCACCGAGCCACTGTTTCCTTCAGTCAGTGCAATAAGCTCAATCACCAATTAGAACAAACCCGATATGACTTATTTTTGTTAATGTTTACATGGTATGTTGGGTTCCTGATTAGCTCATAGGATGGACTGGATGTAGAATAATATTGATCTAGTTTCAACAAAATATTCAGGGAAATGTTAGTTTGAGTGGAGGCCAGCCACTGCTGCTTCGCCTCGCAGCAGCAGCAGCAGCAGCAGCAGCAGCGACGGGATTATGCGAGTCCCGCATGTCACTCACAGTGAAAAGGTCATATCTCACAGTGTTGTGTAATTTGTTGTCTCTAATATAAACCTGCAAATCCTTCTAGAAAATATGAAAAAAAATAATGAGTGTTTGATGTTATAAACAAAAAAAAAAATTAAATTTGAAATGCAACAGTCCGCTCTCATGACCTTTCTAACACAGTCGCAGGTACCGACTTGCCTAAATGCCTGGCTGTTATTTAAAGTGCGTTTGCTGCTCTCTGTTCCCTCACTAGGGTTTTTGTTGATGCTTTAAGCACTGAAGGAATTTGTGTAAAAGACAAATGCCAGATATACTCAAATTATTTCTGCACTTTATCATAAACAATGTAAATCAATGCAGATTTGATTGTAGACTTCCTCGTGTGGGAAATCATAGCTTCAGTTTGATGCAGCTCTTTTAAGAACATTTTGAGTGATAGTTTCATATATGTAATCTGCATTAAATGTCAAAATATGTGGTTACATATAGAAAAAAAATCCCCTTTTCATGCCGACAGCATATCTGAGGCAGCCAGAGAGAGATGTATAATATAGAAATCTGACTTCCAGTCACAAAATTTCCTTTCTGATGGATGACTCAAGCTGTTTAAGAAATAAACTGGCAGCGCTGCATCCTACAGCATAACAGAAGGAAACGCATTTACACACACACACATCATGTAAACCAAATGAATAGGTGTGCTGCTCCTTCAAAGAAAGAGAGTGAGAGAGAGAGAGTGAGTGTGTGTGTGTGTGTGTGAGTGTGTGTGTGTGTCAGTTATATCAGTTGCAGCTCTGTTGTGCTGTTTACTTATAAAACTTCATTTAAAAAGTGATAACTGTCTCTTACTGAATATTTCGAAGAAAAGTCTTTACTGTATATATCAAAATATAAAGTTCAATATAATGTGTTGACGTATGTTGAGGTCTTCGCCGGTCTTATTTATTATTATTTGAAACACGATGGTTTTTAATATTAAAGCTCTGCCATTAAGACTTTTTGCTTCCCTGCACCTTGGAGGATAAACCTTCAGCTGTCTCTTTGTTAGTCACTTAAATCATTAGTGATGTTTTTAAAAAACAATCGGCTGGCTTATTCTGCTGTCGCTTGCATCAGTTTTTCGAATGATTGAGCTGTTCATTTTGCCCGTTCATCTGCAGGGCACTAAGCAGGACAGTTGTGTTGTGGGAAGGGGGTTTGTCTGCCAGCAAGTTTCTCTTTATGTCCGATGCAGAGGAGCTTCTGTTTTGGCTTTGGTCCAGTAACAAAAAACTAAAGTGATGCAAAAGATGTGAATGTTTCATCAACTGCTCAGTGTATCCAGCCTGTTACTGGTTTTGTTTTCTGTTTGCTAAATGCAGAGTGTTATTTTTTTATTTTTTATTTTTTTTTGAGAACTGTACTCAAGAACTTGTACACCTGTCTCTGTGTGGACGAGTTTGAGTTTTAGACCTTGGGAGTGAGGACAATTTGTGTGTTGTGGTGTGTGTGCGTGCGTGCGTGTGTTGTGGTGTGTGTGTGTGTGTGTGTGTGTGTGTCGGCTGACATGTACCTTCTGGATGTTGCAGTACTAATAACTGCTTAATCTAAACCCCCTAGTGATTGCTGCTTTTCCCACCCATCTTGTAACCCTTGCAGTTCTCACTCCTGGCTCAGACACACACACACACACACACACACACACACACGCACGCACACACACACACACACACACACACACACAGAAACACACTTTCCTTTCCCCTCCCTTCTGAATGTCAGTCATCCAGGCCAGACCTTACCCCCCTCCACCCTCACTCCCTTGGAGACCAGCAAGAAGTGGGACTTTAATTAGCTACAATAATTAGTCTCACACACACACACTCTCTCTCTCTCTCTCTCTCATGCACTCACACAGACCCCAAACGGTGCTGCATCACACCTTGTCGCCCCCTGTCAGACTCTATCAGAGTTTCTCTTCAGCGGCTGTTAGGAGCAGAACCTGGGAGTGAATTACACCTGAAGCTGAATCCACTCAGCAGCAGATTCACAAACAGTCCCAGAAACACAGCACCTTGTAGCACCAGTCTGCCGACCCCTGACAGATCCGTCCGAGTCTTTATCTACGATAAAACCTGAAACCTGATGTCTGGCATTTTGTACATAGGGGCTGATCAGGGTGGTGAGACTCGACTCGTTCAGTCTGTGTCTGTCTGACATCCAGGTGAACCTGCTCATTTTTAACCCCTTCTTCGTGCCGTGACGTCTTTCAGAGCACAAACACTGCAGACAGACTTGTCACCTGTCCAGCACGCTTGCTGTTAAACTAGACGTCGCCATGGCTACGCTGTGCCCAAGGATGAAAGAGTGAGCTGCAGCCTCGAAATAACTTTTAAAAACACACAAATCACAGATCGAAGTGTCTCACACAGACAGAGGCTCCGACACTGACAGCAGCACCAACCCGGGGATGAGACGCAACAGATCCATTTTACCCGTTTCCACGTCAGCTAGCAGCTCCCTCGTTCGTTCTCTACTGTGTGTGTGCTCTATAAGTGCACGTGATGACATCACTCCCTGCAGTTGTGTGTGTCCTCTCTGAACAGAGAGGCAGTGGCTGGCAGTGTAAAAGGAGTCCATCACCTTTTTTTTAAGTGGGTTTACCAGCATTTAAAAGACCCTCAAATTTTGTGTAAAAGGGGTATAGTTCTCGAGTTTCCATGCTGAAGTATTATTGTTGTTTGTACTTGTACGTATTGAAAGCGTATGCAGACATATGAGAGGGAGAGAAGGTGCCCTCTCTTGACATGCAGACTGGCTCTGTGTTTGATTTTCCTCCCAGTATCACTTTACTCTCCTGCAGAGAACAGTGGGACATTGTGGCTCAAAGTGCTGAGCAAGTCACATTTCTTGGCCAGCGTGACGAGGGCTGCACTTTTTTTTTTCCCCCTCTTTGTCCACACCAGGAGTTCATGAACAGACGAGTCCTTTAAGAATGACATAATGGGTTTAGGGCAGCGAGAGAGAGTTCATGCACACGGGAGTGGGATGGATGTGCTCTCCTATTTCTACATCCCATAAACCAGGGGTCACTGCCAGGTCAGGGCGTGTGTGCATGTATGCATGCTGTAAAGTTAAGAGCAGGAGTCAGCGCCAGGAACAGGACCAGGCGGTGTGTATAATGGAGCGTGGGGTCGGTCACGGTGAAGAAATGAAGCAGAGAGGTGTGTTACTCTCTGCGGATCTCAGCCGCTTTTCTGACTAAGTCATAGGCCGTGACCTTCCTGGAAGAATAAAACACAAGATGGGGAGTGGACAATGATATCACCTATGATATCTACTAATAACTATGTGACCCAGGCAAAGGTTGTGCCTCGCCTTCACACCCATCTGTGCTTTCCTACAATATTTGGTATATTAATATTTGGTGAGTTACTACAAGTAGTTGCTTTTCTTTTCCTTATTTGCTCATCTATCCATCCATACATGCAGCTTTAAAGATGCTTGAGTACAGTTAGATGTGAGGGGTAGATATACACTGTTAAATAGTTTTTGAATGAATGAGTGAGTAGATTTGGGTGAGAGATTGTGAAAGGATGTATGAGACAAGAGGATAACATTTGTTGTGGATTGGTGCAGATGAGGGACTGCGTCGTATGTGGGCTTTCTCTGAATCTGCCGAGTAGCCGATGCATCTGGTGAACTGGTCAGTTATATGGAGCTGGTTCTGCTTTCTTTACTCCATCTGTGCACAAAGGATCTCTTGCTCACTTTGCATCATTGTTCGCCCAATTAGGGCTGGTCTGAGACGACAGAATGAAACTGTAGGTCCTGACATCACAACCTAGCCATTAGTGTTGCAAAAAAGAGTAAATAACTATAGTTTGACAGTTGTTATAAGTTGATAAACTGGGTTTAATGTTCTGTTAAAGTTGGCTCAGGGTAAGACGTCCAGTCTAAGGTGAAAGAGTAACTGATTCCAGGTTAAAAAGCCCCCACAGGTTAAAAGTTTGGTGCACCCATCAGTGATGCAGGGTATGGTCAGGAATTGTAAGTGCACGTAGCATAATATCACAGGCTGAAGTACTCTACATCTCGGGTTAAACCAGTGGAGGTCAGCACAAACAAGATCTTCATCTGCATTCAGTTGCTCTTTAAGGTTCAAGGTCAGGAAATGAATGAAAGTCCTCACAAATGATATAAAACAGATGTACTTTTGATGCTGACGGAGTCTCACATTATAAGCTGTGCGTGTGCATTTAATGTTTTTCTAGGTGTGTGTGTGTGTGTGTGTGTGTGTGTGTGTGTGTGTTTATGAGCGTGCATGTACGTGTATCTCTCTCATTCTCTCTCTCAGTCCTCCCACTCACTAGACACTGTGTGGGTGTGGATCCTGCAGGCTGCCTGTCTCCTTGCGCCTGCTATTAGTCACATATTCTGCACATTACACTCTCTCATTGCACCAAGCCTGCATACACACACATTAAAATGCACACACACACACACACACACACACACACACACACACACACACACACATACACAATAGTCAGGTAGGTGCGTGTATCTCTTTATAGCGCTCGCACACTGATGTGTTTTCCTTTTAGTGATGGAAAAATAGCCTGGCATCAGCCCACCAGTCTTCTATGATTCAGTCTCCTCCTGTACATAAGTGTTCCACTTCTTTCATGTATTCTTATCTCTCGTTGCACTTCTGAGCCGTCCTATCTTCTCTTTCACAATCTGTCACTTTTTTTTTTCTTTTGGTTTCCTCCTCTCCTCTCCTCTCCTCTCCTCTCCTCTGTCAGTGTTGTTGTGATATTTGTCAGGCAGACTCTTCTGCTGTTGCTGCTCTTGTCTCTCATCATGTTTGAAAAAGCAAAACGAAACGTTTTTGTCTCCTCCACCCGCATTCACCCTCCCGTCCCTCCCCCTTCCCACATCTCTATCTGCATCAATTTCCTCCTCCTCCACCTCTCTCCTCTCTTCTCTCTTCCGTCTGGTTTCTGTCCCCTCCTCCTCCTCCTCCTCCGCTCCTCTGACACCTCTGTCACCTCCTCTAACCTAACCTGTAATTTCCTCATGTTTAATTTTGTCTTATTCATTTCACATTTGCCCTGCTCGTCACTCTGTTCACCTCTTTCTTCCTCCTTCACCCTCCTCCCATCCATTTCTCCACCTTCATCCCTCTCTCTGTACATCCCCACGGTCCGTTCTCCTCCCCTCCCTCCACCCTCCACCCTCCACCGTCCCTCCTCTCTCTGTTTTGTCTTCACAGTCACTGTATCCATCAGATTCTAGAAAGTGTCCATCACATTCACCAACATGACATAGTGCACAGGGACCTGAAGGTTAGTATATGTAGAGGAGCATCTGCATCCCCCACCCTTCCCCCCTCACCTCCCCTTTCCCCACAACCTTTGCCTGCTTCCTTTCCTTCCTCCGACCCTTCCTTCCTTCCTTCCTCCTCCGTCTCGTCTGTTCGTGTCGTTCCTGTCTGATGTCCGCCTGTCCGACTTGTCTCTCGGTATGCTCTCATGTTTCCTATTTGCTTTTTTATTGTATTGGATTCTGATTTTAATTGGAGGACGCCTGCCCTGCCTCACCCACCCTCACCCTCCCTACTCCACCTGCCCTCCCACTCCTCCTCTTTTCAGTCATCTTACAAACACTACACGACGAAAGCTCCTGTTGCACTGACTGACAACCCGATCAATCAATGAATGAGTCTTGTGTACACACACACACACACCCCACACACACACACACACACACACACACACACACACACACACAGTCACCACCAGTGAGAGCGCACAACCTTCTGCAGGTGTAATAAATATCCAGTGTTTGCACATGCCCATACAACCATCAATTTCTCCCACCAGACTAATTAAAAAAATCACAGTTATATTTACTGTGTCGTTCATTGATTTTTTCCCCTCCTCCCTCCTCCTCCTCCTCCTCCGCTCTCTCTGGCTTTGAATCGTTTATTTTATTGTATCGATCCCTGTATTTTCAAGACAGCCTCATTCAACAGCGAATGCGTCTTTATAGAAGGAGATCTCGAGCTGAAAAGGAAAACCACAACAAATTAACCGTGATGCATTTAAAGCAAAACAGATTTGTTATGTCTGAAGATATTCTTCTGCCCGTCTTCTTAGCTGGTGGTTTGATAATCATCTTTAGTCCTGAATCATACCTCAGAATCGTCAGTCAGTCAAAACCCAAACCAGCGTTGTCATAATAATATATATAATAATAAATATATATAATAATTTTTATTAAATTCCTTAAAAGTCTTCACGACAGACTGTGAAAGGAGAACACTTGAGAACTGTAAACAAACGTAGCTCATATCAGATCACATACAAAAACACAGAAACACATATGTTGTCTTACAGTTGGTATACATGGCTGCAAGGCATCTAAAGTTCAGAGATTTCTATTCTGGATCAAAGTGATGACACTGACTTTGTTTTACTCATATGATGTTATATACACAAAGGGTGATGAGGATGGATCTTAAAATACAGCAGACATTGGGTGTGATATCCACAGCAGGACCAGCCCGCGCTGCTAACGAACACAGGAACGTTTGGGATGAGCTCCTTCTATCGAGCAACAGACAAACACACACACACACACACACACACACACACACACACACACACACACACACACACACACACACACACACACACACACACAGAGGCACAAGATTCTCACCCTGCGGGTTACAGAGCTCAACAGCTGACAAAGTGGGGGAGGATGGACACACACACACACACACACACACGCTGAACTGCATCCATACCGACACACAGGAACGCATTTATGTATGAATGAGGGTGCAAGAGAACACGCACATGCACACGCACACACACGCACACATGCACACACACACATTTCATAGATGGAAGTCGTTTTAGCCTCGACCGCACATTTACAGACCCATGCAGCCACGTGCTCATGTTGGCTTCTAGTGATCACTCAACACACACAGCTCTTAGTATTCGGGCTGTAGATGTGACCTGCCCAGTATTTATTCATTGGGAGACCTTTAGAAACAAGACACAGGATTCTAATTTATAGCCCTGAACTTTACAGCCATGCCAGTCCATCTTTCTCTCTCTCTCTCCCTCTCTCACTCTCTCTCTCTGTTTCTGTTTCTGTCTCTCCCTCTCTCTTGTTTCTCTCATGTTATAATATTTCGCAGACAGGCCGCGCTCCTGCGTTACTGCAGCCTATTACTGTTAGTCGGCCCTCGAGGTCCTGTATGTTTGTTAGATTAAAACTGCCCTCTATTAACGGCTCAGTATCTGATACTAGTTCACTGATGATTCTTTGTTTCACATCTTCAGTTCCTTTAAAAACTCTTGAATTTAATTTACAAAGGCATTAAAGGAGCTATTTGTAAGTTGCTAATTATAATATTATAATAAAGTAATTGCTACATAGCTAACATTAGCAGTTGTTTACTTACCAGTCGAGAAGACACGTTGCCTTAAAATTTAAGTTCATCTTCGTCATTTGAAGGTACAGGGAAGTTTTATAATATTGCCACTTTTATAATAGTGGCATTTTTCCAAATCTGTAACTAAAATATTTTTGTGTTGTACTGTGGAATTACATAAAGCATCAGATGACAAGTTAAAAATCAACACAGTTTATTCAGACTTCCAGGATGGAGGAGGTTTTTTTCTATTACATGCAAGTGAAATCGAGATGGCCACGTAAATAATGCAAACGTCAAGGCATGCAATCAATAATCCACGTGGATGTGGTTGCCATGGCAATCTGTGAACTATGGTGTAAAGGTGAAAACAGAAAAATCCCACAGACATCAACTGTGTGTTCGTGGTCGAGGCTTCGCTTGGAGCTGCGCTTATAATTTTTTAATGGGAGCATAACACATCCCACCACTACTTCACAATAAACACTCCCTCTAAGTTATTTTAAAACTTCTGGTGTTTTTCTCCCCAAAGCAAACGCATTCACTAGTGTGACCGTTTTTTTTTTTGTTTGTTTTTTGTTTGTTTTTTTTACTTTGGAAACAGACATATGGCAAAAAAATAAATAAATCTATCTAATCTATCACAGTGCTGTGACAAATCAATACTGTCACAGTCGTAGCATCACATACACCCTTTATACACTGAGTGTGTGTGTGTGTGTGTGTTTGCATTTTTTGACAGGCTCACGCACACACACACACAGAGAGGGACGCTGCTTCATCGGTCCTCACACTCTTTTCAGCAACACACAGGTCGACAGGCGGCTGCTCTCTCGTCTCTAACTGGTCGATCTGACTAATGACCTGTCAGTCAGCAGCGGCCCAGACCTTTTTCATATTCAGACCTTTTTTTTTCAGTCTGTGACAAAACAATTCACAGCTGTTCAAAACCAAGTGTTTGAACCAGGAAATAGATCTATTTTAATAATATTAATAATAGAGTTTCCTCTACTTTTATGACCATAGGACCTTGATTTTTATGAAACACTGATAACAGTAAAGGTGTTTTTGTGATAACTTGTTATTTAATTACTTTGCATCACTTTAATGAGACAAGTAATAATGAGTCTTAATAAATAATAAGTAGCAATTCATTTCTTTTGCCTGTTTTATTCACAGTGAGTTTTCCAAAAAAAATTAATATTGTATTTTACCTTCAAGTTGCAATATTACGTCTAATCCTGAAGTTGGAAGTGTCTTTTCTTACTTCTCTACCTCAGTCAGTGATTCGTTATTTCACAAAAAGTTTTATTTCAGCTTGTTGTTGTTCACAGTTGAAATAACAAACTTTAATTTGATTTCTTTCATGTTTCTGATTGACTTTTAACATTGACGCAGAGAATAAGCTGAAACTTTATTAACCCTCCTGAGCCCAATGTTGCGTGTCTACCTTGCATTGTAGTTGATCATGTTCCCACTGGCTGAGGGATCTGCCTCTTTGATTCCAAACTCTGACATTTTTAACATCGTCTGCATTTGGGATCAATATTCAGAAATACAAGAAAATACAAAAATGTTAAACACAGCAGCAGATTTTTTTTTTAACACACACACAAACAAACAAACCTCAGTCTGAACTTGATGACTTTTGACCTAGTCAGTGCACAGGAAGCAGACATGCACGGTCAGGCTTTTATCATCACACAACGCAACATCCCCAACAGCGTGTGTGTGTGTGTGTGTGTGTGTGTGTGTGTGTGTGTGTGTGTGTGTGTGTGTGTGTG
>NW_019174432.1:1384774-1408103 GCF_002260705.1 Seriola dumerili | reverse complement strand
TGTGTGTGTGTGTGTGTGTGTGTGTGTGTGTGTGTGTGTGTGTGTGAGAAGCTCATAGCTGTACCAAGACAATGCACATGGTCCTACACACACATGTATGTGTTGTCTGTCTCGTCATATATATATATATATACATGTGTGTGTGTGTGTACTGTATATATCTTGTTCCCTGCTCAGATATATATCCTACCTTACTCTACAGAGATTCACACCTCAGTCGCCCCTCGGCGTTCTTCACACAGTTTTTGACTTTTGGTTTTTTATTTTTAGTGTCGGGAAGCTAAGTGACATCAGAGTGACAGCTCTTGTCAGCAGAGGCCAGCTAGGCTGGCAGTAGACATGGCGTTGATCCCAGACACATCTTTTAAATGTTATTAATTGCACAATGACTCACTCCTTCCCTTACCTCCTTCATCAACGCCTTCTGTGCCCCCCTTCCCATGGCCAGCCACATTCTCATACACTCTCCCATCACCAGAGGCCTGCTGGCTAACACATGGAGAAAGCTGGTGTATCCAGAATCCACCTGCAGCTGAAGAGTAAAATGTGTTTCTTAGATGAGTGTGTCTGCGGATTCACTCATCTACGAAGAATAGAGTTCATAGGATGAAGAATGTAGAGTATATCCATTGGTTAGCTGCAGAATAAATTCACTCAGAGGAATCTTCTGTTGCAGAGCACCCACACCCCCGGCTACAGCAGTACAGTCGTTGATGACACCCGGTGCACTGCAGGGTGTTCAGCTGCACGCACAGAACACGTTTTTACACTCAGATCAACTTTTATATGAGAAGCTCAACACAGAAAAACACAGTCCATCGTTGCATTGTGATGCGCATCATAGAAGACGTTGGTAGTCTGTGAAAAGTATATTACAGTGGGCCTTAAATCTGGGCTGCAGTGGTCAGCTAACCTAGCCTGTGTAGCTAAGTAGTTGCTAAGTTGTGTGCTCAGCTGACGCCAGTAAGAGGTGAACGCTTGGCAACAGAAGAGCTCTTTGAACCCTCTGTTCTACCCCTCATACCCCCCCCCCCCCCCCCCCCCCCACCACCACCACCACACCTTCCCTCCCTCCCCTCTCCTCCCCACACCCCTGGCCTGTGCACGGGATTGTAGCGCTGCTCAGACTAACATGCGCCCCCTCCTCCCCCCTTGGTGTTTGCATGCAGTCATTGCATCCAGCAGATCCTGGAGGCGGTGCTTCACTGCCATCAAATGGGCGTGGTGCACCGGGACCTGAAGGTGAGTGACGGGTGATCACCCTGCTGTCCCATGAAAGTGTGCTTATACATCTATGTGTGTGTGTGTGTGTGTGTGTGTGTGTGTGTTATTTGTGTAGTCTGTGTATGTATAATAAGTTCATGAGAAACTGTCTGTGATGTTGTGTAATGTCATTTCCACACAATAGCTGGTTTGTACGATCAGAAAGCCGTTTAGAGTCAGGCCACAGCTCCTCTTCCCGCCCACAGCTATAACGCTCCTTACAGATTTGTGGCGATCACAATGAGACTGTCAAACACCACCTCCGACCGTCCTCTGGCTCTGCCACACACACACGCAGCCTCCAGCTCTGTTCCTGTTGTGTAAACACCACTCTCCCACCAGTCTGGGGAGATTGCAAGCTCACGCTGGGTGACCAATACCTCCGCTTCGGAACTCTTTTTGGAACGGGATCCAGTTGTGTCGATGGATCCGTGTAAGAAGGCCCCCGGGAGGAAAGTTAATCTGACCTCTGCTTCGTTCACTTGTCAGAGAGAGACTAGTAAATGAGACTATTGATTATCAGACACCCTGTGTGTTTTTGATCGCCACTATAGATCAGTTAATGACCCTCGCTGCTCCAAACGTCGCAGTTCACGTTCTGCAAACGACCATCAATTAACTTTGTTTATACTGGCTTGACCGGCCGGCAGCACAGTCTTTTTTAGGCCTGGAAACTGAGAGCCAGTTACTAATTTTGTTCTGGTTTCTCCGAACTGTGAGATTGCTTAATAGAAAAATCTTTTGTAGATGTCTATATGTATGTCGTATCGTTCATAAGAAGGATTTTTACTGAGCTTGAAACATGGCCTTGTTTAATCTGATTGCTGCAAATTAACAACTGATCTGTAAGTTTTTTAAATTTAGCTTAAGGCAGTGCTTCTGGAAACGTTTCCTCCAAACCACAGATATGAGCAGTGTGCGACTCAGCGTCTACACAGATAGAAATCAAACTGTTTCCCCTTCTCTTAGCTGTCTTGTCTTGTCTCGTCTTATCTTATCTTGTCTTGTACGTGGTGGGGGTTTTTTTTTTGTATGTGCATGCGTTCATGTCGCATCTTCTAATGATGCACCTCTTCAATGCAAATGTCAGTCCCAGCATTCCAGCAAAGGCGTGTTGTGTTGATCAGAACTGTTGTGGCCATTTCTTTATTTAGCCGACGCGCCGATCTGGTTTCACACCCAAGCGTCGTGGAGCATTTCATGCAATAGGTCATAGTGTGATGACTGAGGACAGCCTGGGTGACAAGAGCCCTCAAATTAGAAATTTGGGTTATGGCAAATGAGATGACAACACGGTGAACAGATTTATATGTGCCAGAGAAAAAGACCAAATCATTGTACAGAGCAGATACTATTTTTTTTTGGCATATGTATTGTTTTTCAAAATGTCAATCTGAAAGACAGTCTTATTAGTCTGACACAGGTAATGGCTATAATGAAACAGAGATACACAATACTTTACACATTACATATACATTTAGTCTTATTTACTTGAACCTTTGGTCAGATAATTTCCTTTTAAAGTTTTCCACATTTAAACTGTATTTTATGCTACCAACATGGCAACATGTTAGATTTTGTAGAAAAACTCCAATAGAGTGTTATTGTAGGTATTTTCTGTCAGGTGTCCGGTTGGGAGTGGCATCATAAAATATCCCTTCAAGCGCCCCTTTATGTCAGGGTAAAATTTCTCCACACTTCAGCAGTTCTGCTTAAATTGGAGGTCCAGATCTCTTCCGCTTTCTCTTAAGGAATTAGTCAGGAATGCCGCTGCAGCTCCAGATCCTCCAAAAGTCAGAGCAATAGAAAGGAGGAGAGGAAGCTGGGAGTCGTTCCACTTGAAACACCCACTCATGACCTGCTCTAGAATACAGCTCTCTCTGTCCTCCGTGCACCCTCCCTCAGTGTGCTCAGCTGTGTGTGTCTAAAGTGTACACGAGTGCTGAGGAGATGGAGAGGGAAGGAGCGCTTATGTCAGGACGTGATGGCAATAGCTGCTGTTATGTCTGAGCTCGTGGCCTGGATGTTTTGCATTGTGTTTGTGCACCTTTTTGATGGAAGCGCATGCTTCATCACAATTTCCACCCACATCCGTTTTCACGGATTATCTTACTGCTGCAGTGTTGGCAAGTTCTAACTCTCCCGTTTACAAAAGCGTAAAGCCTAACCAAGTGGTAGAGCTGGGAAGATGTGATGACACGAGGTAGGCACAGAGCCTCAGGATTACTGGTTCGCTCACTCACAGTCTCTCTCTCTTGCTCAATTCCGTCTCTTTTACTTATGTGCTCAAAAGCTACAAACGCTCACTTTTAAGTATCTGCGCTTTAAATACACAGTATTCTGTCGCCTCTCAACAAATGAGCTGAGGGGAGAGAGCAGGGGGAGGATGGCAGAGGATGCAAAGACACGCTGCTGCAATGCAGGGGAGGCAGTGACAGAAATGCAGCCTAAATTTAATGTCCTCATTCTCTCTACACATGCTGTAAGTTTGCACAGTGGTGCACTTCAGGAAACAGCTACGCTAGCTAATTAGAAGAGAAAGAAGACTTGTGTAAGTGACATTAAAGGGACTTACTTTAATCCCTGAAAGACATAAGAAAAGTTCTTGCGTGTGACAACACTCAGTGGGCCTCTGTGCAATTAATAGAAGGCCTCAGTGATATGCACATCAGTCTGAGTGCAAGGCTATTAAAGATTAATATCTGTCAAATGCCCCAAAACCAGAATGCATTTATTTGTTTCTATATAATGTTGCACTGGAGTTCAGTGTTGAGGTAAGACTGGAAAATCTAGGATTGTTAAACCGAGACGATTTCTGGCTTTCTACATATTGATATATGGGTTGCCTTGTTAGCTTAGCCGTCTCCCTAAGCACTCAACTCTAACTTTAAGAGTTGTGTAATGTGTGGGTAACCTTGTTTGCTAGCTGGGTGATGTTCCAACATCATCAATACCGCTGTCACAGGGTTTTATTGTTATGTTTGTTTTGGACACTTTACTTGTCGTTCAGAATCACCAGTTGCTTTTAACAGAGGCAACGATAAAGTGAGATAGAGAGGGAGAGAGAGAGAGAGAGAGACGCAGAGGGAGAAAGTGAGAGAGCAGGGGCCAGTGGGGATAGCAGCCCATTATTAGAGCCCTCCTCTGACAGAGAATAATGAGGCTGGTTGCATTATCTGGGCCACAGAGATGGAGCCTATAGACCACAGCACGCCACATGAGGCCACCACAAAAAAGCACTGCAGACTGACTCTGCTGAAATGCGGACTAACTTTCATTGTATAGCTTTTATGTGTTCATGCCAGTTTAGAATTAAATCTGGGTCTGTGTTTACCAGTGTGTGTCTGTGTGTCTGTGTGTACGTACTGAGAACTGTAAACCCCGTTGCAGCCCATGCAGACGTGCATGCATAGCCATCTACTTCCAGCTCTTCCCCCAATAGGACAGTGTGCATGTTTTGTTTTCCCATGCTTCATTTCAAAATGTTTGGTAACCTTATTTCTCTCCTCCTTCTCCTCTGTAGCCAGAGAACCTGCTGCTGGCAAGCAAATGTAAGAACGCCGCAGTGAAGCTGGCCGACTTTGGCCTGGCCATCGAGGTGCAGGGCGATCAGCAGGCCTGGTTTGGTACGTACAGCAGACACAGGAGTGTGTTTACCTAAAGCTTTAAAGGGACTCATAATTTAACTGCAGAGAAGAGTTATGGAGGAACTTCGGAGGATTCATTTGACAGTGAGAAGGACGTGTACTCAAAAAGGTTTCAATTCCTTACTAACTTCAAGTTAATGCCTCAATTATTCCTAGTGCGCTCCCTCTTGTGGTCATGGAGGAGTTGTAAAGATGTGTGCACCATATTATAAACACTTAACTGACTCACTGTTTAACATCCCATGTTTTACACTTTTCTTTTTTCTTTCGATTTTCTGTAAATGAAATTCACCTGATGGTGAGTCAGGATTTTTCTGAGGAAACAGCCAATTGAAAAGCTTTAATCACCACTGCAGCACGTCAGTCAGTGGCATAGTGGTAAAATGGAGGTTTAGTTGAATACTATTGTCAATAATATTATGTTACCACTTAAATGTCCAATATTTTACACTTTCCCCTTGTTTTATTTGAAGTGTTGATCCGTGAGAAGAAATATTTGTGGTTTTACGAAGCAAAAACCATCTCAGTGTAGTTGTACATCTCCTCTCTCAGGCTTCTCTCTGCAGCTGTAGTAACAACAGGTCGCTGAGCCAATCAGAAGAGAGGAGGCTCTTAGCCTCTCTTCTGATTGGCTGTTTTCTGAGCGATAGAATAGAAATATAGCACACACTGAAGAGAAACCAAATCCTGCGAGGTTGGATGGTGGGTCCAGGTGGAGCGGGGCTTGGGGCATGGCTGAGAGCAGTGACTGCGTTGTTGTGACATCACAAAGTTACTGAAGTCCTGATGCCTCGTTTTGAGACAGTTTCTGAATACAGGCTGTGTGTGTTTGATACTTTCACAGTATTAATGTAGAACCTTTATAATCAAAAAAGACAAAAACATGGAAATCTCACTTTATACAATATGGGAGCTTTAATGTAATTTTTTTTACCAGGCATACAAATGTCTTTGAACATAAAGGTCAAGAGCACTGCAGGTTTTTGTTCTTACATCAAGGTTAATAAGCAAAGAAAAAAACCCATGTCTCACCTGGATTCTGTACCACAAATGTCAGTCCCCATCAGTGTTGGCGTCTGTGGCCGGAGATTTGCGAGTTCACAGTCGACTGGCCTGAAAGCCTCAAATCTGTCTTTAAGATCTCAGTCCACTGTGTGGATGGATCGGTCTTAGTTTACTGAAGATTATCTTGCTTCCTATACAAGCTGATCCAAGGATAGCAGGATAACATGTCAATCAATACTGTGTGTGTGTTTGTCTGTGTCTGTGTGTGTGTGTGTGTGTGTGTGTGTGTGTGTGTGTGTGTGTGTGTGTGTTTACTGCAGGATTTGCTGGCACACCGGGGTACCTGTCCCCTGAGGTATTGAGGAAGGAGGCATATGGCAAACCTGTGGACATCTGGGCCTGCGGTGAGTTGTGCAGAGACACACACACATTTCCTAAGTAATTACACACAAACAAAAAAGAATCAACACTGAAACATGTTTTCTAACAAATCATGCATTTTTTTGTTTTGTGTGTGTGTGTGTGTGTGTGTGTGTGTGTGGTGTGTGTGTGTGTGTGTGTGTGTGTGTGTGTGTGTGTGTGTGTGTGTGTCCATATGTGTTTTTGTGTGTGTCTCAGGGGTGATCCTCTATATCCTGCTGGTGGGTTACCCTCCTTTCTGGGACGAGGACCAGCACAAGCTGTACCAGCAGATCAAGGCTGGGGCTTATGATGTGAGTCTCCTCTCCTCCCCTCCCCTCCTCTCTCCTCCTCTCCTCTCCTCTCCTCTCTCCTCCTCTCCTCTCCTCTCCTCTCTCCTCCTCTCCTCTCCTCTCCTCTCTCCTCCTCTCCTCTCCTCTCCTCTCTCCTCCTCTCCTCTCCTCTCCTCTCTCCTCCTCTCCTCTCCTCTCCTCTCTCCTCCTCTCCTCTCCTCTCCTCTCTCCTCCTCTCCTCTCCTCTCCTCTCTCCTCCTCTCCTCTCCTCTCCTCTCTCCTCCTCTCCTCTCCTCTCCTCTCTCCTCCTCTCCTCTCCTCTCCTCTCTCCTCCTCTCCTCTCCTCTCCTCTCTCCTCCTCTCCTCTCCTCTCCTCTCTCCTCCTCTCCTCTCCTCTCCTCTCTCCTCCTCTCCTCTCCTCTCCTCTCTCCTCCTCTCCTCTCCTCTCCTCTCTCCTCCTCTCCTCTCCTCTCCTCTCTCCTCCTCTCCTCTCCTCTCCTCTCTCCTCCTCTCCTCTCCTCTCCTCTTCTCTCCTCTCCTCTCCTCTCCTCTCCTCTTCTCTCATCCCCCACCCCCCCTGCTGTAATGCCCTCCCCTCTCCTCCCACTGCCCTCGTTCCTTTTTGGCAGCACTTACATAACTCAGTCACCTCATTCATATTTCAGGGGGTGCGAGAGAGAGAGCCTCACCTTAGTTCACATTCAACTCCATGCCAAATAGAGAGAGAGAGAGACTCTGGCAGTGATTGTGGGCTCACAGGGCAAAGACCTTGACATTTATACCTAGACACAACAGGACCTGATGGGTTTAGAGTCTCTTAACAAATTGCTGGGGGGCTGTGCTTAGACTGACCCTGTGATATTGTAGGAAAACAAGCTCCACGGTGGGGAGCGGGGGGGGGGCACAATTGATTAAATGTTGAAGGCACATGCGCTGGCAACATCCTGGGTTCACATCTGGCCTCTGACCGATGTAGCTTGTTATCTCCTTCCTCTCTCTGCCCACAGGATGTGTGTTCATAGTAAAGCTATTCAACAAGAAAATGCTAAGTAATAATTCAGCTTCAATATGAGAGATATTAAAAACTCATCAGACACTGTCGCCATCAGGGAGTTGACACTTTGGAAAAAGGCAGTGCAACTTGTCTCGACTCTGTTTCTGGACAAATGTCAAATTAAAAGTTGTTTTCAAAATACACGCAGACATTAAAAATATGTAGTCTTTGGATTTTGGGACTTTTAAAGACACACAAGTGCAGCACAGCGATACACGTGAAGACTTTGGATGTCCCGTCAGTGAGTGTGAAGATATGTGGTCCTGTTTGTCTCTGCAGTTCCCTTCTCCAGAGTGGGACACAGTCACCCCAGAGGCCAAAAACCTGATCAACCAGATGCTGACCATCAACCCAGCCAAGAGGATCACTGCTCAGGAGGCCCTCAAGCACCCATGGGTCTGCGTAAGTGTCCCCTGCTTGAGAAAGGGTTTTTTTTTTTTTTTTTTGCATGTCTTGTTACACTGCTAAATTTAATGGTCAAATTAAATTTCCTCTCGTCTTTTTCTTCCTCCCCTTCCTAAACCTCCCTCTTCATCCTCCTCCTGCTCTTCCTCCTCCCAGCAACGATCCACAGTGGCGTCTATGATGCACAGACAGGAGACCGTGGAGTGCCTGAAGAAATTCAATGCCAGGAGGAAACTCAAGGTCTGTTTGCGAGCTCACCCTCTCCCACATCTTCCTCTTCTGCTTTAATACAGGATGAAATAATCCTGTCCTCAGTTTTATTCTACGATATCTTTCCCATCGTTTCGGGGTCACCAAGTGGTATTTGCAATAATTTAAAATCAGATGAAAAGCACTCAAGGTATAATTATCTGCTAAGTGGCCTGAAGTATAAAATATAAAATGTATTTAATGGAGATGGTGCTTTCTTTTACTGACTGCGACCTTTCCCACATGCGCCGTTCCCTTTCTACACACACATTTTGTGTTGGATGCAACAGCTTAGCCAGTGGAGCGTGTCACCGTTACCCCGCTGCGTTTGGCCAGTCTTGGCATGGCTCACATACCGGCACATGGGAAACTGGAAGCATAAACACAGGTGGCTGCGGGCAAATGTCAGACCATTCAGCCAACATGCCATCAGCATGAACCAATTGTCCCTGGCTTTTCACCTTTTAAAAGAAACAGACGGCGGCAAGGTTAGACGTTAAAAAAAAAAAAAATCAAAGCATACAGTAAGGAAACAACACAGAAGCTCAAACAGATCAAAACATATCAGCTTGTACGTGCTAAACCTGTTTTTGAAAATGTTTAAAGAAATAAAAAATCTTAGGAAATGTTATAAAATGACTAATAAAAATAGACGGAACATGATGAGAGATCGTGCGTATGACAAAAACACCTTTTGATAAAACAACTGGAACGATATCGAATGTTACAGACTGACAGACTCTGAAACTGTAAAGGTGTCTGACTGTGATGTTTGTCTTGACATGGGCTGAAAGGATCTGACTGGAGCTGCTGTAACATCTGCTGCTGGGACGTCGTCTCTGCTCCCACATTTAAACCCACATTCCTTAGTTTATTTCATAAACTGTTCTGTAGGAATACTGGCTGGTTATAGTTATAGTGGAGTCATTTTAGCTATTCAGCTATTAAGTGTATTATCATCCTCCACAGCTCTTAAATACGATGGTCTATTTGCAACTCAGTGCCATTTTTATAGCCCTATAAAAAGTTATCAGCTCCAGTTTTAAATGATCTCTCCAGAGAGAAAAGTGTCACGATTAGCTGCTTTACTCATCTCCCCTCCCTCCCTTTATTTCTTTATCATGTCTCCATCTTTTGTCTCTTTGAGCCCATATCCCTGCACATGATTTGTGCTGAAAGCTATTATACTGACTCAGTTTACAGCAAATCTACATTTTTAAATCAATTCGTCCTAACCTCGCCTCGCTCCCTGTCAGTCTGGCCCTGGTGTTGATGCTTTGATGCACTGAATGAAAATATTTCAGCAGATTTCAGGTAAAAACACTAAGAGAAACCAAATCCTGCAAAGTTGGATGGTGGATCCAGGTGGGTGGCGCTTGGGGCATGGCTGAGAGCGGTGACTGCTTTGTTGTGACATCACAAAGTTACAGAAATCCCAAGTTCAGTTTCTGAACGCAGGCTGTGTGCATTTCTCTGTGGACTGAGCGCTTTGATACTTTCACAGTATCAATAAAGAACCTAGACCTGCTTTATAATCAAACAACACATGGAAAGCTCACTATATATATATATATCTTTTAAAACTGTTAGAATTGAACAGCTCTTCTTGTTTGTTTTCTCCTCAGGGGGCCATTCTTACTACCATGCTGGTTTCTCGAAATTTCTCTGGTAAGTGTTGCCTTGCATCCCCCATGACTGTAAATCTGCCATTCATATCCGCGAACCAGCATCAGTCAATATGTTGTTTATGTAAAAATGCTAAATGTAGAGACTTTATTGTTTGCATGACAATTATATTGATATATACACATACTTAAGTACTGAAGGGGACTAAACTGTTGATTTGAATATAAGCAAATCAGTTACAGTCAGTTTAGTTTGAGGGACATGCCGCCATGTTGGAGGACTCACCGTGGAGAAGTTTAGGTTTCAGGTGAAGTGATATTTCACCTAAAACACGACTTATCCAGTGTAACTGCTGTGAATCCAAGCTGATCACACCCACTACAAACCTCTTTTAGCCTGGTTTCAGGCCTGGAGACTCTATTCAGACTCTATTCAGACTCTATTCAGACTCTATTCAGACTCTATTCAGTCAAAATGGTGGCATGTGCCTCGTAAACACTGGTAACAGCGAACATTCAGTAACAGAGCCAATTGTCTCCTTTGACTTAAAGAGATGTATTTTATTCTTAACTTTACAGAGCATGCTTCCCAAAGCAAAACCACATCTTCATTTCATCTCAGTGCAACTTCAGTGTTTCCCTCATTTTTATTCAAGTATTCGACTCATGAGACTTATATACTTATATACACTTATATATACAGCAGCTACAACATTGTCACATTAAAAGCATATTCAGTTCAGTGAGACGACGGTTTGGACGTGTGACCCAAACAGCTTTAACGTTCACACAAACCAAGCTAAACAAAGGTCAGTTGTCAGATTTGCATTTTTAGCTAACTTTCAACACAAACACCTTGTTTCTCGCCTGCTCTCGTTATCTGACGTGATGACGCCCGGGCTGATTAGAGGGTTTCACACGGGCAGGAATTATACCACATTACTGTAAAGGTTCAATATGTAAAACCGTTTGAACTTCAAGTAGAAGCGTTGAAAGTGATTTAGACATTATAGGTTGTGTAGCTTTGTAACGCATTGAACTACCACTGTAAAATAATGATAAAAAAAAAGTTTATTTATATTGCACTTATCAAAATCAGAGATTACAAAGTGCTTCATATGGATAAAATAACAAAACAAGCAACAAACACATGCAGACAGATAACTCAAACAAGAATGTAAAAATATGTGAAATATTACAAAGTGAAAAGCTTTGTGAAGGAAGCTTGTTTGGGGAAACACTGAATTTGCCCAGCAAGCTGTGGAAGTGTTTGCGTCTGTGTCTTTGTATTTGTGTGTATCTCTGTACAACATGACGCTTCTTCAGGGTTTAACATTGGTTTAAAATCTCTGCTGTAATCTAAGATAGACAATATAAAGTGTTGTACATCTGTGCCTCAGAGACTCTTTCACTAATGACCTTCTTCAGTCAGGAACAGCGGCCCCTTTCTCCTACTTTATTACATAAACAACGAGATCCATAAACTCCAGTATTTCCCATTAAGAATAACTTAATGAGACATTTTCAGCAGCGTTGTGATCAGTGAAAAGAGAGCTCGTCGTCAACGAACAATCTTACCATTTAGCCTGCAACAAGATGTCGGAAATTGTATGCCAGAACTTTTAAGAGCAGTCAGGCTTGGATGAAGACAAGTTGTTGTTGATCAGATGTTATTTCTGGGCGTAATGAGGTATCAAAAGAATCGAGTAGTTCCTTGATAGTTGTTGAGCATATAAACTTTTCTTTTAATGAATCACAAGCACTGAGTCTGTGTCCGTGTACAGTATGTGTGTATTTTGCATATATAGATGTATGCGTGTGTCTGAGTGATGTTAGTGTGAGTGTGTGTGTGTGTGTGTGTGCGTGCGCGCGTGCAAGCATGCTGCTTCAGTGTACATGACTCACAGCGGCCGCTCTGACACCGCAAGCCTCCCAATGGGAAATGGTCTGATCATCCACTAAACAACCACTCAGCTCTTTAACTCTCTCTCTCTCACACACACACACATATACACACACACACACTGACCCAGCTGTGTGGCCTGGCTGTGTCACCGCTCTCAAACTCAGTCCTCTTCTTTGGAAGCTGTACTCCATTATAAGTGCGAGGTCATCAGCTAAAAAGTTTTTTTTTTTTTTTTAAAAGAGACAGACCTTCTGTAATAAAAATAGCCGTGGCACATTACATCAGCACAAAAGCCGACATCAGTGCTTCACGCTGCAGGTTACGATATTCTCATCATTTATTATGATTCATCTGTTATATAGTGTATCAGTGCCGTCGTGCTGGCACAGAGGTGGATCTATTTGCCTCCACATGCTGATGTAATGTCTTAGTAGTCATACCATATAAGGTTATATGGATGAAGTTCAGGTTTAAATAAAGTTTTGAACTGCTGAATTATTTATCCCTACAGTAGAAATCCTCAGTGAAGCATGTAGGAGCACACTGCCTACTGTAGATTTATATCTGACGCTTATTAAAGCAAATCTGACGTTTACTAACGCTGACTAGAATCTGTATCGTCGTCACCATCATCATCCTAACAATGACGCTGTTTTCAGGTGTGTGTGTGTGTTTGTGTGTGTTTGTGTGTGTGTGTGTGTAGAGACCAGGTGCAGGGATCAAAGAGTCTCAGATGAGAGTTAACATCTGTGTCTCCTCCCTGACATTTTTCTTTACGGTGACACTTTCGGAGCAGCGGATTCACATGCGACCGAATTTGGTGTCGCAGCCAAATGATATCAGCGGTTTGTGTATGTGTGTGTTGATCCCACGTCTCTGAACTAATGAGCCCCGTTTGTCTCCGACTTTTTGTCTCTCACCTTTTCTCTCTCTCTCCCTGCCCCGCCCACCGAACCTCCTGCCGTGTCTCCCACCCGCTCACCCCCCCTCCCCTTTCCCCTCCCCTCCCCTCACCCTTCTCCTTCCTCGTACCACCTTCTTTCTAAATGCGTCATTCTAACTTTTTTCTCCATCTCTTCCCGTTCGCCTCTTTCCCTCCTTCCTCTCCTCCTTTGCCTTGTAACTCTCTCTATCTTCATGTGTGACTGGGTATTGGACTCTTGAACAGTGGGCAGCAGGCAGACCACGGCTCCAGCCTCGGTCACTGCCGCCGCAGCAGCGGTGGCTGCAGCCGCCGGCACCACCGCAGGGCTGGTGGAACAAGGTAGCATGGTGGCTCACCCAGGGCATGCCACCCCACCCCCCACCCCCCAACCCCCCAACCCCCCTTCTATGTCCCTGTATTTTACTCTTTATTCTTACTCTTCCTCTTCTTCTGTTTCCCCTTTTTCATTTTCCTCGGCCTCCTCCCTCTCTCCTCACTCAGCATGGGAGCTCAGAGCATGAAGGCTGACCACATCGATGACTACATCTCCCATAGACTCATCAGCAGCAGCGTTAGCTACGTTTCCATCTGGCTATTTAGCAGGCAACATTTTTATACACGCGAAAACATAAAAATACAACTAAGTGTCAATTCTTTGAGCGAATTTTTCCATTTATCCATTTTATGTTGATGTTTCATAATTCTGACGGATGGAAACCCAGCTACAGCTGTCACTTCCCATGTCAGCACATCTGTCCCCTCCTGTCTGAGATCTGAAAGCGAGGCTGCGGCGCTGCACCATACTCATCCTCTCATCTTCATCCCTAGAAACAACCACGGAGCATGGCCTCGACCCAGTCAAGCTGCTGTCCTGTCTCTCTCTTTCTTATGCTCCTCTCACTCTTTTCCTCCCATCCCACCTCTGTCACATCACCACCTCACTTCACCTCATTTCCTTTCATCCCCATTCTGTCACTTCTACCTCTCTTGTCACTGTTGTCTCTCAGGTCACCTTGTACTGTTCCACGACTCCACCAGCATCACATCTCACTTCTCCCCTCACTGCTCTTTCCCTCTCTCTTCTTTTCTCTGTCTGTCAATGACACTGGAAAGCCCAACCCCCCCCCCCCCCTTCCCCCCTCGTCACTTTAAGGATGGAGCTGTCGGTGAATGCTGCATGGGGCACTGGACTGGTGCATGCGCTGCAACACTGGGGGATTGTGGTGCATGGTGAACACTGTGGAAGATGCAGGACTGGGCTGGTTCTCATGAAGTCAAAACCCTTTCAAGCTGTGGCTTTACTTTTATTTTTACTATTTAATGTTTTCATGCATTGAGGAAATATCCCATAATAGCCCACTGACTGGGCTGTGAGATGAGCTGTAGCTCCTGTTACATGCAGCAGCCTCACGATACAGTCAGTAGTCTAGACATCTCGTGAACTGTTCGTTTTAAACTCCATAGTGTTACTGTGCGGTCAGACAGCGAGGCAGATTTTGGAAGATGGTGCTATTGCATACACAGTCAATGGAAATGCATGATGCATAAATTTGCCTGCGGCATTACAAATAATGCAAAAAAAAAAAAAAAATGTCTGCAGAAGTTCAAAATGTTTCATCTTGAGCCAAAAAGTTACAGCTGACCTGGACGACTGTTTCATAAACATACAGAGAGAAAGTGAAGAGAAAGACAGAAAGTTTCTGGTGAATTTTAACACACAAGAGTACGCTCCATTTCTCTCACACACACACACACACACACACACACACACACACACACACACACACACACACACACACACACACAGTCAGATGCCCAGCTCACAGCTGTCATCTGTACAGTTTGGTACAGTGGTTGTTTTGTGATGAATCAACACGGGCTGCACAAACTGTCCAGTGGTCAAATGTACTCCAATGACACGGGGCGAAAATTAGCTTCATCAAAAGCAAGCAGCAACCACCACAGCTGATGTTTTGAAAGTGTTAAATCTGATTTAAACCAAATCAAACTTGACGTCCTGTTGCCATATCTACTTATTAAAGCTAAGCTTAATAGCAAACAGTTGCTTCTTTACATATGCAGCTGAAGCAGAGTAACATGCTCTTCTCCTGAGAGTCTTATTTCTGCCCCCTTGACAAACGTAATTCCAATATTTACTTGCCTTTAGCTGTTGTTTGGTCAGAGAAATATCTAGTGTGCTACATCCTTCACCAATGAGCTCAGCTTCTCTGATCTTGTTTGCTGGAAAAAAGCTGTTTGCCTTTTCATATGACAGCACTTTTTTTTTAAACTGTTTATTTGAAGGATGTTGAAGCTGTTGAAGCTTCAAAACATCATGTCACCAACATTACAGCCATCGGACAAGTCACTCAGTGGCACACGTGTGCGATGGCAGGAGAAACTGAGGACATTTTTATCACTGTGAACCCAATCTAATGTGTTTATTCTGGGTATGCAGAAAAGAACCGCAGGCACAAATGACAAAGAGCTCTGCATGACAGTCTAGCATTGAGCTAAGGAGACAGAAGTAGTAGCAGTGTCCTTGTTTCTGTGGCCCACCGGGACTCCACAGCCCTCTCTGTGTCCCTCAGCCTCCGCTCGGCTCCTATCAAATATTTATAGTGCGCTGCCTCCCCCTATCAGCCTCACCCTACCTCGCTGGCTCACCGGAGGCCTCGCTGTATCTTTTGCATATTCACACACAAAAATACAATCACCATCTACACGCCCCCCCCCCTACCCTCATGCAGGAATATTGTCTTTTAATGTGCTCCTGGCCTTCAACACGCCGTGTATGGAAAAGGCTCTTGAAGCAGGCTGTCACCTGAGTGTTTCATCTCAAGAGCCTTTTCCATTACCCAGGTAGGAAGGCACCTTTTGGCTTGTGCGATTGCCACCGAATCTTCATGTGAGTCCATGCCCATCCTTGCTTTGCTCCTGCAGTGGTGCATCTCGCGTGTCTTTAGTGGGGATTTATCAGTGATGCTTTTGTTTTAATCTCTCCCTCCTCTCTCTTCTTGCTTCATGTGTAATTTGTGGCAAGGTAAGGAGCACCCATTGCTTCTTCACCTTCTGTTTTGTATTAAGCTACCTTTTGATTTTTCAGGTCTCCACAGGGATTTCATCTTCATCACTGGAATTTAAGCCATTTTTAGCAACCTTTGATGTGATTTTGTTTTTCCACCTTGACGGAATAATGGTGTTAGTGAAATACCTTCATCATTTTCATTCCTCTTCTTCTCACGCTCACCTTCTTCTCTGCTCTCCGTTCATATCCTCTGGGGGGGGGGGCTTGACACCATTCTGACCCCATTTCTTCTCCTCAGTAACAACCAGCCTTTGGAAGGAGACTGAGGAAGAACGGCGCAACAATAAACAGCTGCACGTTCATGCCGCTCTTACATCCCTCCAGATTATGCAGTGCTTCTTTACCACCATGCTCTTGGTCCGTCCTTGACTTGCTGAATATGCAAACTTCACTTCAAGCATGAGACGCAACATCACTGAGGAAGAAAGGTCAAAAAAAGAAAGTCAGGACAGAGATGTCTCTCTTTCATTAGTCCGCCTCAATCATTGTCTCCCTTTTTGAAGTTGCATCCTAAAAAGTCCTCTCGTAAAGATGGGGTTTTCTTACTTAAGAGGACCGGGCCAGGCCTCTGCTAGACTTTGAACTGGCCTCCTTTTCATTGGACCTCTGTTCTCCCTAAGAAATCACTGCCCAGTGGAAATTTTCAGGGAATTCAGGCTTCGGTTGAAAATTCAATGCAATCTGGCTCAGAACATGTTTGGAAATGGAAGTGAGAAATTCAGTGGAGCTACAGTATGTCTTGTTCAGAGAGAGAGGGAGAGAGAGAGAGAGAGAGAGAGAGGAAAGATGGAGAGAGGAAAAAAAGAAAAGAGAGAAAAATCCCAGAGTGCCAGAAATAGTGTTTTATGTAATGTGGCTGGCTGCTGATGTGATTGAATGTGATTAGACTTGAAATTGCACTCAGTCCCTTTAAAAAGTCCCAGTAAGGCTTACAGCTCTGGGAGTGCGAGATGGAGAGGAGGAGCCTGGGACTTGAGCTGACAGGTGATAGGCACTATTGTTTCCCAAATCAATCTTGCTGGCTTATTTATTTTTTAATAATGCAGCCCAGTGGTTTCCAATCATGTCTGACTCACAGCCCACCTGAGGCCAAGCGATGCCTTCTCACAGCCCTTTTTTATTTTAATGGTAACGACTGAACTGAAAGCGGGAGAAACGTGTAGGAAGCTCCACGCTCCTCACCACCACAGCACCTGAAGTTATTGTATTCCCACAGGTTGGGAGCCACTGATGTAAAGGACAGACTGATTACTGTTGTTCAGTCACAATGTGGGAATCTTCTCAGATGGGATGTCTTCAAATGATCCAATATGCTTGTTGACGCGTGACGTAAAACACAGCTTCCAGTAACACTCTTTAACAGTGACATACCAAAATTATATCTTACATCTATTTTAAATTATTCGGTGGTTACCTACAGTTGTAATATATCATCTATATCATCTATTGTTATAGAAAAAGACTAATCACTAATCTCCCCTGTCACAAAGACGTCTTTTAAACTTTTTACAATACAATGTATTTATTAGAATAAAACTGCGTGAAAATCAAATCCATCCTTTATAATTGCCAAACGGATAATCCACCGAACCCCATTACTTCCTGTGTGCCTGAGGTCCTTTCCTGTATGTGTGTGTGTCAATGGTTGGCGCTGTATAATCCCTGCCAGTCTGTGAGAGCAATTTCTGGTGTCAACTGTTAAGCAGTAAAAGATCATCTGGTGTCTTGTTAGTGTTAATCCTCCGTCTGCGTCCTGGCAGACACACCCACGGCGCCGCAGCCTCCGCCGACACCAGCATCACAGAGAGTCTGGCTCTTGTGTTTTTGGGGCCCCTCTGGGTGAACATGCATCTATCTAATGCGATCGGACCACCTCGCTGTCTGTGCTTCAGCAGTGCAGTCGTGGTAAATACCCTGCGGACCGTCTTCTGTTGTTGTCTGCGCGCAGTTCCCACTGTTGTAAGGGATTATGGGTATTACACTCATCACAGGGCTGTGTCTACGGTATCATTCTTTCCCTCCTGCCCCCCCCTCATTACCCTTCATTAGAAAGCAGACTGAAGACTAATCCTCCTTAAGGCCCCCACAGAGTTCCTTAAGGCAGGGCTTATTGTTGGGTTTAGATGGCTGCCTCGCACAGCAGCCATCTTTGTTTTGGCTTCCTCGCAGCCACGAGGGGACCTTGCCACATGATTCGATGTGAAACAGTGAACTCTAGTTTTTATTAGATTCAAACCCCAAAGCTGTTGTGCTGTTTAGCTGCTCTCAAGACAGGCTAGGGAAATGAATGCGATGATGGGTTCTGAGTCGGGAAGCAGCACTTTAAATCATTCGCAGTCCACCTGACCAACCAGCTTTGGTCTCTACCAGCGAGCACCTTGAGACCTGTGTTTTACCTTCTTAGCTCGTCCCTTGCATCACTGTGATGTGCCCAACGAGTGGGCCTGCTGATTTTCAATTACTTTACAGATGGAGTGATTGCATAATGAGCCTGGTTCTGTATTGATTTGCCGGCAGGAGAAAACAGTTGTTATTTTTAGAAGGTATCCTGGCAGCACAGCATCACCAGAAGGAAAAAAAACATGTATGTGTGGATAGCATCACTCATCTGTGCTCAACTTTTGTATCGTAATTTGTTCTTCCGACCTGGATCATAACCATTAATTATGAGATTTTACACACCAAGTTGTTTTTAAAGACCAGAGTCATTGGAAGTGCATGGAGTCGTAGATCAGTGCGTTGCCGTGTCTGACTGATCAGACAGATCAATTACTCACTTAACACTTTATCAGGAAGGTGCTGAGACTCTTTCACAATAAGGGCATCAGAGAGTAGCTGCTACTTTGTGAAAAGGCGATTTTACTACAACAAAACATTATTTCACAAAAGTCAAATGAATGTAATCTCTGAAGGCTTTAATGTCAGTGATAAACAGCGAGCCGTTGTTGCTGTACTTCTCTGTTTCTCGTCTTGATCAACTCTGACTGGGTTTTTCTCGCCTGTGCTTGTCATTGCAGCAGCTAAGACCTTGCTCAACAAAAAGGCAGATGTCAAGGTAAGGCTCATCACACTCCTCAGTCTTCCTCCTTCCTCTCTCTTCTTCGCTCTACAGCTACAAACTCCCGCCTCTTCCTCATCCTCTTTCCTGTTTCTCTCCGCTCCTCTATTAGCTTCTTTCCGGCTAACCTCGCTCCTGCCAGCTGTAGCCGTCTTTTCTAAAACAGTTTGAATGTGCTTGTGTCTCATTGATTTCGCGTCTTGTGTCGTGTGATACAAGTGAAGATTGTAAGATTGTAGTTTTGTTTTCATATAGTTTGCGTCTGTACCTGGTACAGCCTTACACGTATGTCTGTATACATGTGTTTCTGTATGTGTTTTTTTTTGTGTGTGTATGTGCATGTATCAGCCGTCTGCCGCTTTGCCAGTGCACGAGCCTCAAGTAGCACATCCCTCTGAAAGCACCCTTTATTTTGATTTGGCATTATTCAGCTTACTGCCACCTCTCCATCTCCATTATTAAATGTAACCATCTGTCAGCCCTCCCCACTCGTTTTTTTTTTCATCACTTCCTCTCCCGCTCATCCCTCCATTTCTGTCTCTTCCTCCTCTTTCAGTGCTTCCTTTTTCCTGCTCACCCCATCTGGTCTTTAACCCTGCATTCCCGTTCATCCTTTAACGAGGATCTCTCACCATCCCACGCTCGTGCATGCACACACATTACAGCGACACATCCCACACACAGCTTCCATGAATGTGCGTACAGCATGCGTGCACGGAGTGTGGAACATGGTGTACATGCAGATGAACGCGTTTGCTTCTGTTCAGCATCGTACATCATGTCAGGTAGAGCTTCGCGCACGTGCACGTGGACGTACAGGTGTGTGTTTCTGTGTGAGTGCATGTGAGCGCGTGTGTGAACACATCACATTTGTTTTGTCAGTTTGAAAAGAGAATGAAAGTGTAAATGAGGGTGTTAGCATGCCTTCGCATAGATTGTGCGTAAGCGTGGGTGTCCGCATGTGTGGTTCGCTCATGTGCATGTGCAGCAGTGTGTGTGTGTGTGTGTGTGTGTGTGTGTGAAGGCCCCCCTCCCTGCTCAGTCGGTTCAGCGGGGAATGTGACTCCAGTTCCAGGAATAGCTGCCAGTCTGGACCCTGGAAACTCAGACGACAGAAATAGACGCTTGCTTCCACTGCGGCGCACTCATCGCCTAGCAACAGGCTCCCTACACACTCGCCCCAAACCATTTCTAAAGGCGTCTCTTTCATTTGCTGCCGTCCCTACTTTACTCCTTCCCTCCCTCTTCTCTTGTTTCTCTTCTTTTTCTTCCCTCCACATGTCCTTTTGTTCTCTTGGCGACTCCGACCTCCTCTCCTCCTCCTTTTTCTCCTGCTGGTTCATGAATGCGTAACGGCACCTGACGTTTTTCAGCTGGAGCACCTGCTCGGTGCAAAGCGCGCAGTCTCTCCCCGGCACTAACTACACATCACCTCCGACCCCCGTGTGCTGCCAACTACTGCCCACAGAAGCCATTCAGCATTTCATTCAGTGTTGTTTCATTGATGAACACACACTGTGTCTGTTCTTTTAGTTTTTAAAAGTTATTACATGTAGCATTCTTATACATCTACATATTATTACACAACGTCCGACAGATTTGGCCTCAATTCATGAAAATTTAAAAACAACACAGAGGGCAGATGTGAGTTCACTGTGTTTCTGGGGCACAAAAACACCTTAATTATGACATTTGAGGTTTAATTTCCTCTTAGCTGAGAGAGTTCCTTAAAGGTGATGCACAGGATCTGTTAAGAGGAAAGAAGTTAAGGACTGACTGCTGCTCAAATTTGTAATGTAAAATCAATTCCACCTTGTTAAGAGTGTCTCCTGGTCGCAGCACGATCTTCTTGGGATGTGTTAATTTCCTTCATTAATCCCCATTAACTCGGCCTTGTTGCAGTTCAGATGGAGCCAGAGGTACCTTTAGTTTTTTTTTTTTTAATGTTTTAACTGACTTTAAGTGGTTTCTTCAATATAGACCAAGATAAAGAGAAATCCTTAAATTATCAAGTGAACATTTTAAGGACGCCTTAAGGAAAAGAGATGAGGGTGTTTTGTGCAACTGTCCCCTGGTCTTTACATACACACAGATCAATTATTGATGTATAAACGCTGCATGTAACAACTTTACGAACATTGAGACAGTCCTGATTTTAAATTTACGAGTTTTATTCTGACTGAATACATTTCCTTGTCTTGCTCCTCTGTTTTGCCTCCATCTTGCTCCTTGTTGCCCCAGCTGCTCTGAACAGTGGGTGACCTGATCACTTCCACTTAAACCGCCGCTTCTTTCCGTCTGCTCGCACCTCCTTACTTCCACAAAAAAAAAAACAAATCTTATTTCTATGAATTAAATTCTTGTCTTTCTTCCGCTTTGTCCATCTTGTCTGGAAAAGTCTGTTCCCGCTTTTTTTTTTTTTTTTTTTTTTTTTTTTAAGGGTTGAAATCTGCATTTCCATCAAAGTGTTCACCTTCTGATTTAAACTGACAAGTTCTCTTTTGCTCTTTGTACCAGTACATTCACGTGTTGTCATTGGTCACTTTACTCCCCCCACCCTCTTCTTCTACCATGCATATCTGTCCATCCATCAATAAATCCATCCATCCATCAATCGCCTGAGGACAGAAACGCAAGTCCAGCTCTACTGTCCAGTACATGGTGAGCATGCTATTTATGCATTTGCCCAGTCACTCCTCTTTTTGCTCCCTCTCTCCACTCTCTTTGTTTTATCCTCCGTTCCCCTTCCCTGAGTCTATATCATGGGTGGAGCCAAGTCTCCTTCCCTTCACTGAAGTAGTACAGCAGTGCCTGATTCAGGAAACATTTTTATTAAAACTTCAAACTGTCTCTTTAATAAAACATCCAAAGCTAAAATCGTATCAGATGGGGGTCCGTCAGTTTAGGGATCCTTGAATATTTAACATAAACATTGAGAACTGCCATGACACGTGGAGAAAATGACAATGTACTGTGTAACCGAAACTCATCCTTCATGGACGGAAGACGCCCGGCAGAAGTCACGGAGTTGGCCCTCGCTAAATGCACTGCCATAAGACTAACCCTGACATTATTCTGAAAATGTAACGGAGGCAGGATGTTACTCCAGGGATGCTGCTCCAGATCTGTCAGGGGCACACTTTCAGAACAGAGTCGGCTTGTGCTTGTCGTTTTGATACGGAGCTCTTTGGTCTCACAAGACGATGCACGTACGACTGTAAGATTATAAATGAGGGGTAAAAGTCTGAGTAGGTAGGAACATCATTTCCTCTGGGTCCACTGTCGACAGCACGTCACACTTTATAGAAATACATCTTTCTGGAAGGCTTCTTGACCTCGTACTTGTTTCCCTCCCCTCTGACCCTTTTTTTTCTGTGCACCCACCATCTCTCCTGCACCACCTCCTCCTCCTCCTCCTCCTCCTCATTTCTTCTCCCTGTGCACTCATTTCTTTGCCCACCTGTGGATACTTGTACCCACGTTCTCCTTCCTTGTTCTTGGTAACATCATTAAATGGTGTTAACTGTGAAGACGTGTCAACGCTTCGTGACACGTGACGTCTGTTGTTTGAACTGAATTGTATCACCACCGTCCTGTTTTCACTACGGCAATTGTCTCAGATGTTTGGCTTTGGACGTCAACAGTTGTCTCCACCGCTGGCGAACCTTTGGTCAGGACTGCTGGCGTCATGGCACTTTTATTTTTATTTTTTTCACGAGTTGATACAGCAAACACGCTTTGACTGAGACAGTTCACCGGCTAATCGTTACTTTGATGAGGAATACATTTCCTGTTGCTGCCTGTCCGCAGAGGCAGCGGAGTGATGGCTGACCATGGCTTTGGGTGGTTTTATGTGTGCGTGAGTGTGGGTGTTTGTTTGGGCACGGGTGTGTGGGAGTTTACTACGTCTGTGTGTGTGTGTGTGTGTGTGTGTGTGTGTGTGTGTGTGTGTGTGTGTGTGTGTGTGTGTGTGTGTTTATATGTCAGTTTATTGTCAGCTTACACCAGCTTTTATTTTCATGGCTGTTTTGTGCGTGTATGCATTGTGTCATGTCTTTGCACTTGTGTGTGCTGACGTATATGCTCTCCTCTCCTCTCCTCTCCTCTCCTCTCCTCCTCCTCTCCTGTCTCCTCCTCTCCACTTCTCCTCCTCTCTTGGATAAGCCCAGTGGCTTACAGAGTTTACAGGACTCCATTATGGTTAACATATACACCCATACACACCCTACTTGACTTCCTTTCCATCTTGCAAGTCAGTGTGTCAAACAGCGACCGACACTCATTGTACAACACCAATTATCAAACACTATTCGTTTAATCTGTGTTTCCTTCCAGGGAGTCTGCGGGTCTTGAAAAGTCGTAAAAAGCATTGATTTAGGTTTCTACAAAAAGACCTCAGAACATATTAAAGT
>NW_019174432.1:1360250-1384749 GCF_002260705.1 Seriola dumerili | reverse complement strand
CTCCTCTCCTCTCCTCCTCTCCTCTCCTGTCTCCTCCTCTCCACTTCTCCTCCTCTCTTGGATAAGCCCAGTGGCTTACAGAGTTTACAGGACTCCATTATGGTTAACATATACACCCATACACACCCTACTTGACTTCCTTTCCATCTTGCAAGTCAGTGTGTCAAACAGCGACCGACACTCATTGTACAACACCAATTATCAAACACTATTCGTTTAATCTGTGTTTCCTTCCAGGGAGTCTGCGGGTCTTGAAAAGTCGTAAAAAGCATTGATTTAGGTTTCTACAAAAAGACCTCAGAACATATTAAAGTCTTAAATTTCATCTACGAAGGTCTTAAATCTTTTTTCCAACCTGTAGTAATGTTCGTTATTAAATACTTTTGTAGGTGATTTTAGCAAAACCTGGCCTGGTCCTGTTTAATGATTAATTAATTATATTAGCGCTGAAACGATTAATTGATCAATTAATCGATTAGTTAACCGACAGAAAATCAATGAGTAATTGTTTCAATAATTTAAAAAAAACGCTATTTAAACTGGACTGTACTATTCTTTTCATCATTCTTGTCATATTCCACAGGCAAATAAATATCCTAAGCAATTAATCAATTATTTAAAGTAGAAATCAGCAGATTAATCGATGATGAAAATAATCATTAGTGCAACCTTAAATGATATAATTAGGAATGAATTTATTTCACTTCTTATCATCCCTGCTGGTTTATATTTTTGTGTGTCATACTTCAGAAGTTATGATTATGAAATAAGTATTAAATTGTGTCCTGAGTGGTTTTAAAATGCCTGAAATGTAACTTTGTGACACCTGCAGAAACCCCGTCGATCTGAAATGTTATTACCATCCGAGTGAGATCAACTTCTCTCACCTCTTTGCCAGATTCTTTCTTTTAACACTCACACCATACGAAGGCTTAACCGGGCACGAAGTAATCCATGACCTCTCGTGACCTCTTTCACTGACTCGTGGAAACGGCTTAGATGTAAGAGTGCTACATGATTAGGATTTATGTAATGGAAGCCGACTTCCTAGAGTGAGTCACCGTAGTGATTCACTTCCACATCTAGGACCTGATGTCAAGTGAGTGTTTTTCGAAGCAGGGTTACAAATAATGTCATGTAGATACGATGCAAATATCATTATGACTGAGCGGAGCTATAAAGGCCTGGCCGCTCTTTGATGCGCGGTCTTCAAAGGAGCATTTGATAGAGGTTTATAAAGGTGATTCATTACGGCCAAATGGCACAGTTTGCAAAGCAGCGGATGTCACCGGTGACAACATGATACTGTGCATATTTCTTAGGCGCTTATATTCTTATGTATCACACAGTATCTTCAGGACGCAGCTCCCAAATTCATTCTGCAGCGTGCATGGAACAACCTACCTTGTAAAACTTACCTACCTAGGAAAATTGGTGCAGGTTGAAATCATCCACAATTTACTTCTTATGCCTTAAACTTATGCACAGTACTCTTACTATGTCTGTTAGGGCATTCAATTACTGCTTAGCCATTATTTATTTAACTTTGTTTATCATCTCCTTATTTAGTAGTTTTTAATTACAGACCTATTGCAGGCTCAAATTGTAAACTTAACCCCAAACCCAAACCCTAAATCTGCAGTATGTTTTATGCAATTTAACAAAAAAAAAGAACAACAACAACAATCAAGCAACATCCAGCCACGCTGATAGTTTGAATCTTATTTGACAAGTGCTCAGTAGAGGTGGCTGGATTTCAGTCTGAAGGTAGAAAAAAAACTGTGTTCTGGACTCTTCTGAAGAGACATGGCAGGTTTTTTAAATGGGCTCAACAAAAGAAACTCCATTAACCTCCATTGTATTGACATGGTGAGAGGGATGTGTCAAAATCTCAGCATCATAAACTTAAACTGACCCTCTTCTCAAATTCTGTTTCACATTCTGACTGAAAAGAAGAATCATGAAAAAATCATTAAAAAAAAAAAAAAGCTGTAATTTCACAAACACCGAGGAGAAAAGCTCAAAAGTGGTTCTCACAAAGAAATGCGCCACAGCACACGTGCATGGACACACATTCACGAACCCACCTCTTGCTGTTGTTAACACTCTTGTTGTGTTTCCTCCCTTTCCTCTCCTTTCCTGCACAGCCCCAGACAAACAGCACCAAAAACAGCATAGTCACCAGCCCCAAAGGAAACATCCCTTCACCTGCTCTGGTATTTACCTCCTAACCCTCCCTCCACCTGTGTGTGTGTGTTTGTGTTTGTGTTTGTGTTTGTGTGTCTGTCCCACCGCCTCTGGACTCTTTAATTTCACCTTACCCCACTCCCATATTTCTTCACCTTTGTCTGGTTTTCCTCTCCGTCTCTTCCGTTGTGGTTGACCTTTGCGCAGCCACGGCGATGGCCACAGCGGTACGGGAAGGTCTTACACCAGCAGGTGTTGTCAGGAAACATTTCCCCTCGGCAGGTGGGGATGCTGTGTGACTTGCTCTCGGGTTGATATTGTGCTGCCGTGTCATTTCCTGTGTCAGTGAAAGTTCGCCAAACAGGAACAGACAGCCGATGCCTGCCGAGTCTGTCAGTGCGATTTTACATCCCCCTCCCCCCCATTTATGCCTCCGTAGAGAAGCGGTTCCCCACCGCATGAGCATCAGAGTCCAAAGGTCGGCAGATTGTCCTTCCAGCCCAACAGCATACCAGCTGATGTCAGAGATGAAATCCTCTTCTTCTGTTGAATCAGTGAAACCAGCTGAATGAAAACCTGTATGCTCATGAGCTCCTGGCACATGGTCACAAACCACCACAGAGAGAGAGTCCAGAGGCGCGAGCAGGGATTTTACTTAGCATCAGGCCTCCAGGGGAGTTTTATTAAGTTTTATTAAGTGCAGCTGCCTTTTATCTGTGTGGACATGATGTATGATGAGCCATTTACATTTATCGGTGTGTAAGTTGGAGACATGGGAACAGATGCATTAGTTTCATTATTTCACGTTATTTGCAGCCACTGTCATTTATGAGTGGTTTCTTGCCAGGAGCAGGTGGTGGTGATAATGGTCACTGGCCAAGAGCTTCAGCCATTGAGAGAGGTTAGAACATGTCCTCTGCTTAGCGCTACGACTTCATCCTCTCAGGGCAGACTGGTTTCTACAGTGACTCACTACCGGGGCTGGGGCTAGCTGGTTAGCGTGCTAACTTTACTTCACTAGAAGAAAAGACGTGATAGAAATAGAAGAAAAACAAGATTAACATTAGTGTTGCTTTCCACTGCTGGAGACTTCTCTTAGTAAGTAAAGGAATGAAGTTTGATGCTGAACTTTGCAACGTTTCTTCTAGACTGGTAAGTGAACAGCTGTTAATGCTAACGCTGGCTATGTAGCAATAGCAAAAAACGTACATATAGACCCTTCAAGATGAGAACAGCACACTTAAATTAAAGGACATAGTAGTAGTTTTGTTTATTTTAGTCTAAAAGCTTGTGTGGTTCTTACACTAATGCTAATGCTGTCCATTTGATATATTTTTAGTTTTTTTAATGGTCCCATGTTGCAGACAGCCACCAGTTCAGTCCATGTCAGGGCTGTAGTCCCTCCTCACAACTGAACCACCACATGAGGATGGGATAAACATGTAGAGGCGCCTGTCCTTGAAGGCAGCACCTATGTTCAATCTGCAAACATCTAAATCATGTACATTAAACCTAAAGTTACTGTAATGGCCCAATTTTCTCTCAATAAAGTCCTAAACCATCGGTGTGTAGGGTTCACCGCCGTCCTCGTTAGTAAGTAACAGTAAAGATAAACATCCTCGCCCTGTTTTTCGCGACACAAATGATGGTGTGGCACGAACGCTCTGCTAATCATTCAGGGTGAAGAGCTACAGGAGGTGACAGTCTCATAGCATGTGCTCTTCTCTTTCTTGCCAAACTGCCTCTCTGAGCTACTCCAGGCTGCTCTCTCTCTCATTTAAATAATTCAATTTAGATGAACATTTCAATGCAGTTAGTTGGCCTTAGTTCTCTGATTCCATTATGGTTCCTTTAAAAAGTCAGAAAAAATGTGTAAGGTTGCAAAATGTAATTGAAAGGTTTATTCATTTTGAATTTGGGTCATTTGTTGAAGCCATTTTTGTAAACATTTTAAAGCTGATAACTAAAAGGAGGGAAAAAAGCTCATGCTTGTATCCTGATTCAGAACACTTAATGGACTTAATGTTCATGAAATTAAATCATCGCAATTGTGCTCCAGCAGTGAGTTATATTTACAAGCTTGTGAGAGCATGACATTTCTTACACTGTTTTCTGTTAGACATTATTAAGCCAGAATAGCTCATTATATCATGCCATTTATATAACCAGACCAGTAGCCACGCTCAATCATAAGTCACTGGCAACCGAGTCCTAGATGCCACAGCCGTGATCTCACCGACTTAGACGTGAAACACAGCTGAGGACTTGGGCAAGTTTGGGTTTGCTCCTAGACACTAAATATAGCTTTGTCACACCGGCTGTACAAAGGTGCATCTAAGCATTTAATGATAATATGTGCAGTCGTGTGCAAAAGTTTCGGCACCCCTGAGCAAATTACATACCTTGTTGATTTTTAAAGTGAAAAGAAGTAGATAAATCTGCTGCAGCAAACAGCAATGTTTAAACAAACCCTTCTTCAAATGTCAGTGCACTGTTACTTGTTATGTCATTAACTCAAAAAAAAAAAGAAATTGAAAGAAATATATTAACTGTTGAATCTCCAAAAGTTTGGGTACGCTAACTGAGATTGTACTTACTCCCCCCGACCCCGCCAACTGTGCTATGTTTTACATTTGGCTGTTGATCAGTGAGTCACTAACTGAAGTAACCCAGTGCTTATGCTGGTGTTTTGGGGGTATTACGTGTTGATGGTGTGTTGATTGTGTGTTGATGGCCTCCGCCTGACACAGTGATAAGAGCCAGCCAGCTCCTGCATGCAAGAGAAAAGCCACAATGTCAAGCCCACAGCCATACACACCAGTGGTGCAACACATGCAGCCGTATGTGTGTGTGTTTCTATAGACATGGTCGCAGTTGCTTTTTTGTGTGTGTGTGTGTGTGTGTGTGTGTGTGTGTGTGTGTGTGTGTGTGTGTGTGTGTGTGTGATGTTAGCTTTAGCACCGCTCCACTCGGCACATGTGCAGACGTACTTTCGGAAGCGTTTGGATGGGAAGTTTCACATTTGTGCGCTTGAGAGTGTGCATGGAAGTGTGGGCACAGCCATGAAGCAGAAGAGGGTTTTTTTATTTTCTGATCCTTGAAGGGAATAAAAAAAATAAAAAAAAGGAGTGGGAGGACGGCTGTGTTCTTCACGCTGTTGCTAGGGACTTGAGCTAGTTACTGTTTAGCCATTTGGTGCATTAACTCATTCACTGCATTGCTGCCAGGTCAGGGAGAGACAGACTGCCTTTACACGCATGACCTTAATTTTCTGACCTGGAAGCCGTTTGGTGGGGTGATGGGAATCGTGAATGTGCACAAGTATTTAAATGATATGAATGGATTGTGACTGTTTACATCACATAAGAAAAGACCACCTGAATGAAATCATTTAACTCAGCAGTGCCACTAGAACGTCGCTGGAACAGCAGCAGCGTGAACTTTAAGGTCAGCGGCGACGTGTAACGGTCAAACCCTTCCCCCATCTGATGATATGACGCCATCAGCATTCGCCCCCCTCTCCCCTCTAATCTGCACACCCCAGGTACTTTGTTCTCGCTCATCATTATCTCCCAAGTTGCCACTGATGCCTGTTGCCCTGGGTGACGGTTGCCCTGACAACACTGCCATCATCGCCACGGAGACAGCTGATGAAGATTGGTCATCACAGAGGTGTCACTTCCGGTTGGGGGTAGGGGGGGGGTTATTCTGATTTACTGTAAATCCAGTGACAGTTTGTAGCAGCAGACTGTGGAGGGAGGGGGAGGGGGGGGGGGGCAAGAAGGCAACAACACTGTGGAGTTTGTACGCCAAAGGTCAAGTACCAGTGTTTGAAAGGAGCTGCTAATTGTCGTAAAAACGTGCCCCAGTCATGGCAGAAACGGCCAAAAGAGACTTGACTGCAGAGCTGTAATATAAGGTGTAACTTACTCGGCTCTAAGTGGAAGTGAAAGGTGAGTTTTAACAGGCAGAATATTTAGAGGGGGAAGAAAAAATAACAAGGAGAAGTTAAGAAGTTAAACGGCTGATCTTGAGGCGTGACTGAGTCAATTCTGTGCACACAGTCCTGACAAACAGCCATTTCAGAATGAAGTTCTGGGATCCTGAAATGATGCCAGCGTCTGCCCAGCACTGCCTCGCCTTTCCTGTCGAGACGAGTGTGAAGGAGCAGAACGACACGTTTTCATCTTGTGGGGGCATCTTAAGTCCTTCTGCCGGGTGTGCCGCTGCTTTGTAAGATGTTGAGGCGAGTGGAGCATTTATATTGTATATTGCCTCTTCATTTGTTTGTCCCTTTCATTTTACAGTTGTCTTGATTCAGTACATATCGGCGTCATGTAGGGCGATGGATGATGCTTGCACAGCAGGGCAGCGCAGAGGAAAGACGATCCGTGTTCAGCTAAACCCTGGATGGGTTAAGGTTTAAAAAAAAAAAAAAAAAAATGTCACAGTTGTGATTGCAGCTCTTTTTCCTTAGGCTGTGTGCTTACTGAGTGTGTGTGTGTGTGTGTGTGTGTGTGTGTGTGTGTGTGTGTGTGTGTGTGTGACAAATTGCACGAGTGCTGATGTGCTCATGGCAGACACTTCACCCTGAGTTTCAGTACTGCCTGTTCCTTGTGTGTGTGTGTGTGTGTGTGTGTGTGTGTGTGTGTGCGTGCTCCTCTGTGTATGTGCAGACAACAACACTGGCTGCAGATTACAGTTTTCAGCTCATCCACCCACTCTATTGCTTTGGAGGATTCTTCCCTCTCTTTCCTGCCAACTCTAACAAGCACTTTCTCTTCATCCAACATTCATGTCACTCTTTCTTCCACTTTGTCCATCTCTGTCGACTTGTATGTCAAAAACGTCTCTCTTTCTTTCCCTCCCTCCCTCTTTCTCTCTTTCCCCACTTTTTCCTCTCCTTTCTCTCATCTATTCCATGTTCCTCCATCTCTCCTCCTCCTCCTCCTCCTCCTCCTCCTCCTCCAGGAACCTCAGACAACCGTCATCCATAATCCAGTGGACGGAACAAAGGTATTCATCATTCCCCATTTCTGACCTGCTCTTTATCCCTCTCTGTCACTCTCCTCCTCTTCCTCATCTCCTCCTGCCCGTTGACCCTTCTTTTCATCATGCATCTGTGTGAGCGCACCGTGGCATTGGTTTACTGATGTATATGTGCATATATGTGTGTGTGTGTGTGTGTGTGTATATGTGTGTGTCTATATATTAAACTCCTGAGATAAATGCCTTTATATTATGAAGGGAGGTGCGATGATGGATGGGGTAGTGAATGTTGCTCACCAGTTTAAACCAGTGCCCCATTGAGAGAACTTGTGACTTACAATGTGATTTAGATCAAAAATAATGTTTTTTATTTATTATTTTGTTGTTTAATTATTGTCTGATTTGTTCTTTGGTGGTTTGTTAAATCTGGTTGCTATGGTTAGTGTGAAAGTGTGTGTATGTGTGTGTGTGGAGGATGTGCATAACTTTGCATTATGATTCCTTCCTCATTAGTATGACCAAGCATTTGGTGTGTGTGTGTGTTTGCATGTGTGCGTGCGTGCGTGTGTGTGTGTGTTCCAAAGTCCAGGTTGTGCATCACAGCAGAGTGACCTTTGCATTACATTTTGGGTCTCCCCTCCGAGTGAAGTGCATGGCTTTGAATTGCTCCCAACAGCAGCTGGAAAAGTGCGTCTACATGTGGAGACACTGACAGTATTTTGGGAGGATACTGCTTCAGTACGGTTCATGTTTTCACACCAGGCTGGTTTAAAGCAGCCTACTTGACCTACTTGACTTTATTTGTACAAGTAAATCTTAACAAATGCCATCGGTCCACGAACAGAGGCCAAAACTAGAGTCAAAATTAAATAAGAGAACTGCCTTAATATACGGGCTGAGACGTGACTGTAGTATAAACACCCGAGAGGGTGAATTACAGCAAAGTGCACAAACGAGCGTATCATAATTATGTGGCTGTAACATTTTACAAGCCCTCTCCCGCCTGTAATGTGGCAGGATGCGAGAAAATGAACGAGATGTAAAATGTCATAGAAAAAACTTCTCTATGATTCAGCCCAAAGAAAACAAACTGTAGGTGGAATCGCACTTTTTAAATGATATTTGTGTTGTTTCAGGATGCTCTCCTTCACACTTACATGTACTGTACACACACACACACACACACACACACACACACACACACACACACACACACTTTTTTTCTTCTTTCTTCCTCTCCTCAGGTCACCAGCTGCCCTTTAAAAGGCTATGAAACCACTTCTGTGCTTCTGCTCGTGACGCTGCTCGTGCTCGTGTGCGCTTCTAATGAGGTCGCCGCGTCTCTCGATTCCCCTCGACGTGCGGCGGAATTTAGCCCCATTTAATCTGCTAATTGGAAATCAGAGGCGAACTTCTCCTCTGGCGAAAGCCTGCGAAGAGACAGACAGACAGACAGACAGACAGACAGACAGACAGACAGACAGACAGACAGACAGACAGACAGACAGACAGACAGACAGACAGACAGACAGACAGACAGACAGACAGACAGACAGACAGACAGACAGACAGACAGACAGACAGACAGACAGACAGACAGACAGACAGACAGACAGACAGACAGACAGACAGACAGACAGACAGACAGACAGACAGACAGACAGACAGGCAGGCAGGCAGGCAGGCAGGCAGGCAGGCAGGCAGGCAGGCAGGCAGAGAGACAGACCGGTAGACGGATAGATTGCACCTCCTTAAGATGACAACTCGCTGCTCTGTGAGAATCCATTCTGTTGCTATTGTTGAAGTAGATTGATGACACACATCCCGTCGAGTTTTCTGTCAAGTTGAGCAAGAGACGAGAGCACCCCTGTGGAGGAAAGACGTCATTTGTCCACATGATGTGATACACACACACACACACACACACACACACACACTGGAAGCACAGGGAGCTTTGCCTGGAGTAGAAGAAAAGAGGTTTGAGGCCAAGGATAAACCAGGTTGATAAGGTGGCGTATTGGTGACCCGTGCTGATGGGTTAGGTGGCATGGTTTGACTTTATATTTTTACGAATCCTGGATGATTTTAACTCACTAACTTTGTCCTCGTTTGGCATCTGCTTTTGGATCAAATCCACATTAACTGCTCTTGATGCATTCTGGTTCCCGCAGTTTTAGTTTTGTGGAGACATGACGTGGCATCATAGGAATACACCCCCACCCCCACCCCGCTGGCCTGCGTTCTGACAGTGTAAACCGAGCGTCTTTCCTGTGACGTGCGTCCTCATGTGTGTGTATTGTGTCATGTTCCAACCCAAACTGAACTGACCTGTCTCTCTCTGATCTCCAGGAGTCGTCGGACAGCAGCAACACCACTGTGGAGGATGAAGATGTGAAAGGTAAGACTGGGCAGATTTTAACTATAACTGGAGATCACCACGAGGCTCCATGATCTTAAATATCACATGAGGCAGTCAGCTTTGTAAAGGTGGATGGTGACGAGCTCTGCTCACTGAAAGCTGCTCTCTGTAACGGACATAAATGTTGCACCTTAAACGAGTGTGTCTCTGTGTAACTGGCCACTGCTGCTCTCACTTTTAAAAGCTTAGAAAGTATCAGTTAAACATTCAGACAAAAAGTCCCTAAAGAGGTTGTTGAAACCCGACAACCTGTTAGAGGAGTCTTAAATGTTTTATCTCCTGTGCACATTCGTGTTTCTCGACCGTTTTGAAAGATTACAGGTGTAACGTGGCTTAATGACATCATTTTTTAAACTTCAGTGAGTGTGTAAACACCCAAGAAAATAGTTGTTTTTTTTTTTAAATTAAAAAGCAGCACATGTTAAATGAATAGGGAATGTTATTTTCAAAATAAGAGTCACACATACGCTTCCTGTGTGGTACAGATTGTGTGAATGTGATTCTAATTTAGTCACCAGGCAGTCAGGCCGCTGATAGCTGACCTCCTACTGACCCCTCATGGAGCCGGGCTGTATTGCTTCCCTCTGCTGTTTTTCTTTTGTTTTTTTTCCCTCTCTGAAGAGATGTTTGTGTGTTTCCGTGTGTGTCTGTGTCTGAGAGGTGAGAGGTGGGGGGCTGTGAAATGTAAACGGCCTTGTAATGCTGTTGTGGTTTGGCTTTCTCAAAAGTGTTAGGGTTGGGCTGAAATCTTAGTACTGAGAAACACACACCTCTGAAATACCAACACGCCTGTGCAGGGTGTCAGCCTGCAGAGTTTGTGAGATAAGGGTCTGTGCGGGGCATAGCACATATATCAGCAAGTAACTTCACAAACTGCTTTTATATGCGGCCTTTTTTTTTGTTGTTGTTGTAGCCACTGTGTGATTGTGTGTGATTGTGTGTGTTTGTGTGTGTTTGTGTGCGCAGATGCATGGGTTCTGGATCTGCTTATCTATGCCAGCACACTCAAACACCCCTGTTCTCCACATCCGAGCTGAGTACAATGCGTCTAAATCGGGTCATGAGTGTATCATTTCGGCGCCAAGCATACAGAACACAGTGTGCGCTTCCATCTTCTCCTCCTCCTCCTCCTCCTCCTCCTCCCTATAGAGGCTTTGCTGCTGTGTCACAAATTCCCTAGCAACCGCAGCAGAGCCGTCATGTAGATCTGTAAGAAAATGCTAGAAAGAGTACTACACGTATCAAGTAGTACTCGGGGGGAACTGCTCTTATTTTGCTGGTAAGTTCTAGTTTGAAAACTTTCAGAGTAAAAGTAGCTGAGAATCTCAAACCTAAAATTGACTAGAACATAAAGTGCACTCAGATAAATAGATTTATCTTCTCATGTCCTGTTTTTCACATGATGATTTTAGCTGTAAACAACTTCAGTAAACAGTCTTCCTACTCACAGTATCACAGATACATTTATTCCATCACCTTCATCTTTGGCATCAGGCGTTCTCATGTTATAGCTAGACATGACAAGAAAGAGATCCCTTGAAGAAAAGTGTCAGACCTTTGACCTTTGGCTTCATTAGGTAGCTAATAAAGTATTCGAACAGTTTCAGTGTCTCACTCAATAATTTACAGGTAGAGGACGTTGATCTCTCTAGAGTTATTTGTTGTTATTTGAAAGTTTCGTATAACTTCAGGTGCGATTTCAGTAAAATAGTTTGTTTGTTTTTTTTCACTTCTTCAAATGACATGGAGACGTTCCTACAGAGAAAATATGGTGAAATTTATCAAAAGAAAAATTGGTGACATTTCCATAATTATAGTGAGTAATATAACTTCATACAACAAAATAATTGAAAATGTCAAATAGGAAGAAAAACTACTCACTTCATAACAGTAAGTATAACAGATATGTAAGATTAACTTTACAGCAACAGTCGTAGCTGTCAGGAAAATTAAGAATTTACTTAATTAGTTTAAATAAGTATAACTTACAACTTAAATATAATTAAGTAACATTAACTTAATATCTTCATGAATGTTAAATTTAGTGGTAAGTACATTTTACTTGATACTATCAAGTCAGTTGTGCTTGATATTGCAGCAGTAAAATTTGTGCTAGTGCAAATACTTAAAATCCTACAGGTTATTTTTTCAGTGTATGGACTAACATGACAATCAGGCAGCGTTATTGTAAAGTCATTTATTACAGTAGATATAGTGGTTGCAACTGATGTCCATGTATTTGTAGCTATGTCATAAAAACTGTCTGTAAATATCTGATTTATGAAAGTTCACCCTGCTGCTCGTTTAAAATTCATTATTTAGATTTCCCTTGATGTAGGAAAGGTAGCGTTACATCACCTGAAAATCCTTTAGACCCCCGGGCTCTACTGTACCACACTGTACTGCCCCTGTACACACAGTGAAAAGTATCCTCCCCCTCTACCCATATCCTTCCCTTCCAAGGTCCCAAATCAGAGCCAAGGTCCCAAATTGGAGCCCCACCACCCCACCCCTCTGGCAGGAATGGAGAGGGCAAGGGCACCTTGGGGGGAGGGGGGAGGGGGGCTAAAAGGGGGTGGTGGAATCTAAATTTAACCCCGGTGGCAGGAGACGGAGCACCCAGAGAGGCATTGAAGACACGCCGCTCTGCTAGCGCCACCCTTGGATAGCATTAGTCTCACACAGCAGGTTTAAGACTCTTTAAGATACGAAGCGGGGGGGGATAGCACGTTCAGCGCCACAGAGAACTACAAGAGCCAGGTGAGTGCAAGAGGCGAGGGGGGGGGGGGGGACTCATGTTGGTTGGAACAGTTTTTGTAGTGTTGGCCTTTGTAGGTTCCTGTCAGGTCAGCGGGTGCTCGACAGCTGGTTTGTAACCCAACACCTGCGCCGGCTTTTGGAGCATCTGAACACATATCTGTTGTGTTACTCTCAACGCTTTTATAGTAGAGAATATGTTGCAGACAGTTTTCTGAGCGCTGCTTGTTGTGACTCATTAATCTAATCTGTGGAGGTGATCATTTTTTTCATGTCAAGTTATAATTTATAGGTTTACTTCCTGTTAAACTGCTGAAGTTTCTCCTCTTTGCGACATCCGGAGAATTAAATGCTAATTGCTGAGATGTTCCCGCACTGCACTTCCGAGGGATCACGTGTCAGTCAACCAGTGTGAGCCGTGCTGTGACGTCTTTGTATGTTTGCTTTGTGTAGCTGCCATTTTTCTTCCCTCCTATATCTGCATTTATTGACAAAAATGTTCATTATTGTTTACATGTTGGAGAGCGCAGTCATACCTCTATTAATGCGGCATCTTGGCAGGAAACTCTCCTTTTTATTTATTTATTTATTTATTTTTATTGCCAGTCTCCTGCCATCTGTTTTGTTTTGTTTTTTCCTGCAGGGACATTTTCTTTCCCTCTGTTTGTCAGTGAGTGTTCATGAGTTGCGTTTCCCTCTGTGCCAGCTGATAAAACAGACGAGCGGTAGTGAGTAACATCCAACTCTCTCTCATTATCACGGCCATCACCGTTGTCATCATCCATCCTCCGCTCACTGGAAAACTCCCATTAAAGTCTCTGTGAAGCCTCGCACGCGCCAGCAGCCGCCGCTGTAAATCCAGCTGAAATGGAGCCATTAACTGGCATAATGAGGGAAATGCTTTCTTTCTTTTTCAATAAGATCTGGAGACAGAGGACTGTCGGTGAAAAGTAGCTGTAATTTCTCCGAGCCAGAAAAGACAAAGGTTGACCGGGTTTAATGTCTTGTATTTATCTGCCCCCACCATCACACTCACGCTCGATCGTTCTTCACTGTGACATTTCTGTTGTGTTTTTGTGCGACTGGTTGACATCTCTCTTTGCATACGTGTGTGTGTGTGTGTGTGTGTGTGTGTGTGTGTGTGTGTGTGTGTGTGTGTGTGTGTGTGTGTGTGTGTGTGTGTGTGCATGTTATCAGGGAAGAGCTTAGACAACAGCTCGCTTAAGGCGCAGTCCAGCACAAGCTCCCAGCCTGATAGCTCTCAGGGCTCCACAGCCACTGTGTTCTGTAAGTCAGCATGGCCCCGCAAAATGCAGCCTGTAACACACACACACACACACACACACACACACACACACACACACACACAATCATACGCTCCACTTGCAGTTCACCTGGACTAAATCCTCCCTTGTGTGTCTTCCGCATGTATTAGAAACATACATTTACCATCAGGAAATCCCTCTGGTGCCCTGACGTAGACTGAGTTTTAATCAGCACCTGCTGTGCCTCTGACTGTCAGACACTAAAACATCTAATAACATGAATAGTAGAGAAAAACACTGAGATGTTTTGTAGTATTTCTACTCCTCTACTATCCCATCCTCCCTCCCTTTCCGCCCACGCCACGTGTGTTTAGAATAATGTGTTGTCTCCCTCTTATGGACATATGTGGAATAACAAGACAAGCTGCCCACTGACACATTTTATTTCTAAGCATGAGTTTCCCTCTGTGTTTATGTTCTCATTCCTGTCTCTGTCTGAGTCAGACTTTGTCCTGGAGAGCTCTAATGACAGATGTCACAGTAAATGAGACTGTACTTCTGTTTATGTTTGATAAATCTCACCTTTTGTCGCATTTGCATGGGTCTCCTTCTTGCCTCAGTGCTCTCCAAGACAAAGTTAGTTCATCTGATCCTTCTGTCTAAGTGCACTGTCTCCCATGTTCCTCCCTCCGAAACTCAGCCGCTGCAAAGTTTGCTGACCTGCTGGGCTCAGTGCGTAGAGGCTCAGGGCCCACATCCGACGGGGAAGGGAGATCAAGCACACCACCTCCCGCTGCCCTCTCCGCCCCCTCCCCTCCACACACCCCTGCTGTCCCCATGCAGAGTAAGTAGAGGAGCGCGGCAGCAGGGAGTATACAGTAGATGACCGCCGGCCATTAGACTCTACAGAGAGCACTTCTTATTTCTAATGATCATTATTATCTCTGCATCTTTAAAAATCCCTTCAAGATTTTAGTTTTTCAGATTTGTGGTCCAAACTTCTCGAGTCAAGAGAAGAATAGTTGTGACACTGAAAACAACCTGCTACTGCAGAATCAAGAATCAAAATATGTTGCTATGACAAAAAAAACAACTTATGGCTGAAATTGTTATTGGACCTGATAGTTTTATTATATAGATTTGATTATATATTATTATTATATAAATATATTATTGATATTTATAGTTTATTTTCAGTCAGTCCCACATACACACCAAATGTGTATTAATCCACTCCTGAAAATAGTCCCAAATAAATACAGTATTTAGGCTTCTCCTGTTTCAGCAATGTTAAGAACTACAGTGGCATGCTGAGTTAAGCAATTACTAAGTCTATTTTAAAGATGAAACTAAAGCCTATACTTACTTTTGATACACGTGGATTTACATCCACATTGTGAAAGTCTGGGCCACAGGCGGGTTAGGAAAGTCGCCAAGTGCTGAAAGATAAATTAAAACTAACACCGTCCTTGTCCTTTAAATTACAGTTTTTATAAAAATAAACCTTCAAATATTTAATCAGACTAAATATAATGAGTCAAACTGAATACGTTTATAATTCTGTGATCCTGGTTGTAACAGCACAGTTTCATTTAAATTATATTTGACGAAGACGTGGAAGTTTTGTAATAACCGCATGCAAATGAAAGGCTCAGGATTAATAAGAGGTGTATGACTTCAGGTGTAATGAAAAGCCGAGTGTGCTAAACTTCTTCCAGACCTCTCATATGAAACCATCACTGCTTGTGCGCTGAATCTTCCTCAGGCTCCTTCTGTAATGCTTCTCTATGATAATGATATATTGTCACAATCGATTACATTTGCAGTTATTGCCACCATAAATCTAGGGATTTCTTCATTTCTTTATTCTCTTTTATGTTTCCTGCTCACTGTTTCTAATTTGTTCTTGCATTCCTCCATCTCCACCATCCACCCATCCATCCACCCATCCATCCACCCATCCATCCTGTCTGGACGACAATCAGTGTCCCGGCTCACAGACCTGGTAAGCAGCGTTCGCAGGGCGCCGGCAGCCCCTGCACCTGAGAGTGATGCTGCACCGGCTCCAGTGCCTAGCGCCAGGCCCGCCCCTCCACCTGCACACACTACTTCCCCACCTCCCCCTCACTCCCCCTCGAGCCTCTCCCTGTCTTCCTCCCAGAGTGAGTACCGAGCATGACCCACTCCGACCCTATGCACAGCAGCCAATCAGGGGCTCAGTCGAATGACCTTTCAGGATTTCAGTGCAGGCCTGTGTGTGAGAAGCGCATTTAACAGTCCGTGTTCTGCTGTGAGTAAACAGCGGTTCATTGAGAAAAGTCTGTTGTGTTAAACTACTCCTTTTGTCAGCTCTGTTGGGAACTGAACAGTCTGGGGGCGTGTGTGTGTTTAGTGCCTCCTCTGTGCTGCGCCGCAGAGCGCACCGCTGACCGCGGAGGGATTCATGCGTCGTTTGGCTGCTTTTGACCAGTTGTGATGTTTAAATACCTGGGTTGACATTGTTTGCAGTGATATCGGCAGATACCTTGTGTGTGCTCATATTACAGTGTGTTTGACACTTGTTCAGGATCACGTGATGAGCAAGGCCTCTATTACATGTGTGTATTTGTTTGAGGCGTAGAAGAAAAGCTCTTTAACAAGTATTAATGTTTTTCTGCATGTGTTCCTCGCTTTAATCCAAATACTTACTGCCGTAAAGCCTATTTCTCCAGCTCATTATACAAACGATAAGTCGAGTTGGGATATTTCTTATATCACTTCTTCACCAGTTACAGTATTCTCAGTCTTCACTGCCTTCACCTGAGCATCTGTGTTGCTGCGTTGATGAATTAAAACGATTTAAAAACGAACTCCTCTCCATCTGTCGCTTGCCTCTGATTGACTTGTGTTCCCACTGTCCTCTGCAGCACGCAAACAAGAAATCATCAAGATCACCGAGCAGCTGATCGAGGCGATCAACAATGGAGACTTTGAGGCATACGCGTGAGTCTGCATTTTTGGTGTCCGGCTTGTTTTTGTTTTTTTGGGCTTGTGTTCAAGTCAGCACAGTTTGAAGTTCATGTTTAGCTTGTTTAACATGAGCCTGGTCGTTCCTCCTCAGTAAGATCTGCGACCCCGGACTGACCTCGTTTGAGCCGGAGGCGCTGGGCAACCTGGTGGAGGGGATGGATTTCCACAGATTTTACTTTGAGAACCGTAAGTTTTCACTTCTGGTGTCAGACTGTTGCACTCTTTGCCTGTAAATAATGAGATATTTTATGCGTCCGTGCCGGAGACATCCAGAGGCAGAGGCGTATTGTTTTGCGGGTTGTCCGTCCGTACGTCTCATTCTCGTGGACACCGACACCTCACTAAGACCTCGACGGAACTTCTTCAAATTTGGCGCAAAAGTTCACTTGGACTCGAGGACAAACTGATTAGATTTTGGTGGCCAAAGGTCGAAGTTCAAGGTCACGGTGACCTCAGGAAATTATTTTTAGCTATTACTCAAGGCTTCACACAGCAATTACGACAAAATTTCACACATATGGTTCATATTTTATATGACTGAATAAACAGGGGTGTAACCTGAAGCTAGTCTGCGTGGCGGAGGCAGACAACCACGAGGCAGCAATGAAAAATGAAAAAAAAAATGTCCTGATCTCATTTATTATTGTTTTATCTTGTTGATCTTTCAGTTTTAGTGAAAACATACTCATCTAAATAACAGGGGCTCAAAAAGAGAAAAGCTTTTCTCTCATTTAACTGCTGTACACGCAGGAAACATCACATGAAAAACTCAAGTAGAGAAATTTAACTACTGCTCAGAAAGCTAATGGGGGAAGATAATCCACAGCAGCTCCCACACCCACTAAGACTGAGATGATTAGTGTCACGCACAGTGTAACCAGTGGACACTACACCAGAGCGTTCAAGCCCTTGAGACAGAGACGCTGCGGGCCCTCGTTTTATTTGTGATAACTCCGGGGGTTGTGTTGTAGTCTGGACGGTGCAAACAGAGACTTTTGGAAACAATGACATCACGTTCGCCTCCTGATCCAGTCTTATTGGTCACTACGTATCCTTCGATAATTTGTCACGCTCTTATCACGTGAAGAAAACAATTTAACTAATCTTTGCTCCTCATTATAGCGCATGCTTTAATTAACGTGGACTATATTGAAATTAGTAATAGTATTATATTAAGTATATTACTCTTCTCCTGACATTGTTGTCAACATCTTTCCAGTTTTGGCTAAGAACAGCAAACCCATTCACACCACCATCCTGAACCCCCACGTCCACCTGATCGGCGAGGACGCCGCCTGCATCGCTTACATCCGCCTGACCCAGTTTGTTGACGGCCAGGGTCGGCCGCGGTCCAGCCAGTCGGAGGAAACTCGCGTCTGGCATCGCAGAGACAGCAAGTGGCAGAACATCCACTTCCACTGCTCAGGCGCACCAGCTGCGCCGCTCCAGTGAGGTACAGACCACAGCACTGGGACGACTGGCAGAAAACAGACAACAGCCGGCGTTCCCCTCAGATCATGTTTATATATTGTATTTGGCTGTTTTTTCAAACTGCAACTTCGGAGAGGAGCGGCAGCTGTTGAGCTTTATCTGTGTTAATGAATACAGCAAAGATGACGAGGAAAGTATAGAGCAGTTGGTTCTTTCACTACCTGGGTTTCCATCGCAGTTTTGCACAAAATAGAAGCAATTTCTTCAGGAAAGTTGACAAAAGACAATTGTGAATGGTCTGTGTTTCCATTGAGTGAGGTTATGCGAATAAAGCATAATAATAATAATAATAATAAGGTTTTCTCCTCTCATGATATTGTTCCACTTAAACGTGATGATGGGTTTCCAGCCTCATGGTTGGAACTGGCTCCTGGGGCCTGATGCGGCAGCCGCCTTGTTTTTTTTTAGTCTGAAAAACCACCTCATGCGAGCATATACTTTTTTTTTTGTAACATTTGATATTTTTTTTCTAAATCCACCTGTTTCCATTACTTGTTTTTAACTTCGTTATTTCAAATTGTATATTAAGAAGGTTTACGCAGGAAGTCGGCAAAAGAAAACCAGTGTGTGTTTCCATGAGCCTTTGGTTTGAGAATAGTCTGAGGGGCTCCCACGCAGTAAATCATTCACATTACTTCCATGAAAAGTACTTTGCAGACTTGAAATCTCAACAGAAAATGTGTTCCAAAAAATGAAAAAACCACTCCTGCATAAACACCAGAAACCAGGGGGACAAAATCTTCCCCCAAAATGTTGAACTTTGTTAAATTTTAAAGTGTGGGCTGCAAACTTTCATGGTCATATATTCAACTTATGTGACACTGTTCTGTTTTCGCTCTCAGGTTGAACGCCATAGCTTTGTCTGTGAGGAGTGCTCTGCTGGAAAGAGAGGAGGAGGAGGAGGAGGAGGAGGAGGAGGGATGAAAGAACAAGTCCAGTGTTGGTTTGGGGACAGGGCTCCTCGCCCTTCAACAGCAAACCCTCCCTCAATGGACGCCCGGCCTCAACCCCCAGCATGCATCTCTTCTTTTAGTACTACTGCCCCCTGTCTGTCACCTGCCCTGCAACACCTTCTGACAAACATCAGACAACACCAACTGAACTTCCCCCAGCCAGTCCAACCCACTCCCTCACCCCAGCTTTCTCTTCCTTCCCTCCGGCAACTGGGTGAATTGGTTGGGGGTGGGGGTTTGGGTTGGAGGGTGGGGGTGGGGGTGGGGGTGTTTTCAGCACTCGTGTGATTCGGTCTTCCTGTGGTCTCTTCCCCATCCCCACTATTTTTGTGACACCCACCCTCTTGTCCTCCTGTGAATCCACACTCGTGTGACATAAACACTGCACTGGAAATACAGTATGTAAAGTTTTAAGTAAAATCTATTATTATCATTATTATCATTATTATTATTATTATTATTATTATTATTGATAAACATTTGCAATTGTATATGTAATTTGTATAATTCAAAATTCTTGATGCCAGTGGTTTCTAGAGTTAAAGGAATTTTTTTTGTTTTGTTTTTCTCTATCTTTTTAAGGAAGCATGTTTTTCCCCCCATATTAACAGTGGCTGTTTTTTATTGTGGCTATTAAGTGGAAAATGATATTGGCAGTTTTTGTAATTTGCTTCTTGTATGTTAGCTATAATACTTCGCCCAAACTCATGGTCAACTTGTTTTGTTTGTTTGTTTTTGGGTTTTGGTTTTTTTGTTTTGTTTTCTTTGGAAGGGGTGTGCCTGATGGGTGTCGTGTGACGGTGGAGAGCGAGTCCTTGTATGCGTGTGACTGTGGTTATGTAAGGCAGACACATAGCGTGTGCTAGTGCAAACAATAATGACTGACTGTGCAGTTGGAGGAACCTCTTTGTTTTTCCCTCGTTGCAATGTGAACGGCCGGAGAAGGGGTTGGCTAAGCTCAGCGTCTTCCTGCACCAAAACCTGAATCTATCAAACGTCCAAAACTAACAGCATGCAATAAGAGTTTTATCGTGATTTTACTTTTCCATCTCCATGTAAAACGCTGTAATGACCCTGAACAGTGACGTCTAAACAATGAAGCATCGTCGTGAAGATGCACAAGAAGAAGAAAAACATATTGCTGTCTGTTAGCAGCACTGCTCCCTTCTTTATTTTGTATTGCTGCCACTTGGATTAAAAAAAAAACTTTCTCATTATAAGGAGAAACATTTTCTTGATATAACAGGATACTTAATGTTGTGACATTTTTAGTGAGACAAAATATCATTATGACAAAATAACTTGGTGTGTTGTTCTAAAAATAAATTATTTGTATGTTCCATGTTGAAAAGATCCAAAGAGGAAATCTTCCAGCCAGTGACTTAAGGTTGTAATTTTAATTTAATTTTTTTGCAGTGAGTTATTTTGAGCCAGATTGTTAGGGTAAAGAAAAGTAGGTTTACAATAACAATTCTTTTTTATTATTTATCTGACAGTTATTTTTACAAAACCCCAAAATATTAAGACCAAGAAAAGCAATAAATTCTTACATGAGAGCCTTGAAAAAAGTCAGCCTGATAGAGGTAGCATCAGTTCTTTTAACTGAGGTGAAGTTTCTGTTTTAAAGTAAACTTTGGGTTATTTTTAGTCCTGGACTTGGTTGATCTTTGACCGCAGAAACCTCAACAGGTCGAACTGGACACTAAATATAATAATAATATTGTTTTGTTTTACAACAAAACTATTTTGAAGAAAGTAAAAGACTTCCTGTTGTTAAAATACTCAAATTACTTCTGAACTGAGGGAAATCAACTGATTATAAGTTTGAAAATGTGTAACACTTGATTTGTGATTAGTGACTTAATTCATCGAGATTTTCTATATGTATGTATTTTCCTACTAAAAGTCCATGAAACTGTTCAGTGCTGAGTAAAACTCATGAACAGATAAAAGACCAAAAAATAAATAAATCAAAAAACATCTTTTTGTTACAATTAAATTATTTGGTATGTCATGATGATGGGAAACGTGTCACACAATACTGCAACATCAAAGTATCTTGTTATAATTTCGACATTTCTGGGGGCATACATCCTAAACCTCGCTGACCTCTGACCCCAGAACTCTCAGTCGGCAGTAGTTCAGCCTGTTCAGCCTGTTCCACTGTTTTTTTTTCCAGCCTGTGGTGCTAAAAAGTTGCTGAAAAGTTGCTCGGGGAAGGAGGGGATGCACTGTTGGTGGCTCCTGCTGTTGCTAGGCGACAGCTGAACACCCGCTCTGTGCTCTTTTCCTAAAAGTTGTGATATTTTTAACTCGCTTAAAATCTCAATGCTGTCTGGAACACAACAGCAGGACTTTTTTTTTTTTTTTTTTTTTTTTTTTATTCAGTCAAAATGTCAAGCAAAAGAAGTCAGCGCTCTGAAGGAAGGATCCCGCTGGATGCGTGACCTTTCTCTCTTCCAAAGCCACGGTGCAGAAGGCGGGTGCTCCTGCCTGTTTGTCCCTGTGAAGCACACACACTGAGGCCCATATCAGTGATGAAGAATGAAGGATGTGTGTGTGTGTGTGTGTGTGTGTGTGTGTGTGTGTGTGTGTGTGTGTTGTGTTGTTGTGTGTGTGTGGTGTGGTGGTGTGTGTGTTCTGCAAGCATGTACGGTACATCCATTGCTCTCGGTGTGTATTCTTTTAAAGCCTGGGGGGGGGGTAAATTATTCTTGGAGGTGGTGTTGTTGTATAAGAGACGATGGAAGGAGGAGGCTTTATTTCGGAGGACATATGAGTCCCCTGCCTTCAACCCAGGACTCTTTCTTATGATTTGATCTGTTTTTGTTTTGTTTTTGTTCTTTTCATGTTTTACAGAATGTTTTTCATGTTTTTACTCTCGTGCTCTTTGATTTGTGTTACAGTAAAGTGTTATCAGCTATTCATATAAATATATATATATATATATATATATATATGAAGTGCTCGTGCCAGCGGTGGCAGGATTGAACAGATGGATTTTGCAGCACTGAAGACTGATTTTTGTCGGGGTTTGACGCGCGATCAGCTCCACTGTACTTTGCTTGTCCACCATTGGCTGCCTTCACATTTGTCTCGCCCCTATTGGTCAGACCAAGATATTAGGAGACCGGGCAGTCGGTTTGGTGAATAGTCCTCAGGTTTCTATTTATTTTGAATATTTATTTATTTATTTTAGTGGATATTTTTATTGTGCTTTTTTCTTTTCCTTTTTTTTTTTTGTTTTGTTTTGTTTTGTTTTTCCTATTGTACATCTCATGCACTTGTGCAAGTACTGTCTGTTGTTCAAGGGACACTGCTCCATGTAAAACATGACTGTTTTTTAAAGGGATAGTACACCCAAGTTGCATCCTGCATGTGTTTTTCTGTAACGACCAACATGGTGTGAATTACTTTTTCTTTTTCTGCAGCTTTTCTTCTGCAGCTTCAGATTGGCGCTAGCTTTGACATTATTCTTGTAGTTCTATGGTGTCCTTTTTTTCTTCCACTTAAGTCACATTATCACCTTGCCAGAGTGGAACGTCTATTACTTTAAATCTCATATAGCACAGGATTATATTTTGTGTGAACTATCCCTCCAAAAGCTTCAGCGTCTTTTTTTAAGACGATAAAGCTTTTTTTTTTTTTTTCTTCTTCAAATGAAGGTTTTTTTCAAGGTGAACTGCAGAGTCGTCGTATTGTACTCATGTCACAGTAACAATGTTAATGTGTAGTTGACTCTGATGTACTAGTAAAAGGTCAAAGGTTACCTGAAGGCGTTCATGCGTGATCGTGCTAACCAGACATGACCCCCACCCCCTCCAGAAAAAGAAGAAATAGCAGCATGTACAGTACAAAGGTGTTGTTCTTCTGTTCTCCTTAGTGTGTTTACAAGCCTTGAAAACCAGTATAATAAGATTCACATATTTAAAATGAGGGAGTACACAGTGTTACACAACTGCAGCTAACTAGCAGAGTAGCTGGCGTTTTCTTTGCATGACAGTCAACAGGACACTTGTTCTTTGGTGTTTTCCTTTTTATTTAGTTTCTCATTTTCTACTGAATGCTGGTAAACTCCACCTTTCTCTATTTTCTCAGCTTTTTAAGTGCATATAACTATTTTTGTCTCCAGATGATATAATGAAGATGATTATGATGATCAGGATGATTATATTAATGACTGTGGCACTTAGGGTGACTTTGAGGATGTTGACCGGTGATGATGATGATGATGATGTGGTGAAGATTATTGTGCATGCTTTTCTATGGGGCTCTGTGTTGTCAGTGCAGAATGGCTGCCTTTTGTACAGAGCTGAGAGAAACACATGAGAGCAGCACATGTTGACCATCAGCACCAAGAGTGACCGCTGCTTCACTGAGCCTGCATGTCACTAGAGGAACGGCACTGGAGTCCCACTGACAGGTTAGAAGCAGCTCAGAGAGTGAATGAGCTCCAGCAGGGGGCGCAGTCACACAGAGTAAAGACCAAACACACACAGATGGAGGGAGGATTGATGCTTCTAATGCAGCTGCACAATAAGTTCACTTTAGTGTCAAATCTAACAGACCGTCCAGTCAGAGACAACAGCAGTTTATCACTGTAGAATAAGAACCAGCTTCATGATGATTATTGATCAGGGCTGCACAGTTATGACTCCAATGGTTCCAATATCACTGATGGATCATGATTGTGTGTGAAGCATCGAAGCTAAAATCATGACTGAACATGATTAATTGTGCAGCTCTACATATAAACTACAATAAGTGTCCTCCTCCAGTCTGTTGAGGTCAGTGCGAGCTCTGCCGGCTTCCTGTCGGCTGCAGTATTTAGTCAGATGAAGCATCACTGAGATAAACTGGAGATAAACACTGAATATAAAGAAAAGTAAAAACGCAAGGAAGGAGATTCAGATGGATGAAACAAATGAAACAGAACTGTAATTTACATTTCGTTGTACACAATGAAAACAACAAAAAAGTTACAAAATTATATTAAAACACCTGTTTCCAAAGTATAAAAAACAAAATCCAAAGTTCATCAAACTCATCAAATCATCAAAATATTAATCAGAATATTAAAAAGTAAAACTGATGATGAACAAAATGTGACAGAAGTGAAACAGTCAGAGCATCAGGACAGTGGATATAAACTACTATAGAATGTTGTTTGACTCAAAACAAGATGCTGAGAACCAGGATAATGAACAGCTCTGATTTGTAAAGTTTGTCTCCTGATGATGTGATACAGCTTCAGCTTCTTGGATATTTATCTTTATTTTAAGAAGTGACACAATCTACAAACTAAATCTATTTTTGAAAAGCTGAGAAACAGAAACAGAAAATCAACAGCAGGAGTTACCATCATGAATAAATCTGAACTAAAGAAAACATGATAAATGTGATGATGAGTTTAGAGTGTAATAAACCTC
>NW_019174432.1:1355188-1360225 GCF_002260705.1 Seriola dumerili | reverse complement strand
TAAACAACAAAAAACGTTAAAATAAAATTATATTAAAACACCTGATTCCAAAGTATAAAAAACAAAATCCAAAATTCATCAAACTCATAAAATCATCAAAATATTAATCAGAATATCAAAAAGTAAAACTGCTGATGAACAAACTGTCACAGAAGTGAAACAGTCAGAGCATCAGGACAGTGGATATAAACTACTATACAATGTTGTTTGACTCAAAACAAGATGCTGAGAACCAGGATAATGAACAGCTCTGATTTGTAAAGTTTGTCTCCTGATGATGTGATACAGCTTCAGCAGTTTGTTGTCACTTTTTCTTGGAGTTTAATCTTTATTAATTAATATAATATAATTAATTTAAAAGCTGAGAAACAGAAACAGAAAATTGACAGCAGGAGTTACCATCATGAATAAATCTGAACTAAAGAAACATAATAAATGTGATGATGAGTTTAGAGTGTAATAAACCTCAAACCATCATGAGAGAAAAACTAACATCCCTGAACATCACAGAGAAATCTCAGAGTGACACAGTTTGATATCAGAGGTTTTGGCGTCACCAGCTTCTCCAATACTGAAATATGGGAAGAGTTTCTCAGTGAAAGTGTCTCTGTAAGTGAAGATGTGAGTCGTGTGTTCAGGGTCGTAGAAGGACACCTCCCCCCTGTCATAGTCCAGCTGGACTCTGATCCTCTGGAGACTCTTCTTCACTGTGACAGTCTCACTAACACCATTGGTGTATTTTCCACTGCAATGTAATAAACACCAGACTCCATATTTTGGTGAAACAAATATCTTTCCCTTCCTGTCAAATGACTCTTTAGTCAAACCCACAATCCAGTCAGGATGGTCTCCCACCTCCACCTCCCAGCTGTGTTTCCCTGAGCTGAAGCCCTCAGAGCCCAGAATAGTGACATACTGAGTGTTTCTCTCTGGATTGTCAGGGAGCTGCTGCTTTGTGTCTCCATGTCTCACACTGGTCAGATCATCAGACAGATGGAGCCTGGGGTTTGCAGTGTTTGGGTCCAGAATGACAGGACTGAAGTGGACCTTCTCCTTCATCTTCTCCCAGACTCTGAAGGACAGGTTGCCCAGGTGTTTGGCCACATCTGTCAGAGCTCCTGAGAGCAGCTGTGGATCTGACAGTGAGCACTGGGCTCTGGCTCTGGTCTGAGTGGGTTTATAACTGCTGAGGAACGGCACGTTGTGTTTCTGCAGGTCTTCTTCAACAGCAGAGATACTGTCTGACAGAGAGGAGATCTGCTCCTGAATCATCTTCATCTCTCTGCTGATAGTCTTCCCCTTCTGCTCCTCTTCCTCCCTCAGAGCTGCCAGTCTGGACTCCTCTTCCTCTTTCAGGAACTGGTGGAGCTTGTTGAACTCTGCTCTGATCTGCCTCTCTGTGGACAACAGCTGCTTCTTGGAGTGTTGAATCACTTCACTGTATGTTTTCTCCACTTGTTTGTATTTGCTCCTCTTGTCCTGTAGAGACTTTAAGTCAGATTTCAGCTGCTCCTTCAAGTCACTGACTGCTTGTTCTACAGGAACCACCTTGTGACCGTGGTGGAGAGAAAACTCACAGACAGGACACACAGCTCTATCTTCATCCTTACAGAACAATTTAGGCTCTTCTTGATGTTTACTACAAACCACCTTCACCTTCTTCTCTCCCAGGTTTGTCTCAGATGATCCAGATTTCTTTCTCCCAGCAAAGGAATCAGCCAGTTCCTTCAGTGTAAAATTCACTCCTGGTTCACTCTTTGAAGATTTCCTTTTACAAATGGGACAGTTTTTGTTTTTAGCTTGTTCCCAGAATTTCTTCAGGCAGCTTGAACAGAAGCTGTGGTTGCAGCTCAGAGACACAGGATCTCTGAAAGTCTCTGAACACACGTGGCAACTCAGGAAACTTTCAACAAGAGCGACTTTCTCAGCCATTTCATATGCAGCAACAGCAAGACTCACCGAGTTATTGTTTCTTCAACTTTCTGCTTACAGTCCTTCAATTATGCGTTTTCCAGCAGAGGTCTCACACCCTGTAATGGCGTCTCAACAATGAATCAACAATGTCAAAATCTACTTTCATTTTCTTTTATGTCTGTCATTGGCTAAATTATCACCAGCAGAGAATTATGCCAAGTTGTTCTGTCACCAGCAGATGGAGCTGTCAACACATCAAGTAGAATTGAATATTCTCCTCTTTATAACATAATTCCAGATGTTATCAGCTGTTGTCCAGACGCAAACAAAAATAAAAGGTAAAATGTTTAAAAATGATGAATCTCATGTTTAAATTTAAATGAAAGAACATAAATGATCTTGTCTTTGAAATGACACAAACAAGGAGGTTTGTAGTATTTTAGTTCAGTGAGGACGGAACATTTCAACAGGCTGACTGACACTAAAACCAGTTTAACAACATTTTTATTTTCTATCGCAGAAGCAGGAAACATGCTCAGCTCATGTATCTGCATAACTGTGTTCATTTAATCTATTTGGACCAAATATAGAGACAGACAAGCTTTTACTTAGTTTGTATTTTATTCTTCTATTCATTCAAGTCAAACAGTGAAATTTACTTTTTTAAATGTATTGGTGAAACATTTTAAACATCAGACCAAACTCAGTAACATTAGGCCGCCTGTTTTTCAGCAATGTGTTACAGTATTTGTTGAAACAACAATCAGAGAATCAGAGTTTCTTATGGCCAGTGTTTTGCTTTCTTTCCATCTTATTTTATTCATTAATTAATTAATTTATTTATTTGATTCATTTATTCATTAAGTGTCTTTATCTTCTTGTTCACATTTAGGATTACTGGTGTTTGTCTCCTCATTCATTAGCTGGAATCAGATTATAAAAAATTGCAACTGAAATAACAAATTATCAACTTCTATGTTTGAAAACAACATAAATGTTCAGTAATTATTTTAAAAGACATCTTGAATTTATCAATATGATAATGAAAGTAGTTTTGTTAAAGACTTTGCTGTTGAGGAGATAAAGTTAAAATAGCAAGAATACATCCACCTCAAAATGCTTGAAACACTGATTTCATATGGTCATAATTTGTGGTGTCAGCTCTTAAAGGAAATTCAAGAAGGACACAGTGAAACTCGACTGAACCTTCCTTTATCTCACTGTTTGTTTCGATCTCCACTTGGTAGTATTCTAGTAGCAGCTGCATAAAACCTTACAAATAACACTTTTCATGGTTCTTATTAAGAGCAAAGTCATGACACATTAAAGTGAAGAAAGATGTAGTTCAGACAGAACAGAAGTTGTTTAATAGTAACATTTTCCATAAAGCGTCCGGCTGAACAACACATGATTAGGACCAATCTCCAACAGAAGAATGAGAGGTGAAAAGGTGAAACAGCAAACGTGACGGCTGCAGTCTGTTCAGATCACAGTAAATGGCCTCCATGTAAAACATGACCTTTGACCAGGATGGTGCACAACATTCACTGTAAAGCTCGCCAGATCCACAAAGAATAGTTGCTGCCAGGAACAAATCAATAGAAATCCCAACAAACAATTAGAAATAAACTAAATTTCAATCAGATCTCTTATTGTGAAAAAAAACAGAGGAATTGTTTAGGATTGAAGAAATTTCCAGATGTGTTCAGATTCTCAAGATTAGTCTTTTATCATTAACTGATGTTTTTCATAAACAACATGGGGATTGTAAAGATTATCAAGTGTAACAGAAATGAAAAACAAACTATGCAGCAACAGTAATTAAACCATAAAACCATAAGTCATTGCTAACACTTTGTCCTCTGGTGGATGTTGTATTAAATGGAAGATTCAACTTCTCTTAAATCTCCGCTCTCTCATATCCCTTATTGAAATAGTCTAACAATGAATCCCAAATACTCTTGGGTTAGTAGATTTGCATAAAACGAGTAGCAAATAAACAGTTAACATGAAACACAGCCTGGTCAGGGTCAAAATGTTAAGTTAAAGTTTGACCAGGATGATAACCTGGTCAGGACGAGGCGAGTGGTGCTGCCAAAGGTGTTGAACGTTGTCACACTGAATAAAGACAAATTCCCTGGAGGGCAGTGTAGACGATGCGTCATGAGGCCGTCCCACAGGGTGAACATGTAGGAGCTCTCCAGGCTGCAGCATAGAGAGCTTGATGTTTACTACACACTACTTCTAGTTTTTGCTCCCTTTTTCTGTCAGGAGATTCAGATTTCCTTCTCCCAGCAAAGGAATCAGCCACTTCCTTCAGTGCAAAGTTTATCAAGTGGAGAAATCTTTTGAGGATTTTCTTTTACAAATGGGACACAGACACAGGATCTTTAAAAGTCTCTGAACACACATGGCAACTCAGGAAACTTTCAACAAGAGCAATCTTCTTCAGCCATTTCTCTCAAATGTAAATTAATCCTTTAACAGCAAATCCCTGTCCCTTTGCATTACAGATAACAGTCCTTCTATTTAGTGTTTTTTCAGAGAGATCCTATTTCCTGTAATTGTGTCTCAGCTCTGTTTCAGTAATTTCCCTTCCCTTCTTCTAAGTAACTAACTCGCTGCCGACCTTTCATTTTCTCACCAGCAGATGCTGCTGTTTGTTTTATGAAACAGAATTTAGGGCAAATTTTCCACATATAGAGCCTTAGAATTGTGTACGTGAAAAAATATTTTAAAGTGAAAAATCAACCAAATATACTTAGTAAAAAGGAAATAATCAACCTCGTCAGTTCAGGTTACACAAACAAGTGTATGAAAAAAATAACTAATTTAATTAAACAACAATGTACAATCCCAAGAAAAGTCCTTTTATTTGTGCATAAAAAACTGAATGATCCACAAAAGAAATCATGTTGAAAAAAAAACATTACTCTTAAAATACACAAGCACATAAAGTACATAAATCTTAGATGTACAACAAAAATACTTGTAAAAAACACAGTAATAAAAAAACTTGAAAATAAATAATACCTCAAAAAATCAATAAATAAAACCAAAAGAACTAAACTGTTTCCGCAGCTTTTCTACCATCAGGCCATTTTTCACCAGTCCTCTCACTGG
>NW_019174432.1:1318734-1355163 GCF_002260705.1 Seriola dumerili | reverse complement strand
GAACATAAATGATCTTGAAATAACACAAACAAGGAGCTTTGTAATATTTTAGTTCAGTGAGGACGAAACATTTCAACAGGCTGACTGACACTAAACCAGTTTAACAACATTTTTATTTTTCTATCGCAGAAGCAGGAAACATGCTCAGCTCATGTATCTGCATAACTGTGTTCATTTAATCTATTTGGACCAAATATAGAGACAGACAAGCTTTTACTTAGTTTGTATTTTATTCTTCTATTCATTCAAAGTCAAACAGTGAAATTTACTTTTTTAAATGTATTGGTGAAACAATTTTTTAAACATCAGACAAACTCAGTAACATTAGGCCGCCTGTTTTTCAGCAATGTGTTACAGTATTTGTTGAAACAAACAATCAGAGAATCAGAGTTTCTTATGGCCAGTGTTTTGCTTTTTTTTTCCATCTTATTTTATTCATTAATTAATTAATTTATTTATTTGATTCATTTATTCATTAAGTGTCTTTATCTTCTTGTTCACATTTAGGATTACTGGTGTTTGTCTCCTCATTCATTAGCTGGAATCAGTATTATAAAAAATTGCAACTGAAATAACAAATTATCAACTTCTATGTTTGAAACAACATAAATGTTTTCAGTAATTATTTTAAAAGACATCTTGAATTTATCAATATGATAATGAAAGTAGTTTGTTAAAGACTTTGCTGTTGAGGAGATAAAGTTAAAATAGCAAAGAATACATCCACCTCAAAATGCTTGAAACACTGATTTCATATTGTCATAATTTGTGGTGTCAGCTCTTAAAGAAATTCAAGAAGGACACAGTGAAACTCGACTGAACCTTCCTTTATCTCACTGTTTGTTTCGATCTCCACTTGGTAGTATTCTAGTAGCAGCTGCATAAAAACCTTACAAATAACACTTTTCATGGTTCTTATTAAGAGCAAAAGTCATGACACATTAAAGTAAGAAAGATGTAGTTCAGACAGGAACAGAAGTTGTTTAATAGTAACATTTTCCATAAAGCGTCCGGCTGAACAACACATGATTAGGACCAATCTCCAACAGAAGAATGAGAGGTGAAAAAGGTGAAACAGCAAAACGTGACGGCTGCAGTCTGTTCAGATCACAGTAAATGGCCTCCATGTAAAACATGACCTTTGACCAGGATGGTGCACAACATTCACTGTAAAGCTCGCCAGATCCACAAAGAATAGTTGCTGCCAAGGAAACAATCAATAGAAATCCCAACAAACAATTAGAAATAAACTAAATTTCAATCAGATCTCTTATTGTGAAAAAAACAGAGGAATTGTTTAGGATTGAAGAAATTTCCAGATGTGTTCAGATTCTCAAGATTAGTCTTTTATCATTAACTGATGTTTTTCATAAACAACATGGGGATTGTAAAGATTATCAAGTGTAACAGAAATGAAAAACAAACTATGCAGCAACAGTAATTAAACCATAAAACCATAAGTCATTGCTAACACTTTGTCCTCTGGTGGATGTTGTATTAAATGGAAGATTCAACTTCTCTTAAATCTCCGCTCTCTCATATCCCTTATTGAAATAGTCTAACAATGAATCCCAAATACTCTTGGGTTAGTAGATTTGCATAAAACGAGTAGCAAATAAACAGTTAACATGAAACACAGCCTGGTCAGGGTACAAAATGTTAAGTTAAAGTTTGACCAGGATGATAACCTGGTCAGGACGAGGGCGAGTGGTGCTGCCAAAGTGTTGAACGTTGTCACACTGAATAAAGACAACTTCCTGGAGGCAGTGTAGACGATGCGTCATGAGGCCGTCCCACAGGGTGAACATGTAGGAGCTCTCCAGGCTGCAGCATAGAGAGCTTGATGTTTACTACACACTACTTCTAGTTTTTGCTCCTCTTTTTCTGTCAGGAGATTCAGATTTCCTTCTCCCAGCAAAGGAATCAGCCACTTCCTTCAGTGCAAAGTTTATCAGTGGAGAATCTTTTGAGGATTTTCTTTTACAAATGGGACACAGACACAGGATCTCTTAAAGTCTCTGAACACACATGGCAACTCAGGAAACTTTCAACAAGAGCAATCTTCTCAGCCATTTCTCTCAAATGTAAATTATCCTTTAACAGCAAATCCCTGTCCCTTTGCATTACAGATAACAGTCCTTCTATTTAGTGTTTTTCAGAGAGATCCTATTTCCTGTAATTGTGTCTCAGCTCTGTTCAGTAATTTCCCTTCCCTTCTTGCTAAGTAACTAACTCGCTGCCGACCTTTCATTTTCTCACCAGCAGATGCTGCTGTTTGTTTTATGAACAGAATTTAGGGCAAATTTCCACATATAGAGCCTTAGAATTGTGTACTGAAAAAAATATTTTAAAGTGAAAAATCAACAAATATACTTAGTAAAAAGGAAATAATCACCTCGTCAGTTCAGGTTACACAAACAAGTGTATGAAAAAAATAACTAATTTAATTAAACAACAATGTACAATCCCAAGAAAAGTCCTTTTATTTGTGCATAAAAAACTGATGATCCACAAAAGAAATCATGTTGAAAAAAAACATTACTTCTTAAAATACACAAGCACATAAAGGTACATAAATCTTAGATGTACAACAAAAATACTTGTAAAAAACACAGTAATAAAAAAACTTGAAAATAAATAATACCTCAAAAAATCAATAAATAAAACCAAAAGAACTAAACTGTTTCCGCAGCTTCTACCATCAGGCCATTTTCACCAGTCTCTCACTGGCTTCCCACAGCTTTTTTGCCACGCCAGCGTCTCTCGCGAAAGGACGCAGAGTGGAGTGTCGGCAGTCTACGAAGTAACCCCCGCTGTGTTTGGCAGCTTCTTCTGACACAGCACAGTAGATGACAGTCTGAGCTCCAGTCTCACAAGGCACAAAAAACATCCACATGATCACCTTCATCAGCATCCGGAACAGGACGGAGTAGTGGCACGTCCAGCCACTCTGGACAAACCCTGGAGCAACACATGTAAGCACAGTTATCTACACATTACAACTGCAACCTCCCCAAAATTTAACAATGCTTTGGTGTGACTGTCAAGGTCTTCATTTGCCTAGCAGAGCTTGCAGTTTTAGTAGGTGGATGATCTTCTCTTGTTCCTTTGGAAGCTGTTTTACATTTTGATATTGATTTAAAAAAAAAAGCGTGTAATAAAGACAAACACACACCCATATCAGTCATTGTTAGTCAGTTTTCTTTTAATAATATGTGAGATTTCAACTTGCAAGTCTCATATGTTCTTATTTAAATAAATAAATAAATAAATAAATAAAAACTCTTACCAGGGTGCACAGCATAGGAGGTCACTTCTTTCCCCTCTGTGATGCGGGCCAGTTCCTGGCTGAAGTAGATGTTTGCCAGCTTGCTGCGGCAGTAGGTGAAGAAGGGCAGCAGGTTGTAGTTGAGGTCCTGGAAGTCCAGCTTCTGGTATTTGTAGGTGGAGCATGTGAGGGTGACCACCCGGCTGGGGGCACACTCTTTCAGGCGAGGCAGAAGCAGATTGGTGAGGAGGAAGTGACCTAAGTGGTTGACGCCAAAACACATGCTAAAGCTGTCGTCTGTCCAGTCGAGGACACTGGGCATGGCTGAAGAAGCAAAACAGAGGGCAAAGAGAAAGGTCAGAATAATGAGGTGGAAAAAGTAGAAATAGGATTTTTAGATGATAAAAAAAAATCACTATTCACATTCACATGTAAATAGCAATAACAGGTTTTTACTTTTGTTCTTGACCATGGAGTGACTGGTTTCACTATGGACTTTTCCTTGGAGGACTCTCAATCCATTTGTTTTGGTTGATCATGTAACATTTACGTTATTACTAAATCCCTTGTTAGAGATCTTCTTGTTTAAGTCCATTAAAACGACACAAGTTCAGTAAATCCTTGTTTTTTATATAATAAAAATATAGAATTGAGACCAACATTGAGCAAAAATATAGTAATTTTAGCCATAATCATGTAGCCTTATGTCAAGTCCATTTTATTTATATAGCTCAAAATCTCAATCTTGCCTCAATCAGTACAACACTTAGCATCCTCTATCCCTTGATTCAGATAAATAAAAACTCCATAAATCCTTGTTGTTTGTTGTTTCTTGTATCAAGAGACCCCTCACCTGCATTATTGATCAGGATGTCAAGTCTCTTCTCTCTCTGAAGGAAGCTCTTGCAGAATTCCCGTACAGAGCGCAGGTTGGCCAGATCCAGCTCCATGTGGAGGACGTTAAGACTGTGACTCTTGAACTTGATCTCCCTCACAGCCTTCTCAGCCTTGTCCAGGTCTCTGCAAGCAATGATGACCCTGGCGCCTCTCATTGCCAAGGCAACAGCTGTTTCCTTGCCAATCCCAGAATTGCCACCTGCAAATAAAATAAATAAATAAAAATAGTAAATTCGTGCATTAATGCTCACGTGAGGCTTACGACACGAAGAGGATAACAGTAACGCTGCCTGCAATCTGAATACTGTAATATCAGGATACAGGCATTGATGTTTGGTGTAAATGTTATTCAGCTTTTATACTCAGACTGACGATATCAATCCAAAATACAATGATCTGCACAGTATAGGCCATTAACACGTGAGTTACGGAGATATTTGCCGCAAAAAGCAAGACATGTTTATTTACCTGTAATAAGAACTGTTTTGCCATCAAGTCTTTTCAGGTCTGTGCAATACTTCCGCTTTTTCATCCATTTCAGAATGAAAAAAGAAACTAAAGACGCGATGATTGTATATAGAAAATACATTTTTCCTGTGAGTACTACCTTGAGAGCTAATGTCTTGTATTATTGGCAGCTACTGATGCTGCTGGCTAGCTGAGCCCGGAGCTAACGTTAGCTAGCTTGTTAGCTTGCTAGTTCACAAAGAAAAACGTCATTGTCCCCCCTGTTATTCGTCCATTCTGGTTGTTGTTGCGGTAAACTTGGAGAAATGATTCCGGACGAATTGAACAGAAATATGGACAATTATTCTACTTAATTTGTCAGTCCCCTCCAATTCATTCTGAAACCTCGCAAGATGTGAAGTGCGCATGCGCTATATTCTGAACCCGAAAAGTCTCGCGAGAATACATTTTCAACGTGAATAAACAGGAGGAACCCAAGATGAACACAGGCGGTAATGGTTAACTTAAAATCCATGCTAAAATCATTTATAAACAAAATAATAAACATGACAGTGTGCGTATTGTCAAGAATATAGTATATATAATATATATATATATAATATATATATAGTTGATATGTCATCGTGAAAAAAATGAAATACTACCGAACTTTGTTAAAATGTCGTCTGTTAATTCGTAACTTAATAATCGCCACTAAAAACTTTTGTTTGTTTGCTATTTGACCTTTGATACACTTCGAAACTCAAAGCTAAAGTTTCACCCAAGGATGGTGTAATGCAGGAATGACTGTTCACGGATTGTTGCTTTGTTCTCTTAAGATAAACATGAGAGTAAACTTGGGAGAGACCATTTTTCTCTGTGGGATTGTTCTTATTTGCTCTACTAAAGCAGCTGGTAAGTGGCTTTAAAAGATGCTTTAAAGACTGAGTGCCAATATAAGATGATGTACATCACATCATCACAAATCACTGTTCACATTTGCTGACAGCTGTTCATCTTTTGCATATAGTAAACAAATGTAGAATTTTTACAACTTGTTAGCATTTTGTAACATAACTGGATACTTAAAAACAAATGGTAGAATGTGGTATGCAGATTTTGCTTAGGACTTTCATAGAATTAAGTGTGATTTTGTTTAATCATTTAATGATTTTGAGAACGTTTGGCATTATTTGTGATGAGTTATTAGTCTGTCATTTTTATTTATGAGGTCAAACATGCAGGGGAAAGTGTGGAGACATATTGGAGGAATGCTCCTGCCATGCAACCTGTGCGTCTTTGCTGAACTGCTGTGCAGACTACAACCAGTCCTGTATCCTGGTGACGCCTCACTCCAGCTCCATGCTAGGTGGAAGAGCTCTCAGGATCCTCAGTTTGGTCCTTCATCCTAATGGGCGACTTCTCTGCAGGTTTGTGTCTATGAACGTGCCCCTTCATGTTTGTAAATGGGATGGCCAAAACATGTCATGCTCAACACCCCTACAACTTCAATACAGGTGTACCTAATAAAGTGGCTGCTGAGTCTAAATTGTATAGTATATACTGCATAGTACATATGGTTTTTTTTTGCAGTATATCTTGTTTTGTGATAGCCTACATGTACTATGTATGCAGATAAGAGGTCGTATAAACTATTGATCAGTGATATTTGTATTTCAATCAATGATATAAAAAATCATACATTAATATTAAGCACAAAACATTTCAGTAGAGTCTCTTTCATAGTGACTGTCACAAAATGAGTAAATGTTGAAGTGGTGTCTGAAATGAAATTGTGCAACATGATTAGTAAATATGCTGCTCATACAATCTCTATGCCTTAATAATGTTCCTGTATTAAAAGCTATTGGAAACATGCTGCCTATGCAAAGAAAAAAAATCCTACCTTTTGAAATCACATATTATTTTCTGACGGTTGACTCGTGTCGTGTTGCAAGAAAGCACTGAAAATTGTTATTTTACTGACAATGGAACATCAGTGTTTACAGCAGAGAAACTGCATAAGAACAAAGTAGTCGTGTTGTGTAGCAGGCTAAAGATCTAATAAATTCAAGTTTGTCTGTTTCTGTTGTAGGTTTAAAGGTGAGATTGTACGAGAGGGGTTTATTGATGCTGAAGGCCACGCCCACTGTATCTCTCCTTTATTGTATGAGACGGGTTGGATACCATTTGATGTCTCGACCGACGGAATCAATTTTGACAGATCTGGAGAGTACTTGTCAGGTAAGTTGCTGAAAATATAAAATTGATTTTAGGATCAGTGATCAGAAATGATTTGAAATGCAGTATTTCAGTTGTAGCTTTAAGGATTGTATTTTCAACTAGTTACTTTGATCTTACCATCAAAAAAATATCAAAATTTTCCCCTGTGAAAAGTTTAGATAACATACACATTTTGCAGAAATGATTATTACTGCTGCCAACATATAATTACAGTATTAACTATTTGAGTAAGAGTTGTAATGGAACAAAATGGCCTTGTTATTGCAGTTATATTCCTGTCTCCTCTTATGGTTGCACAACCTGACATTATTTTTACTTTGGATCAACAAAACTCTGCTTACATCAGAACTGGTTACATGTGTGTCCCCTTAACATTTCGTGTTCACTGTCAGTCCACCCCAGTAAAGCAGACCCTGCTTTCGAAGTCGCCCTCGTGAATGCAACACAGTGGCAGTACTATGGAACACCAAACACAGCGGGCCGACTCAAGATGACGTGGAACAGCTCTTTGATTGGAGCAGATAAGGTCAACATAGAGCTGTGGGGTTACAGAGAGTTCAACGGGAGCACAGAGGCGGGGATGAAGGGATCATCCTCTCTGCGGGCAGAGCTGAGCTACCTGTACTCTCTGGGCAGGGATCTGGTCAACACTGGTGCCTTCAGCTTCATCCCCGAGAGCTCAAAGGACTACTCTGACTGGGAGTTGGGGAATATACGCATTGCTGCCAGTTCTAAGTCAGATGGAGCAAGGTATCCATAATACACACCGTATCTCAACATCCGGTTTCTGCCTATATTTGACTGATTCCAGCATCATTGTAATGCTGCTGAATTTATAGCTGTTATGAATTGGCCCAATTGTAGAAAAACAGTATTTTCAAATGTTTTTAGCTTTCACATTTAGTTCATATGAATCAGTATTAGAAAGTCAGTGTTGCTTGCTCATAGGATAGAGAGGTGATGCAATAATCATATCCTCACATGTGCCTGCTGTAAAACCTAAAACCCAACATGCCTTTTCCTGCCGTATGGAGATGATAACCAACATTAAGATAATGTAAAGAGCATGGGGCGTATGTAGAGTTTGACTGTCACATTGTGTAGTATTGGTCAGACCACAGGCAGCTGAACCCATTCATCAGCTAAATGATTAGATGATTGACAGATAATCAACAGTTAACAGCTCTGTTGATGCGCGAATAATCACAAGCAAAAAGAAAAGCAAAAAAAATTGATTATTTTTTCTTTTTTACTGTTGGTCGGTCTAAACAAACTTTTCCAAGATGTTACCTCTGGGTCTGGGATAATTATTAGATTTTTGAATCATAATAATTTCATTTGTGTTTTTAAGTTTATAAATTTAAAATTATGAGTTCAAAGTAACTTTGAATGGTAATTGTTGATGCACAGGGATGTACAGGGACTCTGGAGTGGAGGTCATGTCTTAGCCTGGCACTTGGAGCAGGCTTTCAGAGACGACTCTGCTGCCTGGGCCAAGAACAAGTGTTTGCAATGGGACATCATGGAGAAAAAACTGCCCAACTTCCTCAATGAGCTCATTGACTGTCCTTGCACTCTGGCACAGGCCCGAGCAGACACAGGCAGGTTTCATGTGAGTACACCCACCACAACAAATCCACTATTGTTATATAATTAACATATGTGTATATATATATATATATATATATATATACACACATATATATAATTAAATTTTTCAGTCCAAGAAGTAGTCATAGTAATATCTATAATGGCAGAGTATGGCAAAGGATATGTGCAGTTCCTGTCATACAATCTGTTCTGTTTTTTTCTTGAAAAAAGTTCTTGACTCAGCACTAAAGTGACTTCCATGGATGACAGCGATGTGGCAAGATAAGAATTCATCCACTCTAACCACAGGGAAACAAAACTAGTCAAAGAAATTACAATAATATGAATTTTGGGAACATGCTTTATATTAAATCATAAGCTCTGTCATTAGTGTTAAGGCCACTTAAACAGAGTCCTGTATCGCCAAATCATATTGAATGACATGTATTTAGGGCTGCACTTAATGATTATTTCAATTAATCTGTTATTATTTTCTCAAGTAATTGATACGTTTTTAAATCCATAAAATGTAAAACATTTTTTGAAAAGGCCCTTGTAATTTCCAAGAGCCTAAAGGCTTGTTTTGACCAACCAACAGTACAAAACCCAAATATATTTAACTGACTGTACAGCAAACAATCAATCAATCAATCAATTAATCATTTATTGACTAATCGTTGCAGCTCTTCATTTATTATTATTTTATTGATTATTTTCACTCACTGTTCACTTGTTGCAGACTGACTACAGTTGTGACATTGAGAGCGGCAGTGTGTGCGCTTATCACCCAGGTAGTGTCCACTGCGTCGGAGCAATTCAAGCCAGGTAGGAGTGACATGAGGAAAGACTTTACCTTTTTAAAAATCTAAATGGAAACATTGCTCTCCTTTTCATTATGACTTTTTTCCCCTGATATTTCCAGTCCTACGCTTGGATCAGGACAGAAGTGCTGCTACGACAGCACTGGTGCCCTGGTGCTGACGGGAGACTCGACAGGTGGCAGCACCCCAGACAGGGCTCACGATTGGGGCTCCCCTCCATACAGGGAACCACCGCGGGTGCCAGGGTACTCCCACTGGCTTTATGATGTCATGAGTTTCTACTACTGCTGCCTTTGGTCTGACCACTGCCACATCTACCTCAGCCAGCGGCCTTCCAGCGGATGTCGCAACTACCAGCCCCCAACAGCTGGTGAGACCATTCTTAAGTCAAATCAAATGTTTTCATAGACTCTTTTCAACACTTACAACTGTCACAGCAAAAGACCCACAAGATGATTAACACACTAACACAGCACAGTGATAATGATGCCCCTATTTAGACCAGTTTATATCTAAAACAGTTTATTTAAATCAGCTTTCTAGTTCAGTTGTTGCTCATCTACCTTGATGTAAATGGGAAGTTGTTGCATTATGTCTTACAGGAAAACAATTTAAAAGAATGATTTTTTTTTTTATTCAAATGAAACAAGCATGTTTAGTTCTATTTTAGGAGCTTATAGTTATTAAGGTAATAGTGTATGTCATATTAATTTGAGATAACATAAGGATATTATATGTTTCTTAAACATCAGTCATACCTAGTTATAGGTGAATACTGAGTCTCAACTCTGGTTTCCAATTTTGAGTAAAACTGAGACTTGAAAAAGTAAATTAAAAAGTACAAGAAATAGGGAGAGTGTGTTTTTATGTGTGTGTTTGTTCATCTCTATCTAATTGCCTCTGTGTGGCTGCACACACAGAAGAAGTAAATGAATTACAGGCTGCAGGTGAGGGTTAAGATGTGGGAATATATTAGATCATACAATTGACTACCTGCCCTCCAGAGACTATAAATGCAACATTAAGCCGCGCTCTGACATTGGAAAACCATTGTTTAGATGAACTGAAAGATAAACTGATGTAAATGCATCAGTGCTTTGCTTCTTGATCCCTCGCAGGTGTTGTCTTTGGGGATCCACATTTCATAACGTTCGACGGCCTGAGCTACACTTTCAATGGCAAAGGAGAGTACTACCTTGTGTCTTCGCCAGACAGAGAGCTGAGTGTTCAGGCCAGAACAGAACGGCTGAAACTCAAGAACGGTGAGTCCACATTTGATATGAATGCCCTGTCTCTACCCCGTCTTTCATCCCTCCCCACGGAGTTATTGCACCTCTCATCTTTTTGCTCAAAGCTTTGTTTGGATGAAACTTGCTTCAGGACTTCTTTAGAGAGCTTATTTATGGTTCAATTTGTGTATTTTTTTTTACAAGCACAAAGATTGATTGCCTCCCTCTAGAGTTTGCTCAGATGTATTGACCTTCATATTTCTTACTGAATTTTTATTTGTCTTCCTTTGCCTGCACTCTGCAGTGTTTAAGGCTCCCTCTTATCTTTCACACAGTTCTGAGAGAAAGTGTTGTAAGAAGTGAGCTGCTGTAAAATGACAACCTACTTCCTTGATTCCCTCTTGTGTCTCTCAGGGTCAGATCGGGTGAAGACTAACGGTTGTTAGCTTCATTGTTTAGAATTTCCTTCAAGCCATTACACAACAGCCGTGGGGCGAGTGACTAATAGATGGCCAAATGTCATTAATATTCTTCTCATTACATCAGTGAAGTCAAACATCTGGATTATTTGATATTGCAGAGACTTCAGCAGTGATGAAACCATTCTTGACTTCATAATACTCACTACCTAATGCACCCGTAACAATGTGATATCTGTTTACCACCAAGGCACCTTGGCCAGAGCCACAAGGCTGTCGTCAGTGGCTATGAGGGAGAAGACCTCTGATGTCATCGAGGTGCGTCTAGCAGAGGATCGCCTTCAGGTGCTGAGGAACCAAAAGGTCCTGCCTCTCACCGAGCAGAGATGGATGGACCTACACAGTGAGATACTTTAGACCCCTTCACCTCTAACCCTAACCCTACTCCTGACTGGGTTTAAGCTGCACTAGACATTTTTGCACTTTGGAAAAGGAGGTCTAAAAAGTTAAGATTCACCAGTGACTTCAAAATGAAACTTAAATTTGAGTATTTTAACGGCAGCCTTTACTGAATTGGCATCTACAGTTGTGACCTTAATGTATTTCACATGTCCAGTTTTTTATGTTTTCAACATTTCAATTAAATCTCTCTTTTCCAGGAGCGTTTGTGTTCGTCCCCAGTCCTCAGAATGTGACAGTAATGTTCCTCTCCGGTGTTGGCGTGGAGGTGCGTGTGCATGAAGGAGTCATGGCGGTGACTGTCCTGCTGCCATCGGAGTTCGCCAACCACACCCGGGGTCTCCTTGGTCGGATGAACTCTGACCCATCAGATGACATGTTGACTCAACAGGGAGAGGTCATCTCCACAGCTGACGCCACGCCGGAGCAGATCTTCACCTTTGGAGCTGGCTGTGAGTGTGAAAGACCGTTGAACTCTGTTAAACTTCTACTTTTGAAAAAGCGATCAATCAAGATCAATCAATACTGAAATAATCAATTCTCACTCAAAAAAAACAACACAAATATTAAACTTGTTGCTTTGGCAATAATTCCCATAAATGTGGTTAGCCATGTTTGATGGGTTGCCATGACAACTTGTGGTACCCAAAAAGTTGGTTATTAGTCAGTCTCTCTAGTTACCCATTCTCTTATATGTTTTACTGTTTTGCTGCACGTGCTTTGTTTATTCTATATTGAGTAAAACGTTTCAGATACTGCATGTGTGATTATGGATACTCTTGATTTCACAACCTCCACTGCTATTTCAGTTGGTTTTAAGATCAGTCTGAAACGTGTAATTAGATGTTCAAACCCGAAATACAGAATGGTCGCAGATCTTAACTGGTGCTGTGTTTTATTTTTGTTCCACAGGGAATATTTCAAAGACGTCTTCCCTTTTCACATACGACTCAAAGTACCTTTTGGATACTTACGGTTTCCCACCAAGCCACGACGCTGCCTTTGTTCCTGCCTTTTCTCTACCACCTGAGACACCTGATGACCCTCTGGTGGCAGACATGTTGACGACGTGCCGAGGAGATGGGGCACAGTTCTGTAAATTTGATACCTTGACCACTCGGAGCCTGGCGGTGGGAAACGCCACACTCAGGGCCTACCAAAACCTCCAGGCCCTAATGGAAGCCCTTCAGCCAGGTACCGAGTGAAACAAGATTAATCTCTGTCCATTCAGTCATTGTCTTTTATACTTGTGTCTATTGTGTGTCTATTTTTTTGTGTGATAATACTTAAGGGCAACAGTATCATTTGTAGGCGATTACATGTTTATTGTTGCTTGTTTTTTTTTATCTCTGAATAAATAATGCTGCGCCTGAAAATGCAACATACAGGCCCAGTGAGAGCTTGGTCAGGAATTCAACCAGTAATATGCCATAAGAAACCTTAATGAAGCAAATGCATTAGTTTTGAAAGTTGTGTGTGTTCACATACATCTTCATATCTATTTTAGTGTGTTACTATGTTTGAATGTGTCATTGTTCCGTAGTGGTTTCTTGTGGTTGGCTTCCCACACCCAGCAATGGGAAGAAGAATGGGACAAATTACCTAAAGGGGGACGCTCTGAGCTTCTCCTGCAGTGACGGCTACATACTGTACGGTTCAACACAGCGCACCTGTCTGGTTGATGGGACCTGGACAGGAGAGCAACCCTACTGTATAACAGGTTGGTTCTAATATTGGTTTGTTGGTTCTTATAAAAAACAAAACAAACAGCTGGATGTGTTGAGACAAATAGACTCGACTGTAATGTCAATGAGAATTACACCAATATCTTTGGAGACATATGATAAAGTGTACTATAAATATTCCCTGTAAACAATACCTGGAACTTCTTGAAAACTGTTCTCTGTGCTGCCTTAACTGATACTTCGACATTAGAGTCAAAGTTTTGAAATGGTTTTGAGAGTTGGCCTCAGAAGAGCATCGAATTCATCAGCTGTTTTCTCAGAAATCTAACCCAGAGAACAAACACCCAAACTTATATATTCTCAAACACAAAAAATAACTTAAAATGATTTGTAAATACTAATATATTTTAGGCACATTAGCTCTATGGAGTTGAATTTCATACTTGACAGAATAGAAAACCAATGGCTGCATGGGGGTGGGGGTGGGGGGGGGGGGGTGTCAGGTGTAATTACAAATATAATTTAAATAGAGTTAAAACATGCACAACTTTCACTGTGTTTTGTCTGCATCATCCCAATCAGTGTGTGAAGTAGCTTATTCTTTTAGTTTTATTCCCTTGTGAAGCAGTTTGGTCATTAATTGTTTTAGAAAGGTACAACATAAATAAAGAAACTAATTTATTTATTCCTAACTTACTCCTCACATGTTTTTTATTCCGTACGATTGGCAGCATGCTCCAGTGAAAACTGAGAGGGACTTTGGGAATCCTCGTCTCCTCATCCAGCCCCTTGGAAAGCAAAGATTCAATAGACTTGGCTCTCTGTTGTCCATGCAGACCATTAGCTGCAAAGCTATAAACTTTTGAACCTGGGTTGGCTGGCTTTGTGTTTGTAAATTGGAACCACCTGGGTCCCCGTAATGGTTTCATTCATCACCCCAACTGTGAACTCTGAATGAGTGTTGTTGTAGTTGTCAGCTGTTGCCATCAGATGGCAGAATTTCACACTAAATTCAGAGCAGGTTAACGGTGTGAAGCAGGCTGGTTTTTATAAAACCTTGAAAAAAATTACAGGCAACAACACAGTCGTTATTCATTCGTATCGCAGTGACGGAGAGATTTGATGAAATTAGATCTTTAATCTCTTCATTACACATGTCAGAGTTTTCTTTCTTCATTGATCTCTCAGTCGTAGTGAAGTGAGAGGAAGCAGAGAAACGAAACCACTTGACTTGCGATCCACCTCCGCTTTCATCCCTTCGCGGCTTCACCACAGCCCTCCATCCTTTCCTTGTTAGAGCTGCAAACAGAGACTTCCTCGTGATAGTAATCAGGGATGAATAGACTTCATATATCAGATTTGGAGGCCCCCGGGTCACAGCTGGACACAATCGATCCTAAAACTCCTTCACTAGGAAAACATATTAGTTTCATAACTTGATTATCCAATACAGAGCTGTTTAGAAATGTTTCATATTAAGCCACGTGATTCATTTTGTTCTTTCTTTCAGTTTTCATTTTGCTTACCTCTCACTGTGACACGTCTCACTAGCTGTTGTGCTCAGGTTTTAGTTATCTTACCTCTATTTGTTATACATACCACCAAACACTTTCTTTGTCATTACTGCAGCAGCAGACAGAACGTTTAGAAAGTGATGTGGATGTGTTGGGAGACAAATAGTCTCACTGCTTCATGCACACACAGTATATTCACATGCATGTTCAGATAAGCACAATCAGTGTGAGTCAGAGCCTCATGCATGTTGAACACACACATACCCACAAACAAAGCTGGGCCTTTTTAGATATTTGACAATGATCACACTTGCTCTGACGCTCTCATTACTCAAATCACAGCTAACAACTGTCAACATGACCTGAGGTGCTAAATGGCAGGTGTTGCATGAGCTGTTACCTCCGCCATTGAAATGTGACCTCCAGCCATGTAAACAATACTAAATACAGGCCTAGAAAGAGATGCCCCGACTGATCTCTCCTCCTCCCCTCGCATGAATCACTGCAGCGTGATGTGTAGGCTGAACAGCCAGAGAACTGTTGTCATAGTCAGGATGAACGGCGTGCTGCAGAAAAAGAAATGCCACCGCATCCAGTTTGAGTTCTTCTCTGCATCACTTTAATGAGCTACTGTTGAAAAGGAGCCTGTCAGCAGAGGTGACACTCAGTCCCTTCCATCAAAAGTGGATCTCTCTATAAATATTGCCCATCATCACCAAAAGCCCCCTACCTATTTGAGATGGATGATAACCTGCTGCTGTACTTTGACTTACGGCAGGGGTACGGTGTATTGTGATGACCAACGTTAATATGTTATGTCACGGTTGTTGGAGAGGCGAGGGTGCGGTTTGGAAAGAAAGTCCTTGGACTGTATTTGATCTCAGTGCAGACAGGGCCTTAGGAGACTTGAGAAGTATGGGATTATAGAGTTTAATAACTTGGATGCAGCGTGTCACAGTCTTCTGAAAAACAGTAACCCTGCTTGAGCATCAGATCCATATCAATAACATGATCACCCCAACCTTAATGGCATTATGATATTAATAGAGTTCCTTGTGCAGAGGAGAAGAAAGTGATTAAAGGAAATGTGACAGCTGCCAGAGAGGGATAGAGCGATTTTTCACAGGAAAAAGTGACGTGGGTTGCGAGACAAAGCCTCAGTTTCCTGCCTGTGGTTCCCTTCTCAGATCCCCCTGAGACAGAGTGCTGGAAAGCAGAGGGAGCGAGAGAGAGAGAGAGAGAGAGAGACAGAAGTGGTTGGTAAATCCAGGTTGCGTAAAAGAAGTTGTTGTTGAAATGTCAACCAAGACAAGCTTGAGACTTTTTAACCAGTCATGTTGCTCACACTTCACAGTCTTTGTCACTGTACAAAGGTCTCTGCCTGGGAAGGTCCACTAAACAGGCTGTCTCTCTTCTCTGTCACGCCTTAATTGATTACCACTTCCTGTCCTCATTTCCTATTCTTTTTTCTTCATTACAAGTTTCTTTTTACTCTACACACCAATGATGTGATTGTCAACTTTAAATTGAAGAGAGAGTTGTAGAAATATTTGGAGAAATATAATCAAATCCATCTCAAACTTAAGTCAGATTTACCTGAACAATTTTTGTGGATCCACCTTTCCAGTCGGACAGTGTTGCGTGATCGACAGTGTCAAAGGCTGCGACAAGATGTAGAGAGGCACAAGAGTGGAAAACTGTCGTTGAGTTTGTGGTTACGCACAGATTATTGACATATTTGATGAGGGCTGTTTCCATGCTGTGGTGAGGTCTAAATCTGAATGACAAGTCTGTTGTTTACAAGATTTGCAGCCTTTAACGCCCACCGCTTCATGTTCTGTCTGTGCAGTGACCGCCTGCTTCTCATGTGTGGCTCTTTTCTCCACCCTGCTATCTTTACACGTGAAAACAATTTTTTTTTTAAACGGGGGATTCTCTTTTAGGGATATCGCTTACAATGTGAAGCTCAAACAAAAAATGAACAGACTGAACAGACCAGCTTCTTTAGTGATCATCATAGAGGTGATCAAGCCATTTTGAATCCATTTCCAACATTTGGGTTTTCAGGACACAGCAACAGTAATACCTGTGAGAGACAATGGCTACGAATTCTTTTAACTATGGTCCTGCAATTATATCATAATATCTATGATATGCAGTAGTGACTCCCAACCACCAGTACAGTCTCAGCTAATTTCAAAACATACATTGGTGTGTGGCTTATCTCTAATATATAAGCACCACAATAACTAATAAACTATCAGCAAGTGAACAGAGGCGACATAAAGAAATGCAAAAATGAATGGATAACTCCCAAATTTTGACACCACAATAGTACAAATGCAAACTTTACCAAACCTACTAAAAAAAGAGGAGACCAATCTTTAACATTAACAAGTCACAAGTCACAAGTGCTTTTATATAATCATTAGTGTTAGATAACATCCAGATAAAAACAATAAAACCTGACGGGGTGTTGATGAAAGGGTACTTGAGCTCATCTGATAGAGAGGCGGCAGACTGAAAAGGTTTGGACCCACTGATAGGCAGCATTGACGTCTGCACGAAGCAACTTTAATTGATTAGACTGGTGTATATGAGGGATGGGAAAATTAAATAACAGAAAGAGACTTGAGTTGTGAAAATTACAAGTTTACTTTTTTGACGATGATTAGATTAAAATGCTTGATTTTATTAAACAGATAAAATGCAGTTTGATAAGAAACCGTACACACACATTTATACAGACAGAGACACACACACACACACACACACACACACACACACACTGCTGTGTTGACTGTCCGGGTATCATATGAGTATGAGTTGTGTTCTACCAGGCTTTGTGTTTTGTGAGTGCATTCATGCAATTGTTTGCTTGTTAAGTTTGTATGTGAAACATTCGATGAAGTTCGCCGTCTGACACATGGTTCAAATTCCAAGAATACTTCCACCCATCACATTAAGTTAGACAGGCTGAGATACACATATCAGATGACAACAGTAGGTTCACACAGAGAGGCACTGTTACCAGGGAGAGAAAAAAAATCAACAGAATTATTTTAAGATGATATCAGTGCTGACAAAAAAAAGCTCATCTCTATCTTAAGAAATGCTTCATGTGATAAGAGTGTAGCTCAGGGGTATATGGGCGGGGCAGGCTTATGAAAACAGTCTTGGATTTCTGATCGGTATCATCTGTTTGCTATTTCTTTGTGAGATAAACACTGGAAAAGGGATTGAATGATGATGAGTTCAGAAATTGATAAGTTTTTGAATTTGAATTTGTAGCAAATTGCAGGAATAACGTGCAAAATAGAATCACTTTTATCTACTTGAATCCAAGTGCAGAAGATGGAGATGGGTGATATATACACGGCCGTCTTTGAGTTGTATAGAAAACACCCTTTTCTGTCCTCTGTTAGCTTCAGCTAGTTCAGTCCAACAACATGATGTCTGTCATGTGTTAATCCCCTTTCACAAGAAATATAATGGCCCAAACTAAGAGCTATTGCTCCCTGGAGCTTTACTGTTTGATCAATGCAGGTCGGTTTAGTGGAGTAATGAGATAGCTTTGGGGTTTTGCCAGCAGGGAAAAAGGAAGAAGGTGAATGTTAACACTGATTGACTGCCAGTCCCTCACACACTCCCAATACAATTATGCTTTGGGCAGCTTGTCGCACTGATGCTGTAGGCCTCGGTGTCCAACAGTCTGATGCCAGCGCTGCCGCGTCCAAGGCCTGGCCATGTGTGGCGAAACTGATTGGTTCAGAAACTTCAGGAAATATTTGCACACGTTGGTGTGTATTTCAGTTTGTTTCTGGATGCCTTTGTGTGTGTTTGATGTTCCAAGGCTGATGACATTTTAAAGGCACAGCACCTGCAGTGCCGTACCTGACAAACATCTACCACACTTGACATATGTTTGTGCATTCATGCATTAGAGGATGACGGTACTTTGATAGTTATGTACCTCGTAACGTCTCGTGTGCTTCCCTGCCTTCAAAAAAATAACTCCTGGCTAAGTGTAACGTATGAATAGTCAAATAGATTGGAGATCGCTTGACTGAAATTGCCAAGACCCGGAGGAAAGTTTCAGATGCTCTAATTTGATCACAGTATTACCTAAGCAACTGCAAAACAATGTGAAGGCAACTGCTGGGAAAATCCAGCAAATGGAGGTTGTATCAGTCCATCCAGCTTGTTGTTTATTATGTTTATCTGAAGCCAGTGTATCATTTTTGTTTTGTTTGATCCCCTTGGTAATTATAAAAATGAATAAACCGGCAGAACACAATGGCTCTTTGTGGGAAATCAGTGCTTGACTTGCATGAAAAATCTGCTCAGGGATGAAGACTAGTACTACTCATATATGTTTTTTCATATGTTCATATTCTCTTTGGCCAATTTCTGATAAGTTTTATGATTATTGAATGTAGAATTAGGTAATGTGGATAAAATATTCTTTTGGTGTATCATTATAAAGAAAATGCTCTGAGAAAACACTTGTGGTTAAATTAAATGTCCAGGAATTTATGTTTTTATCCAATTCAACACAATCACATTGATGATTCCTAGAAATTCAAAATTCAATTAACTCCCTAGAAATTCAGTTTCAGACGACTGAATTGCATAATTAGCGTAAAAGTGATCAGTACTTTTAAATATCTAACCCACCCACTGGCTAATGTAGCAAGACAATAGATGTGTACACTTACATGAGCACTAGTATTATTGAAGCTAATATGTGCTAAAATACAAGCTACCAAATCAGATCTGTTTACAGTGAAAAAGAAGATGAAGCTGACATCACGGAACAATCATATCTGGCCAAGCATTACATTTACACATTTACATTTACTCTAACCTGTAGTTCACTTGGTTTTTGTTAGCAGTCATAGAACTACACTGTGGCTACCACAGAAAACCACTGATTGGTCTAGAAAGTTTTTACCTTAATCGTTTATTTATCCAAATCAAACTGACTGAACAGGCGTGGTAAACTGTCGGCCTATTGTTGGCCACTGAGCAGCTCTGCCGGATGCTTTGCTCCGAGGAACCATGAGTGTCGATCGATCTGTCCTCTTTGGTTTTCCGTCATGTCCTGTGCTTCCATGGTAGCCTTTTGACTTTGCATTGATCCAGATATAAAAGATGTGGAGGATTCATTGTTCAGAAGGTCCAATGGCTTATTGCAGCGAATAATTCTGTGTTGGTGTGATTTTTTTTTTTTTTTTTTTTACAGACGATAAAGTGGGGTTTGTACTCGGCGCTGTTGGTTCCCTCTCAGCACTGGTCACGATGGGAGTAATGATCAAACTGCACAACAGGAAACAAGACAGGTGGGTTACACACGATTCACCTCACGGAAAAATCAATTCCTCTATTCCACTGGTACTACCAAATGCAATTTAGGAAACAAGAAATATAAAATAATCAAATATTAAATCAGTGTTTGCACTTACAATGGCCTCTACAGCAGTTTAGGTCTTTTTTTTTTTTTTACATTCGATTGCTGCAGCAGATTAATTATATCTCTTAATTTTAAAGGCTGCATTCATTGGTAGTTTTCTCTCACCCAGCCGACACTGCAAATATTGTTTCACTACCTATAATACGAATATTGTTTACTTCATCCACTGGTCGCTTTGAGGTTAATGAATTCATGGTATGATGTGTGATATAGGTTTCCAACGAACTGAGATATTACCTCATAGATTGATAGTAGAATACTTGCTATAAGAGTTTCAGCTGGTGTTGTAACAACTGAATATGAAAAACTATTTTAACCATTACATAGCATGTCATTTTAGGATTAGTTAAAGCTATAACCTTTGAGATTTTAATCTGAGTTGATTTGGCAACACCTGTGGTTACCTTGGTAATATCAATTATGATTTGATACTACATGTCCTAGAATTCTGGGGGAGTAAACTCTCAACAGAGGAGCAACTGGTCTATGCGTTTACAATGCAGCCAAACAAACTCATATTGTTTTAATAAGAACATTTATCAAATCACAATCTGATTTCAATGCCAAGTAGTTTCCCACAATAAAAGGAAGTGGTTGCCTTACTGAGAAGCTGGAGTCGTGCAGCTCTTCATCTAACAGCTCGTTGTGGCTCGTCCTTCTTGATGAAAATGACCCTTGTTTTGTTTTGTTTTGTTTTGTAAACACATTGATGACAAATGAACGTGGTTAGAGCATACATTGCTATTCCTGTGACTGTTTCACAATAAAAGCCGCCCAGTGTTTTCCACCAGTTGAAGAATTAATGTGAATCAGCAGCAGTGGCAGGAATTTATATGAGCATTAACTTAATAAATTTGAAATAGTCTACACACTACATTTCATATACATGCATTGTTATTTGTGAATTCTTCATGTCTGTGTGAGGCAATATAAATACTGTGTGGGAATGGCAGACTCCATCACTAACTAAAATTACTATACAGACAGGTCATTACAAATGCTAATCTTATGCGATATATAGTCATATCCCGTTTATATATAAAAAACCAGGTTTGATTTCCTGAAAACCTTAGATTCTAACTTTTATGTTGAACTGATTGTAGAGTCAAACTAAAAACCTCTCTCGCTTGCGCCCTCTCTGTATAGAGTGCTGCAGGGATGACATAGGCCAACGCAGACGTTAGCATCACCCTGGTTCCCTCTACAAACTTGTAATTGGATTATTGCAGAAAATAAGCTCTGTGGCAAACGTTAATGATAGTTAAATGTTTTGTTCATCATAATAATCTTCACAAATGCACACCACTTTCAAGAAGCCTAAATACAATCGCCAGAAGTAAAAAATAATGTGAGGCTATTAACGAACTACGCTGCGGTCACAGCGTCACCACCGCTAAAACTTCCAACTTGTAATTTGACCTAGTGGGCTTAACCTGTCTACATAAGGCTTTCCTTTTAGAAAATTAGTAATGGTTTGCAAGAGCGTGAGTATAAACACAATGAGGCTGTAAAGGCGGCTGGTGAGTATATCGGTTTTCCCGTTTGGCGATGATGTCCCTGAGACCCTCTGTAGCCTCATGTAGCCACTTGTTAGCAACCCTTATTTTCTTTAAGAGATGTAAAAGCTTAAAGGATCACGAGTGGGGTATTTACTGACATATTTTATGTCGTAGAATAAAACATGAAAATGTCTTGAGTTTGTGTTAACTACGGACCTTATTTCAACCATCTTACTAAAAAATCCACTTAAAAGACCCATCAACTTTGGGACGAGGGAGCTGGAAGTGTTGAAATGCTCATTTACTGCTGGATTTTAAGACTAAATCCTGCAGCCAATGTAAAGGTCAGGCGGACACTGAATTATGACACAAATAATGGCTTGTTTTATTCAGTAGGCCTCCAGCCATTGCCGCCCATATGTCTTTCATTCTGTCTTTGAATATATAGATTATATGTTGGAAATAGGAGGCACTTGTTATCTTGTGAAAGCTGGTGCATAGCTAGAGGTCTTCTTCCCCTCCAATTTCCACCCAATAGTCAAACCCTTTGTGCTGTGCCAACAAAGACACAAAAGCAATGAATCCCACCGCCCCTGTTTGATATCCAACATGTCCCCGCCTCCTAACCGTTACTCATAATTTTTCTTTCTGATCTTAACAAACCCAAATACACCTATACGCCCTGTGGGATCATAGTCAGGACTGCAGTCCAGAGGAACAAGAGGCTAACAGTAGTACTAGCTCCTGGGCGTATACAGGCAAATTAAAGGCCTGTTTTATGGGCTCATAGACTCATAGACTTCATTTGGGCTTTCCCCCAACCATAACTACTGCAGGGGAAGAAAAAAGATGGATGTCATAAGTCAAGAGTCACCCCCCGCTCCCAGCAGCACACGGGGCAGGCAGGCGATGAAACAGGCTGTGTTTTCAAGTCAGAAGGGCAAGGAGCGAGCACACCTGCCCCCTCTCTTGAAGCCTTGATCATGGGAGGCCAGGTGTAAAAAGAGATGAAGAGTGTCAGAAGGTCTGCAGATGTGAGGAAGGTGATCTCACAAAAACGACATGCTGATACACATGCTCGTAGAGGAGACCCAGGACACACACACACACAGCCAGGAAACATCGTCTCCATACAGTAGCCCAAATGTGTAAAGAGAAATCTTACACATTCCTTGAGTGCGAGTGGTCTCACCGACAGGCATGAACGAACACACACACACACACACACACACACACACACACACACACACACACACACAACACACACACACACACACACACACGCACATGCACAAGCACATGCACACACACTCCCCTATCAACAAGTGCAGGCACATTGATTCCTCCCCAACATCAGAAGCATAGCAGGATGGAAGTAGTGGGGGTCTTACTGTATTTCAGATCAAGTCTGGGTTGCGTGTCTGGAGGAAAGTAGCTGTGATACTGCACAACTCTGTGTGCACGTTTGGGGGTGTGTGTGTGTGTGTGTGTGTGTGTGTGTGCGTGTGTGCGTGTGTGTGTGTGTGTGTGTGTGTGTGTGTGTGTGTGTGTGTGTGCGTGTGCGACAGGTAGATAGTGTGGGCCTCCTGTGCCTCAGTTCCCTGTGTCTCAGACTCAGACTTGCAGGGGTACTTTCCACATCTAGGATTACTCTGCAGGTTTCAACAGGCCTACTGGCAGCTCACCACAGCAGTAAGAAAGTCATTACACCATAAGATGTGTCTATGTTTGTGTGTGTGTGTGTACTGTCATGTCTATTCCACTTCTGCTACATGACACATCAAAAAGTAGAGGGGGGGGGGCTTTGTCTGAGCCTGGCAGGGGGTTCAAAATGGATTGAAGGAGAGAGGAAGGACAGACATACAACACAGCTCAGTAAAGTGTCTCAACACATAATAGCACCAGGAAATTCTGGGAACTTGTGTATCTGAAAAAATATGGGTCTCAAAATTCAGAATTTAAAACATCATCACTAAATAAAAGTCCAAGGATTAGAGCTGAGATTTGGAAGCTTCTTCTCAACATTTCATTACTCGAATCATTGATAGCGATCTCAGAGTCACTCATTTCACTTTAATTCTAGTGAATTTTTATATTTGAAATCCCCATTTTGCCAAGGTTAATATTACAAGGGGAGGTGGGTAATAAAATTTTCCTCCTCCCATGTTATAAAAGTTATTGTTCCTAACAGCTTTTTAGCTACTGACTGCGGGCAAACCATGTGGCTTTCATCACTGGCTTGGTGTTATTTTAATATCGGTATTATTTACTGGTAATTAGCAATTTAATTAGTAACACAAACAATGGCAAACTAGTTAAATGTCTGTCTTTCTGAATGTCAGTTAGGCTGCAAAGGGACAGGTATCTGCAACAGTGTTAAATACATTAGAGGTAATATTGAAATCCCCCCCCCCCCCCCCCAAGAGAAAAAAAACTATGCCCATGGGGCTTAAAGGACGAGTTTGACAGATGTGTTCTATCTTAAAACATTACTAACGCTCATACGTATATTGAGAGACTTTTTGCTTGCTGTAATCATTCCTAAAAGGTCCTGTCCTAATGTGCTTCCAGTCAAAGAGATGGGCGACGAAATCCACAGTCCTCCTCCTGTGTAAACACATTCTCTAAAGTCAGCTAAAGCTTATACGGTGCCGCTGCAGTACGCGTTAGCAAAATCAAGCAGGTATCATCTGAAGTTATGGTATATTTACTATGAAATTCCCTCTTTCTGTTTTAGCTGACAGTTTTCCCTGCTGAGTTGTGGTGGAGTAGTGAAACAAAACGGATATTTCATCGTATAAAGACGGTAACTTTGGAAGATAATCGCTTGATTTGACGAGCTGCAGACTGTCATAATAGTTTTAGCTGAACTTTATTGTGCATTTTTGCAGAGATTGAGGACTCCTCCACATCTCTTCCATTAAATATGCGTTCATCAAGGGATCCTTTTGTTGTCAGTCTGGAGAAGAGGAACAGTTACAAAGACCAAGAACTCTTTTGATATACATGTGGCTAGATGAGTATTTTTTTTTTTTAAGAAAAAATAGGAACCTGCACAATATCAACAAATAGAGTAAGAAATTTGACTGCAGGTGAAGTCCAATGTGTTAACTGTGTACTTACATATTAGCAAAATGTATTTCATCAGAGTCACTGCTTGATCCTCCTAAGCTTGTTAATCCTTCACTGTAAAACAATGCATATAACGTCAAAAACCAACCAGTGCATTACTGTTTCAAATACCACGGGAGGGCTTAGTACAATTGCCCTTTAACATTTATGTCCCTGTTTTGCAAGTGTCCCTAATAGGTTTTATATGCACTGTTAATAAAACACTATTAATTTGAACAGTAAAGTGCTGTTAATAAAAACTAAGTTGACGTTGATCCCTGCCCTGATGCAAGGTCACCAGACAGCTCAGTTTGGATTAAACAAATGTTCCCCATTATTGCACTTATTCAACTCCCATGGTGCAGGAGGACATGCAGTCTGGACGGCTATTTCCCCAAAATAGCTTTGGAAAGGTGAGGAAAAGCTTCTTCGATTTAAAGACATACCTAAATAGCAGAGAAGGTGTAAAAAAAAAAGAAAAAAAGAAAAAAGTGTTTTATGATTATTAGTTGGTTGCCTTTTGATTTTAATTTTTGACTTCTATTCTTGTTTCAGTGAATCTTTTTTCATTTGTTTTTTCAGAGACAGAAAAGAGAAACGAGACCAGATGGTGACCCAAGAACAGACTTGCTAAACCATAGAAGTCCTTGTGGATTACAGATCACACCACTACACAGTGAAACCTTCAACTCCGTGGCAACAAATATGTTTAGCTGAGCATTTGGAAATCATATGCAGCCGTGTTGTTCGTTTGGATGCTGGTCCTCTCTTGACCTGTTGACCTTATCAGGAAAACCTCAGGCGCTAGTTAGGCTTTCAGCATGTTGTTTGGCCTCATGTTTTTCCTCTTGTTTAGTTTGGAAAACCTCCAGGTTGTGGTAAATGGTGCATGGGGTGAGGATTGAGGGCATTGAAGTAAAGGAAAAATGTCACAGTTGTTTTTATATTCCTGTTTTGCATGACTGAGCGTCCGATCTTCGCTAGAGAGAGAATTGTGTAAATACTACGTAGAGATATCATCATTACAATCAACACTCCCTTCTCCTGTTGAGTTTAAAATAGGACCAGATGTGTTCATATTCATGTCAGTTGTGAAGCAAACCTGATCATTCTCTGGTTGAAAGACTTTGAACTCATATGCAGCCTTTGTGTGCGTTCACAGCCTTCAGTCAAACGAAGGGTTTTGCTGAGTGACTGAGTCAGAAAAATCCGCAAATGTTACAGAAAGGTCACGTCTCTGCACTCTAACTACTTCGTTTTCTCCACGCTATTACATATCTGTATTTGAAAACAACGACTGAATGAAACATCTTTAAATATTTTCAATAAAAATGAACAAGGGAAACGATGAATGATGTTGCAGAGTCCAGATCTTGTGTAGTTTTTTTTTTTTTTAAATGGCAGTTTATTAGTGTGAGTGTGTGAGACCATGACTGTGTAGAGCTCAGATATAAAGGAAACATCCCCACTTCGAGGCAGCAGGCATGCATCGTCTGGCACGGCCGCCTGCCCCTTCGGACAGACCGTCATCTCATGTTACCCGGCGGCCTTCTCCACTTTGAACCTGACTCACTTCTCCTTTTCCAAAACAAAGCCCTTGGGGGGGGGGGGGGGTGGAAGGAAACAGAGTGACAGGGTCCCGTGTGGTCGATCCTTGGGAGTGATAGGTGGGGGTCCAGCTGGGGAAGAAGAAGAAGGCTTCTTGTTGGAGACTAATTGAAATAACCTGGCCCGCTGGACGTGGAGGGCTTTGAAGTTTTTTTTTTGCCGCCTGTTTCCTAACTAGCTGTTGTGCAATGCTGTATCCATTACCAGCTCCTGCAGACACTGACTGCTGCTGCTCTGCCAGGCCTTGGGGGCCTTTTGGGACCCTATTGTTTTTCACATTAAAAAAACATTAATGTTCTTTATTAGCATAAATAAGCACACATGCGCCCACTTCACATGTGCTGTTACCTGCTAATGGGACCAGTCCTGATACCCTCACAAAGGACGAGTAAGCCTCCCTGTGTGTCGTTGCCTGAGGTCTTTCTACAGTATCAGCTCAGATTTGACTCACTCGCTGTATAATCTCCTAACTGAGTGCAAATTTCCCTGCTTTCATGTGTCAGTCAGTGCTTACAAGAGAGGCAATGGAGCAAGCTGCTGCGTCTGTTTGCAGAGTCAGATGCTGATTAATTGCGTATGGATGAAAGTGGAAGGCTTTTTCATCTCTGTGGGGGCCTGTTCCAACCCCGAATGTTTACGCTCGCTTATCATCCCAACAACCCGGCGTAATTAGTTCAATCAAATTCAAACACAAGTAAATGCTAATGTGTTCTGTGGAAGCCTGTTGCTTTCACGTGGGACTTTTCCCATTTCTCAGATCTGCCCCACATCCCTGGATTATGAAGAAAGGCTTCTGAAGTGGCTTTTGGATGAGGCTTTTGTTTTGGGTGTGCTTTTTTTTTTTTGTTTCATGTCAGCTCCAGCTTTGCAGGTGTGCTTTGTCCCTTACCTCCTAATACCTCACGGTTGAGCAGCGCCTTCTGATGTTAACTCCTAATTTTAAGGCGTAGGTTGAAATAAAGATTGGTTTCAGGATTAAGGTGTTTGCCCAAACACAGAGTTTTGTGTTTGCGTTTGTCAGTGGCAACGTAGACGCTTAAACACTGGGGAGAAGATTTTTTAGCAAAGTCAGCTAATCCTAAAATGGATAAAAACACAATCTTGATTTTTATACTTTATTTTTATATTCTCTTTTTACAAATATAGCACGATCCTAAACCAAATAAGCGTGAGCATTAACTCATGTCATTAAGTCAAAATCCAATGAAAGACCTGAAGCTCTTGCATATATCAATATGGAGCATTAATATGCACATAAATACATCCTCATACTGCAAGCATTGTGCTAATACAATGAAAAACCATAAAATAAGGAACATTAGTTATTTGTCCTACATTTTAGATAAAACAAGATAGTAGAAACAAATTTGAAACCTCTCTGTATAAGATATAATTAAACATTACTTGAGTTCCGCCTTTTTTCTAATATACCCTCACGGTTATGCGTTTTCTTTCTACATTATTGGACTTCCTGAATTGTATTTTTCAGCCAATTTGGTCTTGACGTGTTGCCCTTTTTCCAATTTCCTGTGATTTGCTTCAGTGCTGTGATTCAAAAGATTCTAAATCAATATTCACAGTCTTAATTTACTTGGATCTTAAACAAAGTTGACAATCTTCTCAAAGCTACTGGCACGACACACAGCCAGAATCCACAGTCGGCTGCACGACCCAGAGCTGCATCTCAGCTTCTGTGAGGACTTATAGAAGTGGTCCTTCAAAAACAAACTTCTCTTGACATTAACACTCAGTAGAACTTTATCACTCACAGACCAGCTACTAGTACCCCCCTGCCCCCCCTTCTCAGTCATCAACATCAGAGGCTGAACTTCATCCCCTGAGGCACTGTAATCCACTCAGCGACCAGCAGCCGTTAGGACCCAAGGCTCATTTTTCATTGGAGTCAGTTCTTTTTATAATGGAGCACGTCATTCTCCCAGGCCACAGAAAAGGCAGATACCTCACTTTACTACACCACAGATGAGCGTAGCAGAGCAAAACAGACCCAGCATGCCCAATCCAGCCTTACAGATGTTCATCCTAGACCATGCCCAACACAGGAAACCATTAAAGAGCAAATCAATCAGTCAGCACTGTGGAAACCGGGGTGGGGGGGTGGGGGCAAACCTCTATGGAAAGCTTGTGGAGGGGCACATTGCCAGGGGAGTGAGATGCACTACGCAGCTTGTACCAAATATAAATTCATTGTAGGCTCTTGGAAACTTGTGTTTTCATAAACATGAGAACTGGGTGGAAGCGATTTCCTGATCTGGATTGATTCAAATGCAAAACAGCGGAGGGCACTGACAAAGGAGAAGTGAGAGGAGAAAATAAATAAAGAATCGTTGGCGTTATCCTTTTATTTGCCTCGAGGGGAAATATTTTCAAAGCTCAATCTCATCCTGAGAAATCACTTTAGTGGTGTTAATTCTCAGACAACAGCCCCCCCCCCCTCTTATTTCTCAACTGAAAGAAATACAAACCATTTTCAAAATGAAGCTTTTATGCACGGATCAACTGCTCTCATGAATAAAGATTTGCATCGCAGCGCGGCAGGCAAAGATGAAGTTGTGCTCTGTCCTGGTTGTTTGTTTTTCTTTTGAAGAAATTCAGCCCTTACACACACAAACTCCTTTTTTTTCCCCCCGTGATCCTGCTTCTCTTTTTAACCAAAAATGACTGCCACCAGCCAACCTTGAGACTCGGTTCCATCTACTTCAATCACGTCCCATTAACAGCCACATGTTTGATTGTTGTGTGGTCTTTAATTTACTCAACACTAAGCTGGCAAAGGCTAGAGACCTTTTTGGATTTGACATCTCTTGCATTTTTTTTCTTTTTCTTTTTTTTTTTTTTTTTTTTTTTACAAAAAATAAAATAAAATAATAATTCCACAATTTTAAAATGCATTTTTAAACTCATTAATTTATTGTCTCACATCACTCCCAGACATCAACAATAATGGCATCTATCCAGGGGGAGAACCTTCAATCACCAGGTATAATCTGTCAAAGGATAACTTTATCCCCATATACCTTAAGTCTCAGTATGTAAAGCTGACTCAGTCATTCCCTGTCTCTAGATTTATGATAGCACAGATCAAAATGTTTCAAAGTAAACTGTTCCAGCAGGCATGGGAATTCCCATCAAATCCAGCTCCAGAATCCCCCAGATCATCGAGAACTTTGTTCTTGCCATCAGAGATAAAGCTTTGCAATCCTCCCCAACCATTACGCTTAATGATCTGCTTAACTAGCCGCGTTACGCCAAAGCTAGTTCCAAGAAGAAAGACAACTTCAAAAGGCACATATTCCTCCACGCTTGGTTTGTGTTTTCCCTCTGTTTTTCTCTTTATCGTGCACTATGGAACTTGTACGATGCACAGATATGATAAAGAAGGAATTAAATCTCTGCTCTGCGTACGTGGAGTTTCATCTAAGGATTTGTTTGGAAGTCTCGTCGGTTGTAGGATAGACACCACACACATACATTGTACACATCTTTCAGATGAAACCGTATCAGTTGATACCAGCTCAGACTTGCCTCTGCCTCATCCTTAAATTTACTGTCATTAGTGCCTTACCTCAGAGGGTCTTAATATTCAGAGACTACAACATGCACTGCATTTTCACTACTCAATCAGGTGCAAATAGGTTGTTCACCTTCCATACTTATATCCAATTAAGTTTAATATAAATGCATGAGATGACAAATACACAGTTGTTTATGTAGACATTTACCGACCTCCATGACGTCTGCCCTCAGTTCTGAATGTAGTTAGCCCACATTCCCAGGTGTTGTTTACCGTCCAGACACACTTGCTTATGGTATCTCTGAGTGTTCCTCTGTGTGTGTGTGTGTGTGTGTGTGTGTGTGTGTGTGTGTGTGTCTGTGCATATACCTGCTTGTGAATGTGCAATTCATGTCACAGGGGCATTAAAGGTCCTTTATTTTTTTCCTCACCTCTGTGACCTATAAGTATTCATATCCTCGTCCCTGCTCAGCTCGGCACCAATTGAGAAGACACAGCAACCACAGCGTCATCAGGTTCATTTCTTGTTATTCATGTGTATTTAACGGAAGAGGAGTTTCAGTTTGTTTTGGTCCTGACATCCAAACTAGCTAAAAAGTGGTTTTGACTGCGCTCATGCGGGAGTTACTACACATTGTTATCAACATGACAACATTACTGTACTTGGGTTGTCCATTTGAACAATTTAATGCACTATGCAAGCGTTTAAAATACATTTTATCATAGCTTACACACAGCTCTTAGAGGCGCTATTTGTAAATTTTGCTATTGCTACATAGCTAGCGTTAGCATTAGCAGCTGTTTACTTATCAGTCTAGAAGAAACGTTGCGAGTTCAGCATCCAACCGTGGAGAAAGAATGAAGAAGGCGGCAAAGAAAATGTACAAGTAGCCCCTTTTTTAAGTTTTAAAGAATACATTTTCAACCAGAATGAAATTGTTAAACTTAAACAGTTACTCAGTTAATAGATTAGTCAGTGTTTATTTTGATAATCAATTCATTAATTCAGTCATTTTTCAGATCTGTTTTTCCCTGTTTTATATCATATATATACAATATATATATATATATATACAGTATATATATATATATATATATCTTTGGATTCTGGGCTGTTGGACATTATAAAAATAGCAATTTGAAACCATGATGGGTGTTTTTTGACTACTTCTTTTTTCCTAGACTAAACAATTAACCACAAAAATAGTCATTTAACCCTATTTCACCCATGTATGTTGTATGGTGTATTTTGAAAGCAATAACTTGAACTTCGATAATCGATACCTTGATCTCCCATGTCTGTATGGGAGATGTGTAACTGGAGCTAGCAGCTGGTTAGCTTAGCTTAGCTTAGCTTAGCTTAGCACAAAGACTGGAGTCGGGGGGGTGAGGGTGAAGCTGAGGCGTTGAAACAACAGTTGACTTTTTCCTGGGGGGGTTATGTGCTAGACTATTTTTTGGCCATGAACACCCCCCCACATAAAACAGCATATTGCCATTTTTGTCAATGTTGTTTATTTGTTTTTGATTGTTTCTTTGTATGTTTTAGTTAATACTGGAAATTGATTTTGCTAATCCTCCCAAGTCTCAGCAGGAAAGCAAACCAATATATCAAATTATTCCTTTTGAGGTAATTCAGTAACCATGGCTAATGTGCAGCATAGTTAAAAAAAAAAGAAAACATTTTACTTCAGACCACTGATTAAAAACAAATGTGTCAAATACAAATACAAACAGCAGTGTACTGTACTGTACTGTGCAGCATCTCATTCTCATTCTCTGCATGCAACCTCAAATCTTCCAACTTTCTTTTCCCTCAGTTTCACTATGATTCGCAGGAAAGAATTTGTCATGCTTTCTGAATTGAGTGTTAGAAGGGCACATAGAAGGCACAGTTTACCCTGACTAGTTTCATTTCATAATTGGGACTGAGATGTAGCGGGAGCCCTGCCAAACATCAGCACAACATGGTGTATTAGCAGCGACTGTGCAGGGGATTGCCTTGTTTATATCTTGAAACCATAAACCTGCAAGCATATATGTTTGTTCCTACATTCTGCGGCCTGAAGCTCAGATCACGTCACTTTGTGTCACTATAGATATTTGACACTATAGAACTGTGTTTCTGTTTTCACTTGCCTACAAAATGTTTATCTCCAGAAATGAAATATGACGTCAAGACGCTTTTCATCTTCTTTTTGTTAAATTCTTGTAAACAAAGTAGCCATACCGCAGTTTGCATCCTCAAAGTGTGTTTCTCATCAGCAGTTTACACTTTGCATATGGTGGATTGTGGTTCTCGTATTGCATTCCTTGAATGGATGAAACACACACACACACACAAAAAAAAGAAAGACACCCATCAGAGGATGTTTGCAATGTTGTCGAATATTACATGGAAATCAAAAAGAGCTACAGTGTAAAAACAAGTCTGGCCTCAATATGCCCCACAATGCTAAACCCCCCTGGAGTTGTTTGTGCTCGAAGGGAGCATTTGGATTGAGGTTGATTCAGTGTGGTGACCACTTTCTACAGTCCTTTGAAGAGCAGCCTCAGACCAGCCACAAAAGAAAATGAACACTTCCAAATGTAAAGAAAACTTTCAGATCATTTTATTTGTTCTGTTTCGGCAAAACAAGAAATCCCAGGAGTTTTCCAGGACCAACTATTTCCAAGTAGAAATTTAAGATCCGAGTGGAGAAAACTTATAACAATGTTTTTTTTTTAGAAGTCCCATTCAAGCTTCGTCTTTCACTCTTCAAGTAGAAATGAAATAGAGCCGATGCTCCTTTACCATTAGCAGCTCTTCTTGAATGTGAGTCATTGTCAGCCCACAACAGAGCTACATCTCAGGATGACTCCCACAAACCCGTGCACTGTGTGGGGGGGGCATTGTTTCATGGCGGGAAGTGCAGCATCGCTGGCCAACAACATCCTGGCTCTTCCTGATCTGAGACAAGTTAATACAAAGATTGACGATAGTGATGCTGTTAGCCATGATGTCCTTATCAGTGAGGGATACGTCAAAAACAAAAGAAAAAAAGAGTGACACAGTCAGTGAAGAATAGATGTTCAGGAACACAAACCACATTTTCCAAACCTGCGATAGACCACATATCAAGTGGTAGACTTAAACGTGTGACACTAATCGATCACTTGCACATCTGAGGGCAGTTTAAAGCTTCACTAATCAATATTTTTGTATTGAAAATGGATGAAATGTCTGCATGTAATGTGAAAGGGGTCACTCGTAGGGATGAACCCTAATACTAATTTTGCCGTTCGCCTCGGCTTTATGGAGGATTTTAGCATCTTTCAGCTTGTTGTTTTGGTTTTAATGGTTTTACTTCCATGGAGCCATTTTCCAGCCGCAGCACGCAGCTGTTGTCAGTGGAAAAGCTCTGATAAACCCACTTTACACTGCAACAAACGGCGTTAGCAACTATCTGGTGAAAATAAAGCCAAAGAGCCATTTATATCCTTAAGGATTTGGGAAATGGAGCTAAAGGGATAATAAATAAATTCAATCCATCAGCTGGGCAGAACCATGGCTCCACATTAATGCTAATTTTGAAAACCTTCCCAACAACAACTTTATAAGGTGATAATATGGCAGTGTTGTGTTGACAGCTTGTTTCAGAGCTCCCTGCTGGTGAATAAATCACTTCATACTGCTTTAAAAAACTCTACTTTGAAGATATTCATAGATTTGGTGATTTTGTACCAAAGTATTTAACATGTAGTGTTGGATTCTGTCACTAAATTTTAATTTGTATCTACTTAGTTTTTGTTTGCTTGTGTAGACTTCTCAGAGGAACACTCCATAGGGGTTTAAAGATATTCACAAAGAAATCTAATTGATTGAACCACAACCAATAAATTATGTTTAACTTTTTTGTTTTTAAATCATTATTTTTCTACTCCTACTCTGCCACCCAACTGCAAATAGAGTTTACCACATCACCCAATAAATCAGTCATTTTTATAGGATTTACCAAAAATGGAATGATCACTTATGCAGGAACCAGGCTCTGGTTTTCAGGGACTAAGGATGCTTTAAGTTTGGTTTCTGGTTTGGTTTTGAAACTTTTGAGGCCTTCAGTATTTTTGCCCTTTGAGGCTGACGGACAAGACGCAAGAGACATAGATGGCTGGCGTCCACTGTGGTTAAAAGATTGCTACTGGGTTCATGCTCTACCAGTCATCCTGATTTTTTGTTGATAGTTTACTCCTCTTTTCAAACTGGATGAACAAAACCATCAATGCAAATGTCCAAATGGAAAATAATCACATCGACCCATGCAGGCTGCCATCTTAAAGGATACTTCTGCATTGCATTATTATTGTCTTTCTATATTTCACATGGTCATGTTCATGCTCGTCTGTGCTCGTATAAGAGGATAAGTCTAATTTATTACTATTACTGTTATTATTTTCATAGATCTGGCCATCATTATCATCTGTTTATTCACCAAGTTAAGCTAAGGTCTCAGTCTCTTACTTAAATAAAGTTTAGATAATCTGGATAAACTGACCGTGTTTCTCTCCTGTTGGATTTTGTTGTAGATTTGTCACCGTGTCTCCAGATCTCTGCAACTACCTGGTGAGTACAATGTACAATATGAAATATAGCATCAGACACATGTTGTAGTAAACTTTAATGCACCTATTTTAAACAATTTCATCCCAATAAATCTCTTAGTGTGTTCAGAAACATGTCCCATCCCACCCCGTCTCATCTTTTCTCTGCTCGTGAGTCTGTTCTCTATTATTTCTCCTTCTCTTTTTGTCTCTTTTTTTTTTTAAAGGAGAAAAACCTCAGCAATGTTACAATAAACATTCCAGAGGGTGTCACCCACCCGGAGCCTAATTAGAGACCCAGGAGGCCGAGCAAAAGACGGATGACAGCTGTGTATGTCAGCGGAGGAGTCGGGGCTGCGGTGCTACAGTGGCTGCTGGTTACATGCAGGTGGCTGGATGTAAACTTTAGCTTTTATCTTGGCTTTGAACACGGGTAAGCTCAGGGGCCTATGCAGGTGTGTGTGTGTGTGTGTGTGTGTGGGAGGGGGGGTTGGGGTATAGATGTTACTGGTATAGATAGGGCCAGAGGCAGTCATTCGTCATGGGGAGCCCACTTCAGCGGAGCTTTGCTGGGGTCAGAGGGCGACGCCGTAATGTGTGTTGTATTGTGGTGTGAGACCACTAATGATGTGGATCATATAGACACTGATGTGGTTGCGTGAGGGGTGTTGGCTGAGCTGCACAGGCTTCAGACAACAACCAGATGTTTCGGTTGAGTAATCGCATTGACTCACTGTGTCCCCCATGGGGGCAGACACAAGAAGTTTTGCGTCAGTGTGTTTGTGTGTGTGTGCCAGTGTCTTTTGTTTTTAATTAATCTAATGAGCCAAGTGATGGCAGAGATTATTTTGGCACTGAGGAAAATGGTTCTGACAGCAAACACTGACTCAGTGGTGATGTCAAAGAGGGAGACACAATCATCGTCATCCTCTTCTTCTTGTCATGTTGCTGCTAAAACCAAAAAAGAACTTAGGGTGCAAGACACATTTCCCCAGCCCCCTGAAATTTTGCCTCAGAAGTGTGTACCCACTGGAACATGCTAATCTTGCTAGCTAAAAAGATCCCACAGTGCATAAAGTGAGATTTCCGTGTCTCTTTTGTTTATAAAGCAGGTCTTCTATATAAATACTGTGAAAGTATCAAAGTGCTCAGTCCACAGAGAAATGCCTGTATTCAGAAACTGAGCCTCAGCTTTGTGATGTCACAACAAAGCAGTCATCGATCTCAGCCGTGCCCCAAACCAAGCCCACCTGGTCCCAGGTCTGCTTCATTTTTATTTGATCACCCAGAAAACAGTGAGCCAATCAGGAGAGAGGTTCAGAGCCTCGTCTCTTCCGAGAGGAGATGTAAAACTACATTGAGATGGTTTTTGATCTTTAAAACCATAAATCAGGGGTCCCCAAACTACGGCCCGCGGGCCACATCCGGCCCGCCAAAGCAATTGGAGTGGCCCACTTAACGATCCCAGACAATCCCTCTAAACATCAACCAATTTTTATTAAATTGCATTTTCCTATCATAACATCATAACATATCCGTACTTAAAGGTTGGCATTCTAATTAAAATTGACCATAGTTATGAGCTATTTATAGTTAATAGTGGCTCATCTTCACCTCCTCACACAATGGTATATTCTGACGTGACTTTGATCGTGACCGAGCCATCGTCAAGCTGCAAAGTCCTGAGGTGGGAATCTGTCATGAAGGTGGTTGTGTCCTGCATAAACTTCATCAGAGCAAACGGACTTAAACACAGGCAGTTCCAAGCCTTTCTCTCCGAGCTAGAATCAGCCCACGGAGACGTGCTTTACCACACTGAAGTCCGCTGGTAAGCCGGGGCTTTTGTTTTGAAGCGTTTTTACGACCTGCTACCCGAAATCAATGCCTTTCTCCTGACAAAGGGAAAAACTGTCCCAGAGCTGATCGACACAGAATGGAAATGGGACCTCGCTTTTATTAACAGATGTGTCAGAAATTTTAAACGGCCTCAACTTGCAGCTCCAAGGCAAGGGAAAACTAATCTGACATGTATTCCCACATCAAAGTATTTGA